>NW_015150503.1:932867-936282 GCF_000732505.1 Cyprinodon variegatus
AAAAAATCAGTTAACTTTTTTTTCCAGTGGCCCTAATCCTCTTCCGTATTGAACAGAGGCTCTTATTATTATTATTTTTTTTTGTTAGAGCAGCAGTCACTGAGAATGATTTTACTCTTTGGAAAACATTATTTTGAAGCAAACTCGTCAGATTTTAAGTTGGGGAGAAGAGAAAGAAATATTTGCAGGACAGGCTGATGTTCTCAGATGACCCAATTCAAAGCTCCTCCTTCATTCATTAATGTGCAGGAACATTCAGTGTCTTCTCAAATCAAAACAAGCCTCTAATGCCGTTTGAAATACCTTGACATCTATCACTGTGGAGGCGTATAAAAGAATGAAAAATCAGAAAGACAGTCTTTTTATTCCCTCTGTACACATCATACTTTAAACCACAGTGTTCTGCAAAGTTTTTTTTTTTCACCCCAAATGGCCGTTCTTTGAAAAACAGATTTTAATCAATTGCTTTAAAACTTTTAAAGGGTTTATGTTTGGACCTTGAGCCCCTTCCATCCTTAAAGGTCTATCACCTCAACTTAAAAATATATATACATTTTTTAAATTTGCTTATTAATTAAACCTCTAATTCATTATTTTTCATTAAAAAACAATTTATCAAAAGACAAATCAGTGATAATTAATATTCTTAGTCTCTAGAGGTTTGCCTACCTCTAAAAACATAACTAGAAACCACCATTATAAGATGTAAGGACATTCTAAATATTAAAAGCTTCCTAAATATTTTTGCCAAATGGATTAAAAACTAATCTGTTTTTTTTTTTTTTTAAGAAGTTTCAATGGATGCTTTTTGAATTTTTGCTTTTGTATATTTTGTCAAAAGACCTGGAAAGTATTTAGCTTTAGTTGGACATTTTAAGGTTCTCGATCCTGGTCTGTGATTAAGCAGCTCGTTTCATTTCCCGCCCTTATCTTTGCCACAAGTGTTTATCTCCATCTCCTCCATGTTAACAGAGCCTCATTGATGGGACTCTCTGGTTGCCATAGCATTAGTAGCTTGAGTGATGTGCTATGTTGCTTATGTGCTATGTTACATTAGGATTACTTCAGATCATGAAGTATTCAAAAATATGTTGATGAACAGCCAAAGCAAAGATGCTGAAACAATAACACATTTTTTATGCAATGTAATTCTAACTCCTGTTATGTTCCACATTTTCATTTGGCTTCAAAAGCAAAACAAGAACCTTCACTGCAAAAAATGGAAATCTAAATAGGTCATTTTTGCTCAAATTAAGTGCATTTTTTCATGAATTGAGGAGGTAAGTGAGACACTTTGCCAATGGAACAAGACAATTAACACTTAAAATATGAAAACACAATTGCATCGTCTTATTTCAAGTGCATATTATCTAATTATCTTATTTTAAGAGTAAAATTACACATTCCATTGGCAAACTATCTCATTAACCTGCTCAAATTAAGGTTGAATACACTTAATTCAAGAAATTTTTATTTATTTCTAGATCGTTTTTGCAGTGAAGCCGGTATAAAATGGAATGAGTATTTTTACAGTTAAAACGAGATAATTAGATAATATGCACTTGAAATAAGACAACACAATAGTTTTTTATTTCAAATGTAAATTGTCTTGTTCCATTGGCAAAGTGTCTCACTTGCCTCATCAATTCAAGGAAAAATACACTTATTTTAAGAAAAAATTACTTTTAGATTTAAATTTTTTGCAGTGTATGAATATATGTACTGAAGTTGCTGCAATCAGGGAGCTCTATCTCTCCGTCCGAGGATGTTAAATAAATTTGAAGCTTATTTCTTGCAAGAAATGTCTCCGCCTCAGCTTCCTAACTTCACAACCCCTTCCTGTCAAGATGGCAGGTTTGGATTGTCTGGTTGAGGTTCTCTGAGTGGAAGCAAAGGGAGATCAAAGAGTAGAAAAGATTCAATGAAAGAAACAATAAAATGACCAGAAAATTACAAAGCAGGCAAAGAAGAACCTGGATGTGAACTACAGGGAGGCACAGGAAGTTTAACATATCTAAAAGATAATGACTAGAAAAAATAGCAAGAGTTACTTTAGGAGTGAGAAAATGTGTCCAAATCAATACACAGTGAAAAAATCATTTACTCAAAAGCTAGCAAATAAATACTTATACGCATCCTATAGGTATCCATGTATGAAATTATGCAGGTTTTAGAGTCTCTATACTCCAGTTAACTATTAATCGATGACTAAATTACGATTATTTCAATAACAGATTAATCACTATCCATTAAATAAACACATTCAGCTCTTTTTTTATAAAGACTCAGGAAAAAAGTTGCTTAATTCAAGCTAAATGGAATCTACTGTGTGGTTGTCTACAATGTAGAATAGATTAAAGCTGGTTTAGAAGTAATTAAAGGCATATAAAGCTACAGCCATGCAATATAATCAAACATCATTTGGATGGACCATTATTGAACCAGTTAAATTCTAATAAAAATCTTATAGTCAAGAATATTTCAATTGTGAACCATTCAGTAGAAAGGCTTTGGATAACAGCTTTTTACTCCTATACTGTAGTTGCTGCTTATAACTAATATGAATTCAGTGAAGCCAGGATGTTAACAACAAAGTAAACCATTAAAAAAGGAAATGAATCAAGTGTTACCATTAACAGAGTGAGAACTGTTAAATATAATTGCTTCTAGAGAAACGGATGCCTTCCATTAGTTAAGATTTGGCTCTGTCCTACAAGAAGCTGCTTTATGAAGAACACCACGATATGAAAGTTCAACAGCAAATGAAGCCACGTGCTTCTAAAAGAAAATGTTTCACCTCATGCAAGGAGAATATCTCTCAACAAGACTTTGCGGTGCTTGAGTGAATTTCAAATTAAGCATGTAAAACTCAGTGAGAGCTAATTCACAACTTCTGCCTGGTTTGCCTCCATCTCCAAGATGCCACCAGAGACTCTCAGCTGCTGAAATAGCTGGCCGCTTTGTGCATCTCCCAGTGCAACATCATTTATTAGTTACTGTGAGGTTGTTAAAATGATAGAAGCTACTCTCAGCTGTCTGGGTGCTGGATAGAGATGTTTTTATAGAAAGTCAGCCAGCGCCAAGGGTCCAGGAAGGCGTAAAGTGTGTTTGTTCTGACCTGTGATTATCAAACGACATAAAAACACAGAAAAAAAACACATGTATGTTAATTGGTATAAGTAACTGGTTAGATGTTTTTTCCAATAACTTTCTTTTCTGTTTTCACTCTAAATTTTAATTGCATTTTAGGACACTTTGTTCTGAAACTCTTCTTACTTTGAAATAACAAGCTATTTTTTGTTGTTGTTATTAGTAACTTCTTTCCAAGATGTGGGGAAATGTTGATGGTACAAGTACATCATGTTCAGTTCTGAGGAGTACTTCAGCAAATGGTAATGGGAAAAAAAAAAAAAAA
>NW_015150503.1:937820-948507 GCF_000732505.1 Cyprinodon variegatus
GTTGGTCCTTAACCTGCTCTTGGCTGCTCCTCGATTGTTTTCTTTCCCCTTGGATTCCCTCTCGCCAGTTCCACCCCATTCAGCTCGTTAGTCCATCCTTTGTTCTGTTCTCCTTAAATACTCCACCTCTGCAGTCACTCAGTGCTGGTTCCTTCTCAATGCTGTACTCATCTACTCAGCTCATCTCCCCGTGGCTCCTCAGGCTCGTTTTTCCCCTGATGTCTCCATGGTTTTTAGTTAGTTTTCTGGAGAGAAGTTGCTTAGAGTTACAGAAGGCAGCTGCTTACCCCCAGGCTCACTTCTTGGGAAGTGGCCATGATTAACAATTAATGCCATACCATCACATTTTACATCATACAAATTATCAGATGAGGAAACATCCATGGCTCCAGCCTTATCAAAATATTACACTATGTTCTTAGCTGAAGGACACCGCTCTCATTTCATTCCCAAATATTTGCCATTGACATCAATTTGGACACGCTACAGAATTTACGGTTCTAGAGGTGGCCGAAGCGGCTGTTATCACCTAGAAGCTGCATATCATCACCCATAAGAAACCTACTAGAAGGTACAGTAGAGGACAGTCTGAAGCCATTCTATGGGACTGAAAACTGCTCAAATCTGCCATTTAATTGTTGATCACATTAAAATTAAATAGAAAAATTATCGATAACTTTTTCTCAACATTGCCTTATTTCAATGAGGTTAGTGGGCATGTATTTTTACATTATGCTTTTCGTTAGAGCGAGAAATTTCTTGTCATACATATAGTCTAACATTAACTCCATGACACTTCGAATACACAGAGGATTTACTGATCCAGTCTCACTGCTTTCAGTTTAAACCTTTGGAATTATTTTTCCAGGGTCTGTGGTAGTCGATGCCCCTAAACTCTGGCATGATTACAGCCGGTTTAGCCAGACCATGAAGAAGTCGGCTCTGTTAGTGTGTCCTTAGATTAATGTACCTAAATTAGTAAGAGAGGATGTGCAGCACATAAGTGCTAAGAGGGAATCTGAAAATAAAGGACTTTGAAAATGTATGGTGAGACTGCAAGGAGTAGAAAAAAGGGGCAGGCGTACAACTACATTTCAGCACCATATTAGCAGTAACACTGTGAGACTTTATGGTAAAAATTTTTTTCCTTCAGCGTAATTATAAGGTTATATTGCCACCAAGACAATCTGTTTGAACTACGGCATTCACTAAAAAGTCAGTTGGTGAATGTAAAGAGTTCATTCTCTGGGTTTAGCAGAGCACGCACTGCAGTTAGCAATGAAAACTGGATTAAACCTACCTGATATGTAACCAAAACCAATGCTGCGGAAAGACATATTGTGAGTAATTTCCGGCCGCACCGACTCGTTTAAGATAGAATCGTGCGTAATTATCCTACGTAGGACAATGATGACCACATGTTTTCACAGTTGGTTAGGGATTGCACCTCAAACAGCAGAACTCATTAGGATAAATCAGACATGTATGGATCAAGCAAAACTGGACAAGAGTTTGAAAAGGGATGATAATCTTTACATATAAAGCTTATAAAGGTTGATTTTGCATGATATATGCCGTTTAATGACTTTTTACATTAAAAGAGGCATGATGGAGTTGTCTCATGGTACTGCCACCTGTGGTCAACATGCAGAACTGCAGCACTCTTCTAATATTTCCCATAACTTGCTCTTGAACTTGATACGTTTTTTTTCTGGTTGTTGTTGTTTTTTTTCCTTTTTCACCAAACCTGGAATTGCCATTGATGTCTGAATTTAGTTGGATGTGTTAGCTTTTTGCTATACTCAAAATACACTCTTAACATTGATGCACTTAAGATCACATTTGCAGAACATTGCAGGAACTTCTGACCTGAAAATACATTCAGGAAAATGGCTACAGGCTATAGATGCATCGGTGCTGAACTACTTCGTTGTCGGTCTGTTCAAAAAATGATTATTTAAAAAAGAAAATTTGTTATAACGGGTGAAATCGAAATGACATTTTAAAGATATTTACAAGAAAAAGGTACATAATGTCTCTTTAACAAAATGGCAAATGAAATAGCTGGTTTATAATCAGTTAATTTAACTATATCGCTAAGAAAACCTTTAGAAGCAACAATAACATTTAGTTTTTAGACACAGCATTTTCTATTTTGATATATATCTTTTTAATATATAATGTAAGTTTCAAATATGTTTTTGTGTTTTATACACTTGGGTTTAGATGTAAATCATCTTAGTACCTGATTGAGACCAAATCAATATAATCTCCATCACTTTGCATTAGTCTGTACTTTTTTTCCCAAACCTTTTTTGTTATTTCGATTTACTTTATTTTGATTTTAGAGTTTGTTTGTTTTTTCAATCAGCCTTTTCTATGTTTGCAGGTACCTAATCCCTTCACTGGATCGTTCCCATGCCGGGTTCTACCGCTGCATTGTGAGGAATCGGGTGGGAGCCCTTCTGCAGAGACGCACAGAAGTACAAGTAGCCTGTAAGTGCACACGCTGACTAATGGAACAAATGGAACAGCGCATAGATCTGGAGTAAGAGGAATGGTGCATATGCTTAATTGCATGCAGAGTACACAATATGCCCACATTCTCTTTGGCTGCCTTTGTATCAAGGACTGACTGGGGAGGGACAGATGCTGGCGGGGTGAAAGATCTACCTGCATTTCATTGGAAGCGTTATCAACCCAGACAGCTGTTCCACTCAGCATTCTCATTAGATTGATTTTGTTGCCATGGTTCTTTTTAACTTTGCTTCATTTTAATATGACCGTAGCTTATTTCCGACTCCCTCTTTTGTCAACAACATCTGTTGTTTCTTTGCGGAAAGTGCCGCTCCCCTGCACCAAATTCCTGTAAATTTTTCCCCAGCCACTTTCAGGCCACTCAGATTCCTCCCGTCGTTAACAAGCTATTAGAGATGCACAGTGGAAGCGTCTGGAGAGCTGTCATGCTGTAACCACCCACAAACCTCTTAGGCTATCCCCCCCCATACCCATTCTCCTGCCTGGGTACACAGAGTTCGCTGATTTTTTTCTTTTAGGTTGCCAGGAAATTTGATTCAATTTCCGGCACAGTGTTTACCTGACAACGCAGTCAGCCAGGTGTGACAGGGAAAGAAGTGGGAAGGAGAAGGGATAAAGCAAACAGTACTGTTGACCCACATCTTTAGTGCTGGACAAACACAACATTAGTGTCAGCAACTCCCTCATTCTGCTTCTCCTCTTTCCTTAATGCATTTTGATTCCTCTATCACTGGCTCTTTGTGTTGCCACTTCCTTCCTCTGTTGACTTTGTTTTCTGACCACCACTGCTTTCTATTTATTTCTTGGCTTTCACCCCGCTGTCATTCACTCCCTCTGCACCCCTACACCTCTCCCATTTCCGTCATTCTTTTTTTTTCTGTTGCTCTTTTTTCTGTTGCCCAAACAGTGAAACATTTCGACAGAGATGAAAACAAAGGAAATTTGGGAAACCTGCATAAAGAAATGCATTCGAAAGACAAGGGAGACTCTGTAAGAAACAAAAAAGAGAAAGTTCTTATTGAAGATTTCTCCACTGATGCAGCACGACTGCATACGCAAAGACTGGGAAGGGGGAAACACAGAGAGGTATTAGAGATGGGGAAGGAAGGGATGGGGGACATCCCATCACAAAAATGTAGATCAAAGTCAAGGGGATTTGCAGACTCCCCCAGATTTTCATTTAAGCTCAGCAGCATGGCTACGGTGCAAAGCCAGATTACCTTTTTTTGTTATTCTCTTTGAAAAAGAGCGGGAGAGAGAAAAATAGGGTTTCTGTCAATACACAAGCACTCCAACATCGCAGGTTTGAAGTCCCTCACCTTGATCTCTGCACATTTCAGAGATAAATACATTCACACTTTTCCAAAACTTAATTGACTTTTTGATGTAATGGTTTGTTCATTTTGGATGAGTTTTCTATGTCAATCCCCCATCAAATTAAAGCGGTAAATACATGATTCCTTCTCCCTATGATTCTCTGCTGTTGACTGTATCAGGTTAGGGACAAATAAAGCCAGCATATTGGAGACAAATCTGTAAGAATTCAAAATGTGAGACAAACGATGGAAATAAAGCTGAGGGAAAGGTGCAAGCAAATCTGACTTAAAGGCAATTTAGCTTCCCCTTAATGTCCCTTTGTGACTCATTGCATGTCGCCTCTGAAAAAGGCTTTTATGATTTGATGTGGAAACCATAGAAACAGCACCACTCTGTCCGTCAAAGTAACATTCCAGAGCTCAAAGCGGATGGCAGCAGTCCTGAGGTCACTAAAAGAAAAATGACATAGGCATTAGTTTTGTTAACTCCATAGGTGTGGATTTTTAGCGTTCCTATGTTGGCTGTCATACCTATTGGCACTCTTTCACTTCGTGTTTGTGGTTTACTTGTCTTCCTCTAGTCATGGGCAGTTTTGAAGAAGGCGAGCGTGCTCAGTCCGTCTCTCAGGGAGAGGGCGCTGTCATTCCAGCTCCACGGATTCGGAGTTTCCCACAACCGCAAGTCACCTGGTTCAGAGACGGACGGAAGATTCCACCCAGCAGTCGCATGTAAGTCTTCTTTGTGCTTAAAGAGAATAGCATATTCATAGAGTTGGTTGAGTTTTATTCTTTTTTTTATTGGTCTAAATTTGAGATGGTAGTATAGATCTTATTGGCCAAGAACATGAAATAAAAGGGAAAGTTACTCAATGATAAGAAATTATCTTTCCATAAAGCTGTCATGATTCAGAACAGAAAGACCCAGTATTTAGGCAAGACAGAGGGATTATTCAAAACGTTTTTATTAAAACGATGGGCTACAAATCTGCAGTGGAAGCGGCTAGGGTGTCTGAGGCAAAAAACTTGGGAGAGTACAGTCCAAGCCCAGAGAACAAAGTATGATCTAGCCGGTGGGCTTCCAACTAGATGCGGCGGGTGCCGCCCAGAGTGTTCCAGATACTGCAGCCCCAGAGAACAAGCTGGAGTCCAAAGACAGGTCAGCAAACCGATCAGAATAGCAACAGGCAGGCTCAGAGGTCCAGGAATCCGAAGTCAGGTCAGGCAAACAGATCAGAATAGCAACAGGCAGGCTCAGAGGTCAAGGAATCCGAAGTCAGGTCAGGCAAACAGATCAGAATAGCAACAAGCAGGCTCAGAGGTCAAGGAATCCGAAGTCAGGTCAGGCAAACAGATCAGAATAGCAACAAGCAGGCTCAGAGGTCAAGGAATCCGAAGTCAGGTCAGGCAAACAGATCAGAATAGCAACAAGCAGGCTCAGAGGTCCAGGAATCCGAAGTCAGGTCAGGCAAACAGATCAGAACAACAACAGGCAGGCTGAGAGTTCCAGGAGTCCAAGGACAGTTCAGGCAAACCTTTCAGATGGGAACAGGAAGGCTCAGAGGTTGAGAGGCAGAACAGGTCAGTGTCAGGCAATCAGAAACACTCCAGTAAGTTAAAATCCCTCTCAACACTAGCTAAAACGAACAAGAACAATCTGAGGGTGATGACTGGATGTGAGCACTTTAAATAGAGGTAGGAACAGGAGGATCAGATGAACAGTGATTAGAAACTGCTTAGAGTTAGACAGGTGAATGGAATAGGTAATTAAGCCAGTCATCAGTGTCAAGATTATGACAGAAGCAAGATAATATCCTGTGACAAGATCTCTTCAATTTAGCTTATTGAGTAAAGTTAGAATCTTTAGAATTGCAGTGTGGACCCCAAAAAACATGGACGAAATAAAGAAAACTTACTTCTAGTGACATGTGGAAAATGAAATATCTAAAACCACCAAATGAATTGATCGAACTAACTAACTAACTTTATTTATTTATTTATTTTAAATACAGTGTAAAACGGTTTGGCTATGAAACACTTGAAGCAACACTATGTAACTTTTAGGATTAGGATTGTAACAATTCAGCTGATTGCGGAACACTGTTGACCAGCAGATTGAATGTCATGGAGTTACTTGTGAAGACATCACCACATTCACCTGTCTGGATGAAATCCTGCATGAGAGAATCAAAAATATTTCAGATCAGGTAAAGGTCAACTTTTAGATAATTAGCCCTGGTGTTTAAAGAACTCACATCGATGTTGAGTATTGTTCAATCACATGACCAATTCAGGAATGGATCTGACCCACTGAAGTTGTGTAGGCGAGATTTTAACAAGCACAACCCTCTGAGTGTCATAATTGAAGGTGACTTTGGACGAGAGCAACTACAGAGGCAGGAGAAGGTTTAAGAGGTTTTTTTGAAAAACAAGATAGTGGACATGAACTGGAAGCAGTTTGGTCTGGTCAGGTTCTTCTGGGCTTCTGCAGAGCAGATGAGACTGGTGAATGAGAGGAAACTGTGCTGGAGGATTTTGGTGGGGCTGACACTCACAGTAGAGAGGCTGTGGTCCGGTCTTGGGGGGGAAGTGTCCCCGGTGGTCCGTGTGCTGACCAGTACTCTCTCCCTGGTTGGAGGACTAGGCTTGGGTTTGGGAGGGCATCAGTTCGTTAACGCCACAGCGTTAACGAACTGATGCCCTCCTCCTGGTTCCAGCTCCTTAAGAAGGGTAGTGATCACCTCAGATGTAGTGCACCTGCCCGTCCATCCCTGCAGAGGAGAGAGAGAGAAAACCTGGCCTGCACCCGGATAGAACCCGGAGTGTGACACTGAGAGTATAGATAGAGAACAAGTCCTGTAGATTGACCTGAAAAATCACATGTATCTCTAAACAACCCTATTGATACAGTCAAAGCTGCATGGAGCAGTTTAATTCAAAGCATATTGGATAACAATGTTTAAGTCTGGGCCAAAGACTAATTAAAAATATTAGATGCAAAACTTGGTTTACAGATTTGCATCAGTTCAGATTTAAAACACTTACCTTTTCCAATTCTGCACTATTTTGTGTTGATTGATGACTTCCAGTCTCGATAAAACCCAAAAAACAATTTTTTTTTCATAATCAAAAGGTTTTACTTTAAAAAGCTCAAAGGGATAAATACGTTCATCACTCTTCTTGAGAGGAATCATGTTCTCTGCTTGTACTTGGATGTGGGCAGTAAAAAGTCTGTAATCTCTGTCTCATCACATCTGCATTTCTCTGCAGTGGGAGGTGACCTTGCTCTTAGTTAAAGCGAATCTTTCTTATCAACTCCTCTTCATCAGTAATCATACCCTGACCCTGAGTCTCACTGTGAGACAAGTGGACAGAGATTGTAAGCAATAGCTGGCTTGGGTAGATCTTGGAGAGTCTGGGTGCTACAGTTTGTCTGATTACACAAACTCTGGATAACTTTTATAAAACACCTTGAAAAGTGAAGAGTTTGGTGTGGCTGGACCCATTTGGGTGCTGTTTATGTTGTTAGTCATGAAGAATGTTAGCTGATAAACATGTTTTTCTCGTATTGTATGATAAAAGGACTTCATAGAACTGTTATTCCCATGCAGCATTTGTCCCTTTTATTTGACATGTACATTTATATGCAATCTTTCTGTTTTAATTGCAATTGCCCATATTCTAGATATTGTGCATTTTATGGCTTTGTTTCTGTTGCAAATGTTATATCAACACCATTCCTTGATTTTTAACTATTAATGGGAAGCCAAAGAAAGGTCATCTTTATATAGATAATTGTTGACAAAGTCAGTGTGTTTAATTTGAATTGGGCCAAAAAGGTCACCTTCTATCAGCTGATGAACAGGATTAGAATAATTTATACATCTGCAAGATAAGGGTAGTGCTGATGCCTAGCAGCAAAAAGGTTCTGGGTTTGATTCCCGGCCCCGGGTCTTTCTGCAGGGAGTTTGCGTGTTCTCCCTGTGGATGCGTAACCTGACTCCGCCAGATGGATTTGCTCCGCATATCCATCTGGAAACCTTCTGTTGAAGTAATTTTGGGAAGGGGCGAAAATACTGGTTAGCTGATTGGCCTATGTTGGTGATAGACAGGCCAAATAAACCAATCAGATCAACGAAGCATATGACGTACTAACAGAGCGACGACGAAAACACAACCACAAGCCAGTCGGGAGAAGAGCAAAAACATCTTTTCCTCTGAGAAAAGCCTCCAGAGCAGTGTTTTGCTCTTCTTTCAGTGAAGAAATACTCTGTAATTCCGATAAAACTTGCTCGATAGCCACGCTAACGCTAGTTTCATCGGCTGAAGTCACCATGTTCTTTAGACTGAACTGTTGCGCTACTCGTTGCGTCACTCCTCAACCCGCCTCAAAGCCAACGCTGATTGGACGTTCGTTTGGTGAACGGCTCCAAAATTTTCTTTAACGGAGAGTCTCCAGACTCATCTGCGGGTGAAACCTTGAAAGCTGGTCTCACTAGGCTAGTGGATGCGTGGGTTCTCTCCGGGTACTCTGACTTCCTTCCACAGTCCAAAAACATGACTGTTAGATTAATTGGCTTCGGTGTGTGTTGACAGGTCATCTTGACTGATGACCTGTCAAGGGTGTACCCAGCCTGTCACCCATACACTGCCATGGCCCTGACAAGGACTAAGCAAGGAGAAGATGATTGGAATGGATCTGCAAGATGTTGGAAACAAATTTATGAGTTTATTGTTTTGTAAAATTAATTACTGATTGGTTATTCTTGGGTCTACCTAAAAAGTTGATCAGACAGCCTCATTTGTTCCAGAATATTGCAGCCAGTGTCCTCCCCAAAACCAAGAAAGTGGACAACATAACCTCAATTCTATATTGGCTTCCCATATCTTTGAGAGGGGGATTTGATTTAAGATTGGACTGGTGCTCCTCATGTCAAAGGAGCAGCTGTGAGAGCTCAGGCTTGTGAATGTGAGTGTTTTAATAGCCCCTGTTTTCACAGTGACCGTTTCCAGGTCTACTATTGGCTTAATGTGGAGCATTTTGAGAGTTTGTCGGGGAGTTAGACCAATTATACAAAGGATCAGTACACATCAGACACAAACGAAACTAGTTTCTCCTCTTTTTTTGCTCTCTCGTCTCCTGTCTGATTAAAACAATTTCTGTCAAAGTTCAGGATGGTTGAACTTTGACCTTTGCATGTGTGGTAGCCCCTTTTGTGTGCTAGCTTTGCTTGATGCAACAAGTTTGCATCTTTGTGTGGAGTTTTCTGTTGAAAACCCGAAACCTGAAAAATCTGAATGGCCCATTAGCCTGTAGATCACTGAATGGCTTAGTTCTTAAATACATTACAGACTTATTGTCAGGGTATCAGTAGCTAAGCTCCTGGAATGCGGTACAAAACCAAGTTAAACATTTTTTATTTCCAACATGGTCATATGACATGTTTAACCGCAATTAGATTAATTACCTCATTGCTATTCATCTGTCACACAGCCACTGGAAAGAGAAGTGTAGTTCAATCCAACTGCAGGCGACCGGGAGATCAGCATTTTACCACGCTTAGGTCTTCACTCTGGTCCTTATGGGAAATGCTGTCTTCATTCACGCAAAACAATACAGCTTTTGTCCACTAGCGGGAGCCAAAATCAACCAAAACTGAAAGCTCTTTAGTACTGCTTTAAACAGAAATATATCCATCTATTCTAGTCTGTTGTCCAATGTTTCTTTATTTCTTTAGTGTGTCACTACAGTTTCCTTTTTTTCTAGTCTCATTATGTAAAGCACATTGAACTGTCTTTTTGCTAAAATGTGCTTTATAGATAAACTTCTCCTGACTTGCCTTTTCTAATATTAAACATAGGGTATGGGATTAAACATCAAGTAGTGCTGTAACATCAGTTCAAATAACATATTTTTTTTTAAGTTTATACTTTCTTTTTAGGATTTGTTCAACTAGAAGTTGCACTGACGTTATTCCAAAGAAGCTTTGTCACAATTCTTGTCTATCAGCCAAATACCTTAGTTCAATACAGTTATTAGTTTTTTTTATTCCTAATTGCTTTTAAGTGCTGATAGTTTTTATTTTTTCCAATTTTTTTTTTTTGGTATTGCTGATATGATACCTTAAACTCGTAATTGATTTCATAATGTATCAAAAGTATTGATCATTTCCTGTCCAGTTTAATTATGTTTATCATATTCTACATATTTTTCTTAAAGGATCAGATTATTTGTATTTTTCAGATAAATTAAAGGTAAAATAAAATAAAAAAAAAAGTACTGTACTTTAAATAATACTTTGACAGTTAAGAGGACAAGTTTTGTTGTCATGACATTAAAGGTTCAGAATATTAGTAAATTATCACTTATTTATTGCTGTCATGATTTTATCCAAAGATCTGACCAACATGCAGAAAACCTAACAGAGAGACCAGGGGAAGGTTAAACAGGTTTATTGAGAACTGGTAGAGATGGGTCCAATGCTGCTCAGGACACTGGCGAACCAGGACTGAAAAGTGAAGGGGAAGTTTCGGTGGTTAGTTCAGGCTCAGTGGGAAATTTGAGCTTCAATTTTCAAAAGGGAATAAAGGCAACAGGACTCAAGTTTCCAGAAAAGGTGTCTCTCTCTGAATCCAGTCCGTGTGGGTTGTTCCAGTAATTGACTTGCTCGTTGGAGGCCGGACAGGGTTTACCCAGGTTGAGGTGTTTCCTTAAGGAACGGAGGAGCTGACACTTAGATTTCCTACGGTACTTGAACGGTTTCTTGTGGAGATGAATCCCCTGCTCAGTGTGAAGCTCAAACAATCCTTTGGGAAAAAGTAGATCCAAACCTCCT
>NW_015150503.1:948829-955078 GCF_000732505.1 Cyprinodon variegatus
ACCTGGTGGTGGAGGGAGAACACACAAAAACACAACCCACACAAACTGGATTCCTAACAATTGCTCTCTTAGGAGCCTTTAAAGAAAAGGTTTTCTCAGTGAAACATATTTACAGTTTGAATTTTCTTAAGAAATCCCGAGGGAAATGGTTTGGGAGAAATGAGTGACATGAAGGATCTTGTGACATGTCTGGATCATTACGGACAGCTGATAGAGAGATAAATTATAAAAATAAAAAAAAAAGAACATCTATTTTAAATCTAATTTGTCAAAAAACAAAAGTTATGACATAAAGTTAAAATGTAGTTTTTGTTCACTCTGGTTACATTTTCCAATTAGTCCGAAAGGGTGCTGTTTAGGGTCTAGTATTTCCCCTCGTTTAGCTGTCAATTTGTCCCTAATGGTTGAATTTGTCGCGTATTGGAAGGCTATACAACATTCACTGTTTGTGGCTTATTAGATTTTCAAATCTTTCTGTTCTTTCAGACGTTCCTGTATCACCCTCCTCCTGTGTATTTGTTAGCCTGCCTAATTTTTGCACTTATGCATCAGCTTGAAAAAAAAAGCCTCTATGCAACCTTCTCTCTTGCCATGCATTTTGGACCTTCCTCCCTTTCATCTGGAACCGTAACACCCACTGTGCGTTCTTAGCTGCTCTTCATCCTCACTTCCTACCCTGCAGCTCAGAAAATGCTAATACTAGACACACACACATACACACACTCACAAAAAGTCTGCCAAGGTCACAGTGTGCAAATGAGCACTGTTGATAACTGGCAGCCTTTCTTATTGAAAATCATTTAATTGAATTTGATTCTTGCCAGTAGCGTTTACTCCATAGAGGCATCAAAGCCTCACCAGCAAGGAGGGGAAGTGGCAAAGGCTGAGGAAGCGCTGCAGAGATTAGCAGCAAATCACAAATTTTACCTTGATGAGGGCTCTGTCCAAAAACCAGTGCTCTCCATGATCGACTCGAGATACATGGTCTCTCTAATCATTGTCATACACATTGCTTTGTAAAACCAAATTGCTGTTAGAAAGGGTTATGTAATGAAGCAAAGTTAAAGTGAAGAAAAGCATGAAAGGAGATGGGAATGAGGACGCTGGTAAAAAAGTTATGAAGGCTACAGAGGCCATTTTCACTGTCACACAGTGTCTCTCCTACTGTCTAACTTTTTGATTTCCCCCTATTCTTCCCTTTTCCTGCTACCCCTCCTCAGGTGTCATAACTTTAATTTGCAGGCTCTTCGGGGGTCCATCTCTCTGTGTGTGTCGGTGCTTGGACTAATCACACCTGAGCAAGAGAAGAAGGGAAACATAGCTGGATTCAAAGCGCATGTGACAGTCAGCTCCAGCCAGTCGAAACGCTAATAAATTTCATACGGATATTGGAACAGACCTAATTTTGTATCAGTCTTTTATTGTGCTTTTATTCCAAACTTATATTTTTTTTCTCTATTTAGGGGCTTTTATAAACAGGTTCCCTGAACTGAATCATGTTACAGAAAATGTATATTTTACCTTTAGCTGATTATTTTTTTTTCTTTTGCCAGATGGAAGGAGAGGAAGCCAAGATGTTTATGTAGCCATGACATTTATAAAAAAAAAAAAAAAAAAAAATCATTCATCATCAGAAATGGGTGGTAACTATTCTGTTAAATTTACTTGTAGAGTTTTACTGCACAGTTTTTACCTCTGCTTGAATAATGTTACATTGAATTTAAACTACTCTCACTTGAGTACAATTTCTGGCTACTCCATTTACTTTGTTTAAAGAAGGATGGATATGTTGTTATTCCAAATTCATTAGACAAATACATACACAGATACAAGGGGGTGTACATACATTAATCTCACAAACATATATTTTAACCCAGACATACATATCTATTTGTTGGTACTCACCGATACCACCATTTTAGTGAACTATCGGGGCTCTGCCCAATACTGGCATCGGTATTGGTGCAACACTAGGGGTGGAACAGTTCACAAAATCCATGGTTCGGTTCGGTTCACGGTTTCGTGGTCACGGTTTTTGGTTTGGTTCGGTATATGGTTATTGTTACCCCGAAATCCCATAAAAATGAATGAAATTAATGGAAAAATAAAAAAAAATTAATGAATTTTAATTATTTTTTATGATCCGCGGAAACCCTGGATCATTTCCGTATGTTTTGCTGCTTTGAATTTAATCATCTGGGGCATGCCCTCTACGATCAAGGAACTCAGAGCGGAGCGACGGGAGCCACAGTGGAGGCTGTAGGCTTTGCTTTGAGCAGCCGGTCTGGAGCGCAGCGCAGCGGGGCGGAGCGCTGACGGAGTATGTGGGATTTCGGGGTTAGCATGACATGTTGGTCATGTTGCTGTTAGCATAAACAAAACGTGTTGCACAATGCTTGCACACTGTTTTCATTCACAACTTTCTTTCCGCCGTCATCGTAGGTCACTCTAAATGCAAAGTGGTCCCATACAGCAGACCTATAAAGTGCTGCTGGTGCGTCTTCCAACTCCTGTTCTTTCCCACTCGCCATACCCACACAATTCTCCACAACAACTGATTTTTTCCTGCTACACCCGGCTACGCTGCTTCGCTTCTTCTTCTTGCTTACTACTGGTGGTTGGCTTTGGTCGCAGTACCGCCACCTTCTGCTCTGGAGTGTAAACGCTTCGCCTATGAGAAGAAGGAGCAGCGCATGAACCGAACGCAACACACGCGAACCGAACCGAGACAGTCGAACTGAACGGTTCGGACGGTTTTCAAAAACCGTTCCATCCCTATGCAACACTAATAAAAATCTGTTTCAAATACTGCACTGAGGTCCAATAATACCATCACTGTGGTTCTTCCAAAATCTGAATTTAGGATTTCATTTCATTGAACAACTGAATCAGGGCAGTCTCTGTAGTGTAGTTGGGTTGTAAAACCTGACTGGAAGACATTAAAGCAGCTAATAAATGTTAAGAAGGCATTTAACTGTTGAAACACATCTTTTTCAAAGATTTTACTGGTGAAGAGGAGGTTTGAGATGGGCCTGTAGTTCTGCAGGATTAATTTGTTCAAGCTTCTCTTTTTCAGCAATGATTTGATAGTTGCAGTTATTAAGACCTTGGAGAAAACACTGAACATGAGGGACGTGTTTACGTTTTGAATCAAATCAGACTCCAAAGAAGGTAAAACCTGTCTTTCATTAAGACAGCAGGAAGAGAAGCTTAGCTGCTGAACATTTCTTCAGAACTTTTGCAATCTATTTGGCAGAATTGAATAATTTTTACAGAGTTTATTCCAACTGGTGACAGCATTTGTACTGGAGTTGATATTGATGTACAGACTTCTTTTCTAATACCTTGTATTTTCTTGCAAAGAACTGTGCAAAGTCCTGCAGGCCTTTTTATAGTGGAGGTATGTTGACCTGTTGGCTGTGGTGAATAAGGTGAGAGGTCTCACTGCTTTACTCTACAGCTGAAGCTGTTTAAAGAGGCAGACTAGGAGGTGCATTGTACTTGTATCCTGGGGATGAACATATGGTTTTAAAGGTTGGGACATCATGGCCACAATTCTGAAATTTGTAGTCGTAAGGGATTTTTGTTATATCAATTCAATTCAAAGATACTTTATCAATCACAAAGGGAAATTTAGTTTGTATTAGCCCTTCCAAGAAGACAAAAGCACAGAAAAAGAGAAGACAGACAGTATACAAGGGGAGGATCCGGTGTCGAAGGCCAGGAAAGACACTGCCCTAACATTGCTTTGCCTTAATTAATCTAGACTTTTTTACCTGCTATAGTTTGTTCAGCATGTTGTGGTTGTTGTTATGCACTCATTCTAATCTTAAAGGTATAAAATATGTTGTCTGTAGCATTTCTGTACAATGGGTGAAATGTATTGTTACCAATAAGCTCCTAGTCAAATACACAGCACATGTAAAATCAAATGCTTACATCTTACATATGTGCACAACACACCAGCTGGGGCCTAGATGGTTAAAGAAAACCTACAGCAACTTAATGAATACCCCATATTTTGCTTCTGAGCTGCCAGACTCCCTCTGGCAGCGTCTCCTTGTGGCACCATGATTGCTCGCTCCCTGCCATGTGGCCCTTGCAGCTGCTGATCTTGGCAAAAGTAAAGATTTTTTATTCTTTCTCTGACACTGCACCCATAAAATGCAGATTCCATTGCTATCCCCATGCTCTAGAACAGTCTTCAATCTATTTATTTGTTTTTTCCATGTTCAGAAATGTGTCACTGTTGGTCCCATATCTCTGCTGATTATTAAGACTGCACCAATCCGTTCCACTTACACAGTAATGTCTTTGTTGTAGTGTGATGGGCAAACATGACACAAAGCGTGAAAATAATTATTTAGCACTAAATGTCATTATTCCTCCCTTATTGAAAAGAAATACATTTGGCAAAGTAATTTCTATTAAGCTGGTGTTATTTGCTGGGTTATTCTGGAGACTTAATGTGGTGTATAATCACAACATCCGTCAGTGCACACATTTGCCAGGAAATGTTTGGGCTGCTGGCAAGAGGGTTAGCTTGTCTCTGGATGCAAAGGGAGAACCTTTCCTCTCACTGTTTTACCTCTGACAATACTTGACTAAATCCACTGCCCCTTGTTTTTTCCTCATCCAAATGTATCAAGGGCACCTTGGCATGGAATAATCAGAGGAGACTGACCTAGAGGAGTTGGCTGGAGTTACATCTCTAGCATGAAATCATATTGATGGTAGTGGTCTTTGCTTGTGATGCTTGGTTTTTCTGTAGGCAATGGATTTCCTATTAGTTATAAAGGCTTGTAAGTAGGCAAACCCAGTCTGACCCAAAGATTTTAAGTATTCTAAATAATCAATTGCAGAAATCCATTAAAATGTTGATAAAAGCTTGCCCATTTCTCTCTCTAAAATTTGCTTAGACTTATATGGATTGGATAGAGTGTTTCTGAACAGCAGCTTTCAAGTCTTACTACAGTTGCTTCTGTTGGATTTACAGCTAGACTTTAACTGGGCCATTCTAACACATGAACATGCTTTCATCTAAATTCGCTCAAACATGAATCTCCTCCCCAGTCTGGGGCCTTGTTTTGCCTCCAGCATATTGGAGTAAAATAATTTTTTTTCTTTTGCAGAGGGGGGATAGACGCAGAGGCATAGCCAGAACATTTTAATAAGGGTGGCAATGCAATAACCCATGTAGGCTGAGGGGGGGCCTAAAGCGAATAGGCGCCAGAACCTCAGGGTCAATCTACACTTTTCCAACAGGAACAACAACAAACATCCGTGCTTTTTAGATTAAAGGTGTAGAGGACAAAATTTCTGTGGCGAACATCTTCTCCATTGTCATTACTTACCTACTTTTACCAAAAATTGTTTTGCATAAAATGTATATTTATATGTACTAATATCTACATTAAATGGATGTTTAAGTTATTATTAAAGTAGTTATTTATCTATCATTTCACTGAAGACTCCTAGATGACTTGCAGAGACATCATTTTCTCTTTACCTGATATGAAACAAAAATCTAGTTCTGAATAGAGCATGAATTCTGTATATATCAACTTTAATGTTAGTATTTTGATGTGCATAAACACAGCATTTTAGTTGTCAAGTAGTAGTTAATATATGATAAATTTAAATGTTTAATAAGTTTGAACATTCCCCTTGAGAGCATTATGGCCACAGGGGTGGCCAGTGATTGGCTGAGGGTTGCCATGGCCACCCCTGGTCCCCCATCTCGCTCCACCCCTGGATAGACGGCTGACTTCAGGTCGGCTTCAGCACAAAGCCGCCTGGTTCTGGTTTTGCTGGAGGTTTCTCCCTGTTAGAAGGGAGGTCTGCCTTTCCACTGTCACTGCATGCATGCTCAGTGTGAGGGATTGCTGAAGAGTCAACAGCAGAATGCAAGCTAATATCCTCGCTGCATCCTCATCCAGGTGGAGGGTGTCCTGCAAGTCAATGACTCCAGGCATCAGTGCGTTTTCACTCACACAGATATGTTGTGAACTACAAAATAAATAAAAACATTAACTTTTAAATTAAAGATCAGCCTTTTAAAGTAAATAACGAATTATAAAAGTGAAGTTTCAATGCTTTTTGGTGACATTTAATAAAGAGGCAGCTAATCAGTGTGAGCCGCTAAGAACATTTTTAATCTTTACCAAAACAAATGGCCTGAAAATTCTGAAAATTCCAGGGAGGAGACCAGTTTAAAGTCCTGCTTCAAGTTCCGGTTCCACGTCCTGT
>NW_015150503.1:956474-957868 GCF_000732505.1 Cyprinodon variegatus
GAATGTTAGAAAAGATAGGTGTAAACACATTAAAACTGAGGAATTCTTAGTGAAAATCTTAGCCATTAGTCCCCAGAGCTTTAATTCCTGTACAGTATGACAATCATTAAAACTGTTCAAAAAGGCTTGTTTAGCTCTATTATTAAAAATATCAGTTTGCACTGATTTTACATAGAACTCTTGAAGGCAGGTGTCAGTAGTGGATGTTATTTTGGAGTAACTGTTTAAAGAGAGCTCATTATAAATGCATACCATGCATTTTATATTTTTCCGCACTAAAAAGAAATTGTTAAAAAATCACTAGTGTTGATTTTGGAATGGATTTAGTTTCTCTACCACATAATTCCCAGCAATATCCTTTGCAAAGCTATGCAAGTAACTGCAAATGAACTCTGCACAAGGCGATATAAAGATGCGTTAACTTTTTATGCAACATATATTTGCACAGTAGCTTATAGATGTTCTTGTCTTCAAGATTAATTAAAAAATAGCCCACTATGTATTACCGTTATTATTTTTAGTGTTTTCTTCCTCCTCTTCAGCTGAACAGTTGATTAGTCAGACTGGTAACTAAGGAACCACTATTCCATAAAGCTTTCTTTGTTTAGTCTTTTTATCTGGCTTTACTCTTTGGCACAGCAGAGTTAAAACAATAATTCACCAGATTTACTATCATCATGAATTAATCTGTCGTTTATTTTTTTGAATTTTCTACAGTTTTTTTTAATAACAGGACTAACCAGCTGTACAAATTAGAAATAATTGTTTTAAGTAGAAACAAACAGCAGGTGCTGCTAAAAATCTCACTGAGAGAATAATAGGGAAGCGGGAATAAGCAAGAATACAAAAGTCAAGTCATGCATATGTTTGGCTTATAAATAATAAGACATATTAGTGTTAAAAATATGTGTATTATACTGCTTATTAACTCAGTTAGTGAACCACAAGATTTCTTTACAGTCTAATCAGAAAGGTATTTTTCAGATTCTGAGAAATATGTAGAAGGAAATAAGTTTAAAAAATATCAATCTGAATAGTATTTTTGTCCAAACAGATGTCCGTACTTCAAGTCATCCACTAATTCCTCTGTCAGTCTGTCCATCTATAGAAATTAAAAACTCTACTTAAAATGATTTATATACAAATTTGATCTGAATTTTGAAGAAAAAAAACGTTTTTCCTTAAAGCATCATTGCATAGTTTTCGACATAGTGTTAGCTTAATTTTTGATACACTGTTTCCCTTAACATGAGAGCTAACTAAAGTTAAACAGATCCATCCATTACCTAATCAGTATTTAATCTAGAAGGATGAATGTGATCCTATCTTTATAAGGAACTCCATGAATTTACATGATGACAACTTGACACTCTGACCATAATTGTTCAGAAAAT
>NW_015150503.1:958675-960859 GCF_000732505.1 Cyprinodon variegatus
ATATATATATATATATATATATATATGTACAATATACTTACATATTTTTTTATTTATTCAGTTAGTTAGTTAGTTAGTTATTGTACAACTCACTGCCCACTAGGGTTGTCACGATACTAAACTTTTCAACTCGATACCGATACTAAGTAAAATCTTCGATACTCGATAAATTCAACAGAAGTATTTTCATTACTAAAAAAATAAAAGAAATAAATAAAAAAAAAAAATAAGAATAATATTTTGAGGTTGCATACTGTGCACAATATTAAGCAAGCTTGATAAAAAATGTAGAAAGTTAAAAATTAAGTGTTCCTTCCTTGGCTATGTTTTGCAGACATAACAATGACACTAGCCAAACCGGTTAAGAAACAAAAATTATTCTTAGCAGCTGCACCTGTTACAAAAAAAGTCTGAAACTGAAAAATGAATTATTCAATCACACAGTGTTCAGAAAGTGCATTTTCCTCTATTCTGCACTTTAGATGGCTGTATCGATACTTTTGAAAATGAGTATTGTATCCGGATACAACGTTTCAGTACACTTTATTGAGTATCGATACTTTTGACAACCCTACTGCCCACACTAAAAATATAATGCCCTCCAAAAAATACAGAGTAATTCATTGCAAATATATTCTTTATGATAGATGTTGGTAGGGATGGGGTTTGTGTTTAGACTCTCAGGTTGATCCTCTTTTTGTCTGGTTTTATCCTCATCAATGTTCTGCTAAGTTTGTGTCACCGGACATTCTGTTGAGCTCTCCAACCCTGCATCCTTGAAGCAAGCTAATCTGTCGGTGTTAAAGCACTTTTTTGAATAACACAGCTATCTGTTGTTTTGGCCTATAAAAAATTGCTAAATATTTGAACCCCATAAAAAAAAAGAAAACAACGTTTCACCATAACAACATGATATATAAATAATTATTTTAGCTGATCAAATCTGATCTTCTTTAAGTCTGTTAATGTTTCTTTTGAGATTTTTACTACATGATTTGGAAATTTTATCTTTTTAAATACTAGAGCAAGATTTGGAAGAAAAAAAACGAGGGATTCTGAGGAGAGAAGAATTTTAGGTCTGTTACCTTCTCAGCAAAAAGCATGACCTTATCAAAAAAATCAAAACAGGATTTGTTGTGCCACCTCTCAGTATATTGGACTCACTCTCTTGGCTTCTGGTTTTCTCCATCCCTTTTTTTTAAGTCTGCTGTTGGGGAAATCTCTGCGCAACAGCTGTTCGAACAGGTATAAAGGTTATTCTGTTGCACAGAGTTCATGGTCGTCTTATCAAGCAAAGGATGCTGGATGGTGCCCCACTTTGGATTATAAGAGCCAGTTTGGACACACGGAGAAAAAACACCCTTGAAGAAAGTCTATGTTTGTTAAAGAAGTTTAAAAATTGAGAGGAGAAACAAAAACAAAAAAGACTTTGCTAAATGTTTAGAAGTGGGCAGAAAAGGGCTCATCCTCTTTACAAAAACATACATAAAGGGGTCAAGCTATGATATGGCTGACTGGATCCAGGTGCTTTCAAAGGAGATCCATATGTGATCAGTCTCTGGACACATACTAAGCATATATGAAGGGATCTTCCACATTTCATTGTAAAGTCAGTGGTAAAATGTGGGTTTTTTGCTTTGTTTACTCAACAGAGAGATGGATGATTGAAAACAGATCGATGAAACCGTCTATTCATGAAATAGGTCCAGTTTGTATTCTTCTTAAAAACAGCAATTATCAAAGCATTGTTGAAAAAGAGAAACTTTGACAAATTGGTCCCGCAGAACTACAAACCCATCTCAAACCTCCCATTCATCAGTAAGATTGAACAGTTGAATGCCTTCTTAACAATGACAGACTGCTTTAATGTCTTCCAGTCAGGTTTTCAGACTCTGGGGGAACCAAAGGGATGGTATTGTTAGATGACAGTGCAGCAGATACTTTTGATGACTTGATTTTATTAGAGCCTCTGAAAAACTTGGTTGGCTTTTCTGGTACTGCACTGGACTTGTTTAAATCCATCTGAAGGACTTGTGTGAGGGACTTGTATACAGTATGTGAGTAAGGAACTTTAAACCAGAGTCCAGAAAAATCCCATTTGGTGTTTCTCAAGGCTCCATTCTTGGACGAATCCTATTCAACATCTACATGCTCCCCTTAGCTCAGATTATAGCAAACATCATC
>NW_015150503.1:961838-966333 GCF_000732505.1 Cyprinodon variegatus
AAAGCATGGATTGCCTTCTCGAGATCCTGCCGACTGAGAAAAGACTTGACTTTGGCCAAAAGACAGAACTAAAAAAAGCTTGAGCTTACAATGGAGCTAATCTGTTTGTCCAATTTGAGCCCATTATCAAATGTTACCCAAGATTTACCCCAATTTGTCCAAGCAGGGGGCTGCATGTAGGAATGGTAGCACTTTAGCCTTGCAGCAAGAAGTTTCTGGGTTCAATTCCTGGCCTGGGGTCTTTCTGCTTTGAGTTTGCATGTTCTCCCATCAATTGGCTTCTCTACTTTGTCCTTAGGTGTGAGTGTGTGTTTGCATGGTTGCGTGTTTTTGTGTGTCTCTGTGTTGCCCCCTGCGACAGACTGGCGACCTGTCCAGGGTGTCCTATCTCCAGCTGCCCGTAGACAGCTGGAGATAGGCACCAGCACCCCTCGTGACCCCAGGAGGGATCGAGCGTGACAGAAAATGGATGGATGTTTTTATTTGCTTTTACTCTGGTTTTAGTTCTACTTTTTATTGTCTCATTCATGTAAAGTACATTGGATTGTCCATGTACTGAACTCGGCTATACAAATAAACTTGCCTTGCCTTCTTAATGACAAAAAGGGAAAGATTTCATTCACAGTGTACTTACTTCAGCTGTGAATTATAAAAAAATAAAACACATCTCCATCATAAGTGTGACAACTCACGGGAAGTGACATCTGCAGAACCCTTGATTTGTGGTAATAACATGTGGCTAAAAACTTAGATCCTGAGGGCTTTAGCTGTTCCACATCTGTCTGTCCATCCGTGTCAGAAGTCATCAACCCTTTAAGGTGGAAAAGCATGTAATCCTGTCATGAAAAATCTCTTGGAAGCCTAGAACCACAAAACGGCAGTCAAGCAAAGAGGGAACGTTGAGGCAAATCTTTAGTTTGTGCCCTGAGTGAGCAACATAGTGGCTGTTTTCATTAGCATTAGTCATTTCAATTCATCCCCAGAAGCTTGGATTTTTTTTCTTTATAGCAGTGGGGTACACAGCCTGTTGCTCTTCCTGCAGCTTTCTTTCCATGTTTTCATCTGTCCACTGCCCATAGTTTGACTCATAACTTAGACAGCGATTCAGCCACTTGATTCTGTTGACCTTTTCTCTTCTACTCCCTCTCATCTCACTTCGGAGGGAGATCCTCAAGCAACTGGGGCTATTTGTCTACATGCATTGGATGTCCAGGGCTTGGGAGTGGGGTTAGGTGTCCTCACAGCCATGATAGATGCCAAAGCACTCTGGTTTAGTGTGTGCGTGTGCCTGGGCCTCTTCAGACTGGATTAACTCAACACATCACACAAGCAACTGACAAAATCATGTTGAAGCAGATTGGAAGATATAAAGAGTCCACGGATGATTTGTTTTTCTTTAATTAAAGAGAGCGGTCTGGATCATTGTTAATTCAATTTCGAGGAGATTCAATTTATTTGCAGTAATTGAAATTAGAGATGGGAAGCTGCTTGTAAGAAATAAAACATTTAAACCCCTGTCCCTCTATCTCAATCAAAAATACATCCCCCTCATCATTATTGATGAAAGTGCCAATGAAAGATAAGGCTAGAAGTCAATGAAAATCACTCTTGATAAATAATTCGATTCACAAGACACTAATTGCATAGAGAGTAATATTTCTTGTTGCTCTATTAAAGTGGCAGAGTTGTTTCTGTGCATCAGACAAGCCTGCTGTTCTTTTCAGCACTTTGCAGTTCTTTCCGCTGCAAGGTAATGGAAAGGGAAATTGGGTTAGAGTAAAAAAGAGAAAGCATTTAGGGGTCTTTGGATAAACATAAAAAACAACAACAAGAAGAAAAGAACTGATAGAGACCGAGGCATGTTCACACATATCTGATTTGTCCAAATTTCCCTGCTCTGCGTCTTGATAAATCCCTGCGCCGTGCCGGATGCGTGGTAAGCCATCGTTACAGACGTGCCTCAGACAGCTGCTCACAACACCACTGGGAGATGGGGAGTTGAATAAGGATGACTGGGATGCTTTCAGATACTGAATGAGAGATAAAGAAAATAAAATCAACTTCAGGAAGCTTGTCAAGAAAAAAAAAATAACAATTTCATTACTTTTCTGAAACAGAACTCTTATCTTCCTCTTCCTGCTTCCTTCATACACTCCTAAAGCCATTCAGAATAATTGCCTCACTTTTATTTTCCTCCAGCGTCATGCAGTCTTTGATCCCTGAGGCCTGGCAAGCTCTAGGAGCAGTTACATCTGCTGAACAAGCTGCGTAACTAAGTTGTGTTTGACCCCCACTGCACTGGCACTGATTACCGGCTAAGGGAGAGACGCTCAGCATGGAAGCGTATGAAAATCAACCAGCAAGGGGGGAAAAAAAGGCCCGTTGCTTTTAACAAGCGATAAAATCTAAAATTTAAAGTGGATAATATAGGTAAAAAACCAAACTTGGCTGCTACTTTGAAAAGCTATTTAGGTTTTAAACGGTTTTCAGTGGGAAATGGAGCTAAGTTTGTGAGGTCAAAGGTGAGAATGCGATTGTTGTGCTGCAGCCGATAAACTGATCTGAAATATTGCTTCAGCTTAGGTTTTGTTTTAAAAATCTATCTTTTAATGTTTTAGAGAAATATATCATATTATGAATCTTAAAGCTGTATAAACATGTTGGTTTTGGGTGCATGCAGCGTTACCGACATAATATCCACAATTTGATGCAGCCACCCTGGGTTAAAGTCCTGTCCTGTTAGGTCCCAGACTTTCCTCTCCAACTCATTTTGCTTCCAGTTTACATTGCTTATATGTTTACATCAATGTGTACACATGTGTGGCCAATAAACGCTAGCCTGGGTGCCATTCCCAACTTAGTCCCGCCCACAACGTTTGAGGTCGAGAAGTTCGGTCTGGCATTGCTCAATAGTAGCGCGAGTATGCTCGCACAATATCTGGCGGGCCAATCAAATTGTCAGGGCGGGCTTTATACGATGATGGACAGATGATCAACAGTAACTTAATCAACCACGTCACCAAAGCGCGCTTGGGTGACAACAACAATGGCTGCCGCCGGAGAGTTGAGGTGTGTAGATTTTGCTATTAGGTCTGTTCTAGAAGATATCGACAGCAAATTAATTTTAAAAGAGGAACAGAGAAACGCGATCAAGGCTCATCTTCTTATTCTAGGCGTGAAACTGCACGCTTTGATTTTTGTTGACAACAACTATGCGTCGCTTAACATACGTCACGCACTCCGTGCTCTTATTGGTTGTACGTCTGTCCAATTGAGTGCAGAGGCATTTTTTTTCCTGGTTCGTTCGAAACACGCCCCATAATCACAGCTCTATGGAGCAGCATCAGACTCATATTCTCACTAGAATTGAGTAGGACTACGTCAGGCTAAATAAACGCTACCAAAGCCACACAAAAAATCAATTCATGGACTATTTCATTTTTTGCTCAAAACAACAGCTTGATATGTAAACAGCTCACACAATGATGCTGTTTTAGCAATATGATGCAGAAAACTATTGAAATGTTTGTTTTCAAAAATCACAAATTTTGTGTTTGAACGGTGTTTAGCCTTATTTAGTTTAATGTCATAATTTCTCTGATTAAAGGAACTCACTGTTACCCTGTGGTGCATTTGTCTAATACTTCAGTTTGGATTGGCAATCTGCAAAGGAAAAAATCGAAATCCATATAAGTCATTTTTTCTTAAAATAAGTGCGTTTTTTTCTTTAAGTGAGGAGGTAAGTGAGACACTTTGCTAATGGAACAAGACAATTTACATTTAAAATAAGAAAAATAAATGATTTAACTGTCTTATTTCAAATGTATATTATCTTATTTCCTTATTTTAAGAGTAATAATCCTCATTCCATTGGAAAATAATAATATTTTCCTGCTCAACTTAAGAGTAAATACCCTTAATTTTAGACATTTTGACTTATTTCTAGATTGTTTTTGCAGTGTGAAATCAGAGATTTTTTTTTAAATGATCAAATAAAGCCAATCATGTGTTTCACTCAGGTCTTTCTCTTGTTAAAGCCCCCACAGAATGAACAACAGTCACTGGGGTATACAATCACACCCCTCGTGCCCCTCTGTGTTTCTGAGGCACACAACAGGTAGATCAGCCGCCCGTTTAGCTTGGAGCAGCAGAGGCAGTCGAGAGGAAAGTAGAAGTTTAGATAGAAATGATAAAAAGAGAGAACTGGATGCAAAAAGCTGTAGAAACAATGTAGGTAAGCAGTTAAGACAAACAGAAGCAGTATTTTGTTCCCCAGTCCACCAATGCTGTTACTGGCTATGTAAAAAAAAATGGTCAGCTGCTTAGGTCCGTTTCTTGTTCACAGCATCGTGTTTGGTTGCTCTCAGCCTCCATAGTGATGCATTTGCATTTTGAGCAGAGTAGAGAAATCTACTCAAGTAGATTTTTCTGATATTTTTACTTTACTTTACTACTTATTTTTATGGCGACTTTTTACTTCTACTCCTTACATTTT
>NW_015150503.1:966698-969126 GCF_000732505.1 Cyprinodon variegatus
TTTACTTGAGTAAAGAAGTTTAATCAGTACTTCCACTTTTACCAGAGTATTTTTTAACACAAGTATCTGTACTTTTACTCAAGTACGGAAAGTGTGTACTTTTGCCATCTCTGATTTTGAGCAGCTGTTATGTTTTGCATTTTAATTCATTTACAATAATTTTTAGACCTGAATTTAAAAAATCTGTGTACTTGAGTTTGTATTTTGTACAATTTGTGTAATTTTAACAGTTAAAAGAAACTAAAGAGTCACTCTATGGTCGAAGTAGTGGACACACTAAAAAAAGTTACTTTTTGAATAGATTAACTAGTAACTGTTACTAGTTATGTTTGTCTTAGTAAGTAGCACAACACTGGTTTCTAAAAATAGTAATACAATTTAGTCCTAGTGTCATGATTTTGCACTTTTTGCTTCTGTTTAAATTGTCTTTATGAGTTTCCAGTTACTCTTTGATTCACTTATTTCTGTCTTTTCTAGTTTATTGGTTTAAAATCCATTTGGTGTTATTCTCGTTTTTTTTTTTTTGGTTATATTTGTTGAGTTCTCATGTATGTCTTGTTTACTCTCTATTGCCCCCTTGTGTCAGTCTCCTTCCTTAAGCTCCCTTCTAGATGCTCCCATCCACACCTGCTCCCAATCAGCTCATTAGCCCAGTCTTTGTTCTGTCTCCCATATATACTCTCCCTGTGCAGTTCCTCAGGGCTGGTTTCTCATTGTTTCTTTGCTACCATGTGTGGTTTCTATACCATCTCCTGGAGTTTTGGTTTTCAGTATTTTGCCTGTGGACTTTGCTTCTTTTTTCCACCATTTGGTTAATTAAATCAGCAGAACTCATCTCTGCCTCATTTTTGGTCCTCCAAAACATCCACTCAACCTGACACCTGGTTTCAATTTTCCTTAAACATCCCTGCTTATACTCTTAACAACTTGCATGCATTCAGTTTTTATGCTTTTGTAAATAGAGCCAGAAATAAAGAACTTATAAAAAAGAAAACTAGTAGAATTCAAAATGCATCCGAAGCGTCATTTAAACTCAAGTTATCAATTGATTAAAATCAAAAGGCAGTGTAAAAATGGAAAAATCTACTCATGAAACTTTTTAAAAATAATTTTCAGTCAGGACTTCACATACATGGTATTCGTAAAAAGGCTTTCTGTCTGCAAAAGTGGCAGATTTTTTAAAGCTGCTCAAACAAGGCCTCTTACAATGATACATACCTACTGAAAGTCATTTTAATTTCTTCCAAGATCCTGTAAGAGTTGGAAGAAAAAAAGTTTTGGTTGGCCAACAATAATTACATTTGCGCAGTGGGATATCGAAAGCTGGAAGCCAGTTTTATTCCCCAACAAGAAAGAATTAAATCAGACGGGTTTGAAAGCTTTCAGTGATACTTGCATAAAAAAAGACTTTAGTTTTTGCAATGATTACTTGGTCTTCCAGCAAAACAACACTGCAGTTCACATTACTCTTCTGACAAAGGAAGAGAATATCCTCCATCTTCTAAGCCCTTCTACATGTGCTTAATAACAATGGAATCCAACAAGGGTAATTTCATATTATGTATTCAGTTAAAGAAAATAAATGGAAATGTTGTAATTCTAAAGATTTCTAAAAGGTATGATTAGATTGCATCAACTTGACACCTTGATTCAAAACTCTACTGCTAGAGTTTACAAATGAGGACCTTAAGATGCTCCATGCAAGTATGACAGATTAAAGGGCCTGACCTTTTTGCATGAAGAATCTCTGTGTAGTTATACATTCCGCCTTAAAGAATATGAAATCTTGTGTTGTTAAACTTTGTAATAAATGCACATATTTTATAGACAAAAGGAACAAAGAGTACCTTATCCAAGCTGGGGCTACCATCACTAATGTATATTTATACCGGTTTTTTTTTTGGGTTTTTTTTTAAGGTCCAGCTTAAGAAGTCTGGTCTGGATTGCATTTCTATTTTAGAACATCCCTGAGAAGTCACCAGGGATTCAGTCAGTGCTTTGGAGATTTCCTGTGTATCCTTCATCCCTGAAGAGATCCATAATTCATACTTGTGTGTCCAGGATGTCACCGCTCCAGCGAGCTGGCATAAAATATTTACTGCAGATCATGAGCTGCCGCCATTGAAGTTTGCTTGCCCCTTTAGAAAGAATATTTAGTCTCAGCATGTGAAGTGAATCCCAAATGAGCTCAGTCACCGAGGTCGCATCTGACACATCTGGAAATCAATCGGTCAGAAGATGGATCTTAGACCGTAAATGCTGACGGTACAGGTAGTCAGGGTGTTGTGTTGAAAGGTACAGTATTTCTCTGCATGCTGCTTTGATAATCCATAATCTGCTTGCTCTATTAGGCAGAGTTTCCGGAAGAGGATTAGGGCCAGTGGAAAAAAAAAAAAGTTAACTGATTTTTAAATTTTATTTCAGTTTA
>NW_015150503.1:970069-971504 GCF_000732505.1 Cyprinodon variegatus
ATGAACCGAATGCAACACACGTGAACCGAACCGAGACAGTCGAACCGAACGGTTCGGACGGTTTTCATAAACAGCTCCATCCCTAGGCCATATGCCAAAAGGTTATCTCAAGTCTGTCTTTTAAGGAAAAATATGTCTTTATTTCATCTTATCTATTAGTTGTAATTGGCTTTGATTTTATTTCAATAGTTTTTTGTGTGTGAATTGAATTTCCATTTCAAAGTACATGAATATAGTAAGTTACATTTAAGCTCAAAATAAAATAGTTTATTCAAAATTCCAAAGTGTTTCTTATCCTATATGTACTCCAGAATTCTGGGGTTTGAGTTTGAAATGCCCCTTTGCTCTCATGGGACTAAGTAAAGGGTCTGTATCTCTGTCTACCTTTAGAAACTTCAGGTGTCACTTGTAAACATGGAGCTTGAGAGCTTCATGATCTGATGGAAATACATGCAGCAATACATTATACATAACTCATGTGAATGTAAACCTGAATCTGAATGGCTCCATATGCATTTTTTTTTATTCTACTGTAAGATTTCACAGATTAGGGTTTCGATTGAAATTCCAGCTAGTCCATGTCTGCCATGGCCATAGTTGAAGGTATATTTTAGGTATCAGTTTACGAGGCCAAAGCAGAAAAACATAGGGTTAAAACCAATCAATGGTTGATTCAAATATTGCAGATGGCCTCATCTACAAACGTAATTCCAGTTCAGTACAGTTCAGTTTATTTATCACCGGATCTGAATATCCAGTCAGATTAGTTAAAGTGTTCTATCAATGGAAAACCAGCTGGTTCCATCCAGTCATTAACTTTGCACTAAACTCTCCTGCTGGATTAGCATGTAGAGACGGTAAACATTAGCTTGCATTGTGTCGTTGACTCTTCAGCAATCCCTTTACAAAAGAGCATGCATTCCGCAACAATGGAGAGGAAAAACTTCAATATCAACGGGTAGAAACCTCCAGAGGAACCAGCCTTCTGCCGAGACTGATGGGGCATACAAGGAGACAAAGACGGAGATACAAAAGAAACATAATAGCTGAGATCCATAAATACTGTTTATGTTAGAAAAGTTAAGCGTAAACTTTGTAGCTCTATAGATGGCTTTCAAGAAAAAAACACTTAAGCGAGTTATTAAACAGTTTTTCTGCCAAACGTGGGGAAAGAAAGCACATCCAGGTAGTCACAAGAAAAGCTGAGGGCTACGCACTGAAAAAAAGAGGCCCAAGCCTATCAGCTATAATAAAGGGTGTTGATGGCAGCAGCTCAGCTGATATTTCTCTCAAGGATGCCTCTCCATCCTTGAGACAGCCAAACGGGAGCAGACCACATGAAGCTACTATGAGAAAAGGCAGAAAAGGATTGAACTAACAAATACACTCACTGGTCACTTTATTAGGTACACCTGTCCAACTGCTCGTTAACACT
>NW_015150503.1:972610-983528 GCF_000732505.1 Cyprinodon variegatus
CTTCCCAGTCAAACGAAGTTGGTTCCACAGGAGATTCTACTTTCTGCCTTAGAAATTCTAGGAACTAAATTTCTAAAGTAGAATGGGATTGAGAGGGAAGTGCTCTGTTAGGGACATAAAGATGAATCATATCTCTGATATAAAATGGAGCTTGGCCATTTAAGGCTTTATATGTGAGGAAGAGGGTTTTAAATTATATTCTAGATTTAATAGGAAGCCAATGAGGAGAAGCTAGGATATCAGAAATATGATCTCTCCTTTTAATTTTCATAAAAACTCAACAGAAGGCTTTTAACTACAGTTTGTGGACTTCCAGATTGTAAAGAATTAAAATAGTCCAGCCTTAAAGTAGCAAAATGAATGGAATAGTTTCTAAGCATCAATCCTGGACAGGATATTTTTAATCATTGCATTATTCCAGAGATTAAATAATTACATTCTAGAAACTAGTTTGATATTGGATGTAAATGACAAGCCCTGATCAAAACTAATAGTAAGCCATTTAACATAATTGTCTTTACAATCTTTGAAAAATGTTAAAACTCTATGGATTGTCTAGATTTTGCACTGCAGTGCTTCCACAAAACAGAACGTACAACAAAAAAACAGGAACTTTTTTTTATGCTGCTGTTTAAAACAAGCACTTAGGTCTATAAGCACCTGCATCTTATCATTACCAGCAATTTCTTTCATGCATTTCTTTAGTAGGAAGTGCTTTAGGGTGGAAATTAAATTTTCCTCTTTGGTAGTTCTAAAAAACGCTGCACAAACGTGTGTATTTTCTTTTTTGTCAGTTGTTTTCCTCTGTGGCTCACATTTCTTTATCCAACAAAGGTTCAAGTGCCATGACGGATCAGAGCAGTTGGAACAAAATATATGTGTATATCTATTGTTTTTTTAAGGGTTTTTATAGAATTATGTGGTTATTTGCTGTGTATGTTAAGTCAGGGTCTATTACAAAGGTGAATATTGGTAAAAATAAATCTAGAAATGAATATAAGATAAGAAAAAAGAGCAGAGAAAAAGAAAAGCAGAGGACAGACATGAGGAGGCAGGCATCCAGCTGAAACGTGGTATCATGCTGTGCAGAACAAGTTCAGATAATAAAAGAGTATTGATTGCAAACATGGTCAGGGGACCAGAACATCATGGAGCAGGAAGAAGGATTTTATCTTTACTGGCTTCTATGTTCACGGAGGGTAAAAAGGAGTGCCTGAAGACGTCAGGAACAAACTAGATGTTTGGTCTATAAGACAAGTTGCTGAAGGTTGAATCAGTGTTTATTTATTAGGACTTAAGCACCCAGTATACATAATGTTATTGTCTCCAAAAGTGGCTACCTGCCAGGAAACAGGTCATAGGAAGCGGTGAGGTACAAACATCCAATTAATTGCTTTGGCTTATTATGCAAGGACATCATATTTGAGTAAGGAGAGGATGTCGATATTTCTCCTATGCTCGTTCAGCACTTAAACATTGTTTACACATTGTAAATCAATCGACTTAACGCTGTTTGAACAGTGTAATTAAATGGTAAAATGTTTGATGTTCCATTCAGCAGTGGGATCAACTGTGGACCAAATACACTTCAAACACATTTAGCCTTAATTAGACAACGCAGCCTCTGAAGATGCCAACTGCATATTCTTTTAAAGAAAACTATGTTGGAACTCAGATCTCGTGTTTTAAATGTATCAGTGTGTATCTTGGCCTTTTTATTTACGTTTTATGCACTTAATCCTCATTGTTTTCTTTTCTTTTCAGTGCAATTACTTTGGACAACACATTGGTTATCTTGTCTTCGGTGGCACCAGACGCTGGGCGGTACTACGTACAAGCAGTAAATGACATAAATGGAGAGAACAAGACCAGCCAACCTATCACCCTGACTGTTGAGAGTAAGTAATATTTATACTTCAGCTTGTGTCTTAATCCGCTGGGCACCAAAAAGGAATGATGTGGATAAACTGGATCATATAGAGTAGTTACAAGCAGATTTTTGTCTTGGCTAGATTACAAAAATGAAGCACTTGGGACGTAGTCAAGCTAACAAAGCTCTGAGGAGCCTGTTTAAAAGTAAAGTTCACCCATGAGAAACATTCTAAAATAGGGCTGGGACTTTAACGAGCTAATTTCTATGAATTAATTATCTACATTTTAACATGTAAAAAAAAATAATTTGAAATAATATGCTTTTGTTTCAGCATGAATGGATTTATGCAGTGAATTATACATGTCTTACCTAAAAGTTGTTCAAAATATTGTTGCCAGGCTTTTGACCAAACTCTACACTGCAAAAACAATCCAGATATAAACAATAATGTCTTAAAGTTAGTGTATTTGCCCTTAATTTGAGTAGGTAAATAAAATTATTTGCCAATGGAATGAGTATTTTTACTCTGAAAATAAGATAATTAGATGATATGCACTTGAAATAAGACAATGCAATATTTTTTTCTAATTTCAAATGTAAATTCTCTCGTTCCATTGGCAAAGTGTCTCAATTACAACCTCAGTTCAAGAAAAAATGCACTTATTTTAGGAAAATATTTAGATTTACATTTTTTGCAGTGTATAAGCCTGGATTCAGATCTGAATCAAGCCTGGATTCGAATTCAGGTCTGAAGCTGCAAGAGCTTTATGTTTATTTTAAAATGCAATTAAAATATACTTTTAATGACATTGAGAGCTCCTCATATACAAGCACCAGGTCATATCAGAGGGTTTCTCAAACCGTAGATGGTGGGTCCTTAAGGTCCCATGACCATCTACCTCTCCCTTTATTATGGTAAGGACAAGCTTTCGCAATGCTAATGTCAGCATCCACAGCTGCAGCTGGCCCACAGACCAGATGATGAGCTTTAGAGCCAGTATAGCGAGTCCAGACAGAAAAAGTAAACAACTCCCTGGTGAGGTGTTTGGAAAGGGAATGCTTTATACACAGCTCCACTGTCATACTTCTGCTGTCAGATTTCAAAATGGAACTTAAACTTCTGTTTACAGCAAAAGTTTTGGAAGCCGGTTGCTAAATAGCTTTCTGTCAATGGAAGGAATTGTACTCCAACGATGCTATTGGTGGAATACATCTGCTTTCTATAGGTAGAACTAACGTATAAAAACTATTATTATTTATTATGAAACTTTTAGGCATTATCGTTCAGTGCAAACATGTTTGATCGTAAGTTTGTTTGTCATAATTTTTTTAATTGAAAAAAAAAAGACACAAAGACTGCCAAATAAATAATAATTACACATTTGGATAAATGTTTGTAGTAGTTATCTAATTAGGATTTTTAAGTGGGGGTAACACCTACACTCTACTCTTTGCAATATGAAATATAAACACATATTGAATATCCACCTTCTAAATATGCTTCATGAAAAAATGACAGCAAAGTGTCATTTTTTCGGGAAAATTGTTTGTGTTTATATTACGGAGCTTGTTTTTCTGGAGTGAAAAGTCATTTCATCACATATTTCTTTATGTGTTTTTTCGACATTTGATGGTTTTCTCTTTGCAAACAAATTTCATCTTAGACAAAGATCACTCAAGTAAATGTAAAATGCAATTTAAATAGATTTTAATTTAATCCGACTCTGATTGTAAAGGATTCGCTTAAATCCATCTTCTTTGACAACATAAATTAAGCTAAATTAGCATAAAGCTACACTTTATAACCCAATCTTAGAAACTGATTTACATTTATTTGTCTGTAAAAGGTCACAAAGTCATTTTAAATGCTTCCAGTCTTTAAATCACAGTTAGAGCACCAGTTTATTTAACAATCTAGAACCATTTTTCCTAGAGTGGATTGATGCCTCACCTATGAAATCATAAAAACCCAAAACAAGATCAAAAGCCCTTTAGTCCACCTTTCTCTCTCTTAAGGCAGTATATTTATGCAATAATACAGAGACTGAGTAAAAATGAAATCCACAGGAGAGCTTAAAAGATAGGTGCCCATGGGTGAACAAATGATCATCTCCCAAATGTAATGGTTATTCCCCAGAAATTTGGGCTATAATCCTCTTCCTTTAGACCCAATACCTGCCATGTTTCAAATATGTCTCTGCTCTAATGTGCCAGAATAAAACTATGGAATTACTTCCTCACCCATTTATTAAAGTCAGGTCTGTAGTGGCAGGGTTAGGGTTAGGTGAGGAGAGATGACCTCAAAGATGAGAGACAGGGGGTCCTAAGGACCAGGGTTAAAGGAAAAGTCTGGTCAGCAAGGAATAATCAATGGATCACTATTTATACTCAAAATTTAAATACGTTAGAATTAATCAGTTAAAAGAAATTAAATAACAGTTTACTTTGTGATCACTGAGTCTGGGAGCGGCCATTTTTGCCCAAATATAGTAGCCCCTCCCTCCTGCCATCTTCCAGGAGTGACGTCACGGTGCGGTAAGCCAAATCAATGGGAACTACTAGACACATCTGCAATCAACAACAATTATTGAAGATTTCCAGAGGACTTCACCATTGAAATTCACCAGAGCTATAGTGAAACTGACAATGCCCACGTGCATGGCAGCTGGATGCTGGAATACATTGGATAAAAGAAAAAAAAGTTATTTCACTTTCCCGATTCCTGATCCTCCACGGACGGGTTGGTCGTTGGATTGCCAAGTTGAAGAGGGAGGATTTGCCATCGAACTTCTGGCCAGAGAAAAAACCCGTAATATGTAGCCAACATTTGGAAGAAGAATGTTTTCAAGATGACTTGGATAATAACGCGTTGTGACAAACACCAGATACAGCACTGGGACTTGATCAACAGCCGATACCGCACCGTGACGTCACAAACCAGTAGGTGGCAGTAGTGTTCTTTGAGAAACATGAATGTTTTCAGTAAAACACATTCAAATGTAAATTAATCTTAATTAAAAACTTATAATTTATTGATCGGTGTGTAATAATTTTATATTTAAATTAATTTCAGAAGTTTAAATCTTGATTGGACATTTCCTTTAAAGTCATGTCTGTGGAGGCACGGATGACCTTAAACATGAGAGATAGGGGGTCCTAAGGACCAGGGTTGAAGGCAGCTGACCCAGAGTTTGGGAAAATATCATTTAGACTAATTAAACTAGTTTACATCATTGTACATTTTTAAAATTAATTTGACAAAAAAGCAAATGCCTACAGTGAAAATGCTGGTTCTGTTATCTCAGGATCTTGCTGATGAAATGCAGAGATGGCAAAAGTACTCACTTTCCGTACTTGAGTAAAAGTACAGATACTTGTGTTAAAAAATACTCTGGTAAAAGTGGAAGTACTGATTAAACTTCTTTACTCAAGTAAAAGTAACAAAGTACAGGCTTGTAAATTTACTTAAAGTATAAAAGTAAAAGTAGAAACTACTTTTTTCATGCCGTTGCCTGCATTTTAAATGGATGTCTGCCAATAGGACTAGATCTCCGTTGTGTTCATTTTCAATCATCTCGTCGTCCATGCTACTATGCTAACGCCACCGCCACCAAGCTGCAATGATTTGCCGCCAATGAATACCGCCGAATCTGTCGATTCATCTTATAGTGGTGCGTCAAATGCAACGTAGATTCCCATCCAATTAGATTGAATTTGGTATTGATGACGTGAAAAATAATAACGGTAACTCCATTGAACTGATTCAAAACTAAAGTAACGAGCCAATTTTTTTAAATGTAAGGAGTAGAAAGTACAGATATTTGTGTAAAAATGTAAGGAGTAGAAGTAAAAAGTCGCCATAAAAATAAGTAGTAAAGTAAAGTAAAAATATCAGAAAAATCTACTTGAGTACAGCAATGAAGTATTTGTACTTCGTTACTTCCCATCTCTGATGAAATGTGATCTAAAGCATTATGAGCAAGACCACCTCTAAATAGCAAGATATTGTTTTGAAGGTAGCATAATCAAAGTTAAAATATAAAAAAGAAAACAAAATGTTTATTTGACCTTAAAACACTGTTCATGTTCCGAATATCTGAGATGTGCCTGAATTTAAACTAGTCTGCCAAGAAGAGAGAACCAAAAAATGTCAAAAGCTCATTACCGGTTGGGGTGAACGGTCGATGGCAGTTGTTGGGTTTTGGGGCAGCTATGTCACAATGGTGCAGAAATTCTCAAACTTGCAAAGTAAGAAAGACTTTTAAATGTTTTTCTAAGCGTCAGGCAGTTAAAATTCAGCAACGATCTTCCACAAGCTTCCACAACAAAGGAACAATCAAGATTCACAAATCAAACTCAGTCAGCCAGCCTGAGCTGAGAGAAATGAAAGGGGAAATCTAACAGACAGTGTTGTATGACATGGTAGAGTGGAGTTCATTATGAAAGTGAATGAGAAGGATGGGGGTAAGATAATATAGCTGACAACACGTGGGAGCAGAAATAGCCTGTGGCTCATGTTGAGATGATTATACAAGAACTGGAACACACACAGGCAAAAACCACACACAATCCAGACTGTGTGGCAGAGCAGGAGGCTGAAGGTGCGTTCAGCTTTCCAGGTCTCATGGAAAAGTGTCATTCCTGAGCTCCAGCATTTCCCATATGCCCCACATATGTGCACATCCACATGTCCAGGCTGCTGGTAGAGCTTGAGTCTTTTAGTTTACAGCAGATGGAGTTGTTTCCATCAGCATCTGAGGTGTCTGATCTAATCTTTCAGTGGATTTCTGTTTTTTCCGAAGTTCCACCAAGTTTCGTTAGATTTTTTTTCCGATTTCCAGTAACTTTATCAGCAATGTATACTTCTTTTTTTTCTGCCTGCCGATCCAATGAAAGGTGCTGACACAGTTTGACAGATTGAAGTTGAAGCAGCACCAATATTACACTTCTAATCCACCTCAGACGATCGCCACAGACTGGTAATGACTGAGCTGGAAGGGGAAGGATTTCACTGTGGTATAACTGTGTCATAGAGATATAATATTAAAGGAAGACGGTAGCAGCTCACTATGTAGCAACAACAGCCCTACCAATTTATTTAAAAAAATTAAAATCCAAGATTGACCAAAGTGTTTTACAACAACCTAATTAAAGAAAAACACAAGCCAATTGCACAAAAAGGTTAAAAAGTTAACAGGAGAGGAAACAAAAATAATCCAAGCTAACTAGTCAACTGTGGAAAAGAATTTTTAATTAGGTAAATATCTCTTAATACCTGATATGAGATGTTAAAGCTCTCTGATGTCAGAGTTTGGACCAAATCTTTGAAATTAGTTGAAAGCACCTGTTATTGGTTTACTGCTCTAAGTAAAATGTGAAAGTAGATATGGAAGCTGCACTTAACACAAATGAAAAGAAACAATATAATGAATTAAACCTTAAATAAGGATAAGGAATTACCGACAGTACTAATAGACTAATAATGGTGCAATTTACATTTTTGCACCAGGCAATCTGAAAATGAGTGTGCGGCCACTTGCATCTGGCAGGTTGTGTGGTGGGTTTTTGAGGACCCAAATGCAAAGACGGAAACAAAAGTGGTTTCTTGCAGGTTTAATAATCCAAAGGGGCAACAGAAGCAAAAGTCCACAAACAAAATCCAGACGGCATCAAGGAAAACACGCATAAGGGGCAAAGACATTACGAGGAACCAGCAAATGGGTGACTGAACAAATACCAGGCTAATCAGCAGATTGGGAGCAGGTCTGGACAGAAGAATCTAGAAGGGAGCTAGGGGGAAGGAGACTGACACAAGGGGGCAACAGAGAGTAAACAAAAATACATAAGAACTCAAATACAACCAAAACAAATAAAATAACACAAAATGGAAATAAAACCAATGAAATCTCAAAAGAAAACTTAAACAGAACCAAAACCATGACAGCATCAGTTGTAAGCATAAGTAATATTTCTAACAAAACAAAAGTCTGCAGTTAATTCTGGCGTACCACAAGGATCTCTGCTACTTTTGTTCGCATTTGCCTCCTTTTGGCGCTCTGTCGACATTTCCAGACATCTCCCAATTACTGCCATGCAACCATTTGATGAAGTACATTGGCTGGTTTAAACATAGGCAAGTAAAAGTGTTTTTGTTTTTTTAATTACTTAATGTACTAGACAAATGCATGTCTGGGATAAACGGGTAGTTTGATCTGTTGGTCCCGAGGCAAAAACCTTAGCATGACCTTTGACTTTTGGTGTACATGTGTGAAGTATCTGGTTTATTCCTGTGTTAATCATTAAAGAAATCCCACCAAACTAACCAGGACCAAGGAGACATCAGGGGAAACCAAACTCTAGGAGCCAGGGAGAGACGAGGTAAACAGACAGACGTTAGACGAGGATCCAGCAAACAGGAACTGAAGAGGGAGGCTTTTAAAGGGGACAGAGACAAAGAGAGGGCTAACGAGAGGATTGAAAACAGGTAAGGACAGAACAGAAAACAGAGCTAGGGAAAGAGGACACAAGAGGGCAGCAGAGGACAACAAATGGAAAACCAAGACTGTGACAGATTTATGCAGTGAATTATACTTGTGCTTTAGCCAAAAGTTGTCAAAATGTTGTTGCCAGGCCTTGGCTTAAATCCTTTAAACCTGGATTCAGATCTAAATCAAGCCTGGATTTGAATCCTGGTCCGATGCATCAATGGCATCTATGCCAAGCAATTAAAGTATACATTTAATGACATTGAGAGATCCCAATGTACAGGCACCAGGTCATATCAGAGGATTTCTTTAACAGTAGATGGTGGGTCCCCAAGGTCCTATGACCATCCACCTCTCACTTCATTATAAATATTTTCTTGTAAAAGCAAACAAAGGCTTTAAAATCCCTTTATTGTCCCACAATAGGAAACTTCTGGAAATTTAAGGATAATCAAGTACAAGGTTTTGAAATTCTAATTAATCTATTAGCCCGACAACTCCCGTTATCAATTTTATTTGATTTCATTTAATACTGATTATCTTTGTGTTCCCTCAAAGCTCATGGGTAGTCCTCACTGATCCAATATTAGGTTAACTAGGTTTTAGGTTGCTCTTTGTAGCTTTTTTCTATTTTCAGACTACTCTTGCAAAAGCATTTCAATAAAAAGACATGTTGCTTCTTCAGCAGCTTTTTTAATAGGAATTAGTTTTCAGAAACAGCGTTTCTAGTTCTCATCCTCTGTGCTTCGATGCCTTACTGTCAAATTGGCTCATGACATTTCTATTTATAGCTCTAACTAAAGGTGTGCAGGTAAATCTTACAGTAAGTCTTTCACATGCTTTTTAAACTTTGCTTTCGCCACATTAATATTTAGTTCTTCTTCTATTGGTGAACTAGTGGCTGTTTAGCTGTAAAGGTAACCCTTTTTTGTATTTCTAATCATCTCTATAGAGTTGGGCATAGGAGAGATGAGTGTGGCTCACCTGTTTTCTATGATGCATAGTCAAGCTGGAGGGTTGTGTTTTTTTTTTTTGTTAGAGTTAACCCTTTACCTCTATAATCATCATAGCAGAGGGGCTGACCTGAAGACATATTGAGATCAAGCTTGAATTCCTGATAATAATTCTTCAAAATAAATAAGTATCCATTCATTCTTTAGCTAACTTTCGAAGACAAGAAATAGAAAAATCACGGCTTGCTTGGTCTTGCAATGACTCCTGGGTAAACCAAGGATAACGAGGATACATCGGACCCGTCCTTCAAATCGGGCAAAAAGAAAGACGCATTTTAAGGTCGCATAACGAGGACCGTAATCGTCCTTCGAATCTGGCCTTCTAAGGACGCGTCCCAGGAATTCCAACGGAGCATATAATACAAGCTAGATTAAAAATGATCAGTCAGGGATTAGGAAAATAATAATAATTGTATGCGCAGTGTAAATATTTCTATCATATGGCAGTCTTCTGTGCAGTGATGCAGGTCATACATTAAAAAATTTTCATTAATTTTTTTTCTCTTAGACATTGGAGTGGTGCATTTAAATGTTATAGAGCTATACATGCAAAATTAGTGAGTAGTAGTAGTGTAAGTTTTTAACCTGTCAAGTTTTTGTTTTATATTTTTAACATTACAATTTATATTTTAAAGTTTAGTTTAAAGTTTAGTTTGAAAAGAATGTGCAGGAAGGGTTGAAAAGCATGTTAACACGGTAATGTAGGCTTGAGTTCATTATCTGACGCATGCAGATACACACCAGGAACCTGGAAACTTACTGAATTACATGTTTCATTGATATATATATATATATATAAATGAATATTAGGAACAATATTTATCAAACATTATACTGGGCAAGTAAAAATGTTTTCTGGGCAAATGAAATGTGAAAGCCACTTGCCCTTTAGGCAAGTGGTAAAAATCCTTAACGTCAACCCCTGACTTGTATCATTAAATGTACTAATTTATTTCTTAAATAACCAATGTTTAGTAGTGGCCTTTATCCTCTTGTGACCTTTTATTGGACCAGGATAAATTAAAGCATTGATTTTTTTAACTCTCTTTGTCCCCTTTCCCCAAATATAAGATTCATACCATTATAACATCTCAATAGAACAAATTTGCAAATCCTACTGATAATTATGTGACTCACATCAACAAGTATCAATACTCTTATTTTGAAATTTCTGGTTACTTGATTTCGACCTCCTCTGTTCCCGTTAGCTTTCATTTTAGATTACATCACATGAAATGAAGACATATTTTACCTGCTTTGTCAGCCTCAACTGCAACATTTTTCAAGGAATTTGACAGCTACTGAGAACAGTCCATTGCCTGCTGATTAGGTTTCAGGATTATTTATAAAGCTTAGAAAATTGGAAAATCTGACCTTTACTAATGATGACTGAAAACAAAATGTGCTCCTTACAAGCTAAAACCCCATTGAGGTGTTTCTGACAGCTTTAATCAAGCTGAGAACTGAAACTATTTTTGATTTAGAAACCCAGAATGTTTTAACTATTTTCCTGAAATAATAAACAGTGCGTTCAGATATCCAGGTTT
>NW_015150503.1:984462-988657 GCF_000732505.1 Cyprinodon variegatus
GATTTCGATTTTTTCCAGTGTACTGTCCCCTTACAAAGGCTCAGTCCTGATCCAATCCTAAATGCAACTGAGAAATCTTGATAGATTGAAATTAGAATACAATACACTTCTCATCCAATTTAATAAGGAGACAGAAGAAGAGATAAAAGAATTTAGGCTTTAGATATACAAAGCTGATTTGGGTAAAATATTACAGGTACATTATGGATTCCATTTAAGATTAAAGATACATTTTATCTACCAATAAGCTTTCTTACCCTTGTAAAATACAGTAGAATCATCCCCACAGTAGCCTGGCAAGCTGTTCTAAGTTATGCCATAAAGACAGCGTTGTCATGATTTTTCTAAAGCTCGGACCCACATGCAGTGAAGCCAAACAGAGAGACAGAGTAAAAGTTAGAACGGGTTTCATTGAAAGGTATTTAGAGTTCGGTGCAGAGTTCCTCCGAACTCTGCTCGGCCGGAAAACTGAAAGATGAGGGGAAGACAGACTGTTAGGTTCAAGCTCAGTGGGGAATTGGAGTTGTTTATCTTGAAGGAGAGGATTAGTTGCAACTCACGTTTCCTGAGAAGAAGAGACACATAGACTCCAGTCTGTGTGTTGGTCTTCCAGGGTTTGTTTGATTCGATGGAGGGCGGAACAGAGTTTACCCAGAACTCGGAAGGAGTGGAATGATGCAGCCGCTGGTTGCAACTCAGTTTTCCTGTAGTACTTGAACGGGTCGTAGTGAAGATGACTTCCTTAATCAAAGAGAGATCTCAGCGTGCTCATAGGTGGCTGGATCCAAACCTCCTGTTTGGAATTCATCGCTCAGTGTAAGACTCAGCTGATCCCACTTGGGAGAAGGCGGTCCGAAAAGGTCCAGTTTGCAGGAAGGCTTCCTGCCGAAACGCAAAGAACAAACAAAGTTGAGACTCAGAGAGAAACAAGCGCTCAGTTAAACTCAATGTGATCTCAGCTTGGCTAGAGGACAAAAACTCAAAAAAGCAAAAACTCAAATTAGACTCAGCATAAACAAGACTTGGCTAGAGTACCCCAAACTGGCAAACACTCTGGCGTCCAAGTAGTGGCAACCAGCAGCTTAAGAACAGTCCGGTGATGAGGCAATCGCTTGCAGGTGTGTGAGGAAGTGAACCGGAGCCAGGCGCCTCCTGGTGGTGGAAGGGAGAAACACAAAAGTCAAGACAAACAGACGAACACAAAAACTGGGATCCTGACAAGCGTATTTTTCAGGAAATGGAGCATTTAGAGCCTGATTTCAAAGGCGGGACCAGGGCGGAGCTAAAAGAGTCAGCAGAAACAGGTTGGAAACAATCAAATAAGTATGAATGTGATGCAATTTTTTTTCTCCCAACACAACAAGCCAGTTGTTGATTTTTTTGTAGCTATATCTAGGACATGCCGGACACAAGAAACTGCATCATTAAAACATTAAGACATTTTATTGTTACAGAAAAGCACTGTTGCACTATTATTTAAAAAAACTAATTATTGAATCGTATAAAATTCTTGCTATGATAAAATAAAAAGCTGCTGTAAATGTCAAAGGTTCTACTTTACTGCACACATCAAAATTCCAAAGTAAGCAAATGAACAGGTTTTACTTTGAGGTACATGAATGTTTTAAAATACCCAAAGACTTGTCAGATTAAGTCTCTCTCAGGTGAGTAGCTGTCAGTCATTGACCTGCTCCAAGGTATGTGTGTATTTACGTACATCAGGGCCTGCATATAAACCCAGGTTGGCGTTATTGAGTCATGACATATCCCTCAGCTGTGTCTGACATGTGCTGCCATGAGCTTAGTCTCAGGGCATGACAGGACTGACAGATCGCTACGTGTTTATCACAGACATGACATTTTTCAAGCTGCACACACACACACAAACACACCCCAACACACCCCCACCAGGCTTTACAGAGCTGAAATACGTTTACCCCCGCATAGCTTTAAAAGCCTGAGAGAAATGAACACATACAGTGATCCGTGGAGACCTTCAGCCTTACGTTGGATGTGTTTTCTGTCATTGTAGTTTTCCAACAGATACCTTGTTATGCATACCCAGTGCACCGTCTCATCCGATTCGACCCATCTCTCAGTCATAACTCATGCTCAGCATGTTCTCTGGTCAGTTTCAATATTTCACATCAATGGGCGCCCAAAGAGAGCGATGAGCGGAAATGAAATTTATAAGACATTAAGTACAACATCTTCAACTCATCCCACCACACCACTTCCTGTTTCAGTTTGGTACCCTTGTTCCAACCAATCATCTGCTTTATAACACATTTACCGGAATGTAATTTTATACAATTTTGGATTGTTTTTGTTTGTCCTTCTAGATATCGGAGGTCCTGCAGACCCAATTGCTCCCACGATCATCATACCTCCAAGGAACACTAGTGTGGTGATGGGAACATCAGAGGTCACAATGGAGTGTGTGGCCAATGCCAGGTAAAAGCCAACTTTCAGAATATTCTTTTAAAGCAGCATCATGTAAGTTTTGACTAGGGGTGGGTATTGGCAAAGAAGTCATGATTCGATTCAAATCACGATTCACATGCCACGATGCGATTCTACCACGATGCATCATGATACTTGAAATATTGCGATGCATTGCGATATTTTCACTAAACACTGTAAGAAAAAGATACAGCCCTTACCAATGGCTGACTGGCTGGGTATGATCTGGATCATTTCTTCAATTGATACATAACTGAAAGCAACTGAATTCTTACATAGCTGTATTTATTGAAACGACTTTTGGAGGTGTTGCCATAAAACAAATACTGGACACAAATATTACTATTACTGGCGCAGGACACACTGACAAAAAGATCTTAGGATTCATAAAACTTAAAATAACAAAAAAAGGATAATCAGTGCCGTTTACATGGCCTCAGTGGTCCTTTAAACCAATGAAACGAAAAGTTTAAAAAACAATCCACTGGACTTGGTTTCCAAGGTCAGAAGACGTTTCGCTTCCCCTCCAGGAAGCAGTGATTATATATAAGCCTCAAACTCACTGCGAATCCAGACAGTTAAATTGAGAAAGCTTCCTGGAGGGGAAGCGAAACGTCTTCTGACCTTGGAAACCAAGTCCAGTGGATTGTTTTTTTAAACTTTTACGGAAAGCATCGATACAGTTTGGTAATGTGTCAAACACTTCAAAATGCCTCATTAACCCATCACCACTAAACATGGAATTGTAGGTCTAGCACCCCCTAGTGGTTAGGAGTTGCTGCTTTAATGTTGTTTTTGTTTTCTAAATGAAGGAAACCTGCAGCAGCTTTAACCATCAGTGGCACTACTGTTTAAAACAAGGGTTAGGAATTAAGTAGAGCAGAACAATTAAATTGGATTCCTTCTTTTTTGTGTGTAGACCTCTTATCAAGCTGAGCATCTCATGGCGTAAAAACGGCATGTTGGTGAGCAGCGGTTTGAGCGACTTCAACCGCAGACTGACCATCCTCAGCCCCATGGTGAGCGACGCCGGCTTCTATGAATGCGAGGCCGTTCTCCGCAGCAGCAGCGTGCCCTCTGTCAGCGCCGGGGCATATCTTCATGTGTTTGGTGAGAAAAACTCATGCAGTCAATTTCCTCTCGTGTTATCATAGGTGTCTGACATTTTAGGAAGGTTTTTCTTTCCATTCACGTTTGCAGTGTTTTCTAATTACTCCGGTTACCACTATGGTTCCACAGTAATTCACACCTTTCTTTCCTATGTCAAAACTGTTGTTACACAGCATGAATAGATTTTAATGATGTGACTAATCACACCTGAACGTGTGAAATCAAAAACATTATAGAGATTTGAAGCTTTGCTTCTGCACTTGTAGGAAATGTTTTCATTGTTTTCCCTTATAGTAGTATTCATAGCACCATTTAGGTTTTTTTTATGTTAAGAATGTAAAACAAAATGATCACCTTTGATAAAACTTTAATAAGCACCTTTGGTGTCAAATGCAATTAGGGTTGAGAACACTTCCTTTATCAGCTCTATTGTGTTACAGACATTTAAATATGGAGAAAGAAAATAGTGTTGCTGAAGGGAGGACTAATGAAACTCTTTCAATCAAAATGTTTAACAATTCAAATTGGATATGAAAAATGCTTATCACATTGAGAAGTTTAGGAATGTATGGAAGAGGATATAACTGACTTTTAAATTTTATTTCAGTTTAGTATGGGAAAA
>NW_015150503.1:991271-992676 GCF_000732505.1 Cyprinodon variegatus
TTAATCTGACACATTAAATCCAATAAAACTTTGAAGTTTCTTGCTTGTAACGTGACAAAATGAGGAAAGGTTCAAGGTTTATAATGATATTTGCAAGGTACTGAAAGCATCATTTCGATTTGTGGGAATGAATCATTGCAATTATGCTTAAAGAAAGGATGTGGCCAAAAATAGATGAGAATCTCTCTCGTCTCAGTTGGTTATTTGGAGAAAGGCTTTGCTGTGAAGTCATGAGGCAGTAACAGTAAAACTGTATTGATTTAAATAGGAGGGAAGCTAATGGTTGCCCTCAAGAAACAGTTTAATAGCATTGCTTGAGTCACTTTGATTCCATCCCACTGAAACACTTTGATGTTTTCAAGGTTGTGATGTGACTCAAAGCATGAGGTGGGGTGAACTTTTCCTATAACACTGCTGACTTTGACATCTTTCTCTCTCTGATATTTAAAATCTGAGAGTTGTTTTTTTTTCCTCGTTTAAGCTTTATGATCCAGAAGCTCGATAGCTTTGATGTGGTGTAGTGTCTCATTCTATATGTCACTTTTCTTTTAAGATCAAATCAAATTATTATTTTATTGACATATTTTCTGTTTTGGCAATTTTATTTTTTTGCAGTGCATTCATTTTCATTTGTTTTTTTCTTTGCTTTAAATCCGTCAGAGCCGCCACAGTTTATTAAAGAACCAGAGAAACACATCACAGCTGAGATGGAGAAGGTGGTGGACATTCCCTGTCAGGCGAGGGGTGAGTATGGCTTTGATTTTATAAGACAAACTCTGCCAGGGTGTTATTAACAGGGACTGAATTTAAATGAAGCCGTCATGAAAGAGCAGCCATAACCCGCTGTCTGTAATCCAATTGACTCTCTGCAGGAGTTCCCCAGCCAGAAATTGTCTGGTACAAAGATGCCCTTCCCATTGATCCGGTGAAGACGCCCAGGTACAGGGTGCTGGTGGGGGGGAGCCTTCAGGTCAACGGCCTGCTGCCCGATGACACCGGCATGTTTCAGTGCTTTGCCAGAAACGCAGCTGGAGAAGTTCAGACCAACACCTACCTGGCTGTAACCAGTGAGTGCCACCCCCACCCCAGGAGCTTTCCCTGAAATCATTTCCAGGAATTTCTTCTCTTGAAGATGTAGAAAGCTATTTGTTCATCTCATTTTTCTTTTTGTTCTTCTCTTGCATAGAATTTAAATCCTAGCGTAGCTCACTTAAGCCCCTTTGTCGGATTCAGAGATGATGAGATGTAATTATGTTGGAAAATGAAAATGTAGTCTAATCTTAAAATGAAGATGGAGGAGGGACATTTTAATGCTTAATATGCGTTCCTGCTATTTTCTGTAAATGTATAACAGCTTTAATCCATCCATAGCTTCAAGAATTTGTGTAAAATGTGACGTAATCCT
>NW_015150503.1:994284-995817 GCF_000732505.1 Cyprinodon variegatus
AATAAGACCAAAATGCTGGATTCAAGTTTATTATACTTGTATAGATTTTCCTTTTTTGCAGTGCAGGCAGTGGAAAAATTGCAGTATTTGGTGAAACAGTTGCCCTGTGTTGTGAAATCATTAGCATGCTAAACATTTAAAGGCATTTTAAGAAATCTGACAAATGACAGCTGAAATCCTTCGGATAAGATGGTTCCTTTGTGACGAAACTGTTTCAACGACAATCTGAATTCTTACTTGGTGCATTGTAGGATGGAGGAGGAGGAAAAAACAAGACTTCTGTTTTGAGAAGACCTAAACACCACCTGGTCCTCGATAAGCAGAGGAAATGAACAATTGTTCCTCCATTCTAACCTTAGAGAACAGAAAGCTGTCATTGAGAGCCATGTTTGCATCCTCTCTCCTGACTCGAAAATAATTTGCAGATTATTTTGTTCTTTATCTGAGCTTGTGTCACTGCAGGAATTTGAAAATCAGTGGTAATTGTACTCTCGCTGTGCATCTTTTCTGCAAGTTTCTGACATCTAATTTTCTTCACCGCGTCTACCTTCCTGCTGCTTTCACTCCATGATGCACCTTGTTATCAGAATTCATAATATTCTAAGTCACTAAATCCCTCTTTTCGTCCTTATTTCTGTTCAATGCTGCTACCTTTCCCTCTCCCTCCTCTGTTCAGGTTCCAATTCATCGCTCTTTTCACCCAATACATCCTTATTTCCAATTTTTCTGAGTTCAGATATTTACTTTGCTCCTGTGACAAACTCCTGATGCATCTTTTCTTTTAGGAGTTATAGTTTCTTGTCTTTCCATAAGGGGCTTTGATTTATTGCACATCACACACAGGGATTTTAGTTGCTTTGTAAGGGGCTTCTCTTTCCATTTATGATTAGATTTCTCCTTTTCCTTTCCATACTTTTTCTATCTCTGTGTGTAAAATATAAACAGTTGGCACACCCTTGTGTCAGCGGGGGGAAGGCCGTGTCAATCCCTTTAGAATTAGTGGGACAAAGCGAAGACTAAGCTCTCTGATGTTGCAGGTTGGGGCTTAGAAATGTTTGTGAAAGGCAGCTTTGGCTTAGATAGGTGCATTAGCCCCTTGCACGTTCTTGTTACTGTACTGAGCTCTCTTTGCTCTATGTGTGTGATTTGTCTTCCCTCAGGCATCGCACCGAACATCACAGCCGGACCCTCTGACAGCACAGTGATTGACGGAATGTCAATCATCCTGCACTGTGAGACCTCAGGAGCTCCAAGGCCCGCTATAACCTGGCAGAAAGGTCTCTGTTACACACAGAAACATGTATGCAGCCTCATGAAATGAAGGCTGTTATCACATATACATCTATATGCTCCCCTGTTAACTTCTATGTTCGTTGACACTGAATTTCAAAAAGGTCAAATGTTCAAAGAGCTGCTCTCGGTCTCCTACAAAATCCTCCACTAAATTTACTGGAAACTACTTGGAAAATATGCAGGAAATCATGACGTAAAATTATCCTTTTTTACAGGAGGCTATTAATTTATTGTACTCAT
>NW_015150503.1:997205-1000308 GCF_000732505.1 Cyprinodon variegatus
AAAAGAAAACATGAATCGATTTTCTTGCGGACGTATCGATGCATCGGATCGTCGGCTGTTGGATCGATCCATCGATACAAAAAGATTATTATTTACACCCCTAGTATCGGGTATCGGGGCCAAAAAATGGCATCGATGCAACACTGATCAAATGCAAAATGTTTATATCTTTTTTTGCAATCTTGGTATAATTACTGCTCTCAGTGGGTCACTCTGTCAGCTAAAGGCATGATTCAGAGTCTCTATACTCCATTCAACAATTAATCAATTATTACACTAATTAATCGATTAATCGCAATGAATCCAATTAATGTTTTAGCCCTAGTTTTGATTGCACACAGATACATATTCTACCATAGCTTTCAAATCCATACTTATTATTCCTCTAAAATGATTTTTCTCTTGTTTCATCCTTCTGTCGTTGCCTCTTTCTGTTTGCAGGAGAGCGCGTTTTGGCCAGCGGCTCAGTGCAGCTGCCCAGGTTCACTCTGCTGGAGTCAGGCAGTTTGCTCATATCCCCTTCCCACATCTCTGATGCCGGGACCTACACCTGTATGGCAAGCAATTCTAGGGGAATTGATGAGGCGTCCGCTGACCTCATTGTCTGGGGTAAGTTTCCAGAGGAGCAGTTTGACCAAACACACATTTAAATGCACAACATTTCAAAGGAAGCAGGTGCAAAAGCTGAATGATTTTGTTAAGGACTATGAATAAAACATTTTGTGGGAGACTTGCTTTGTTTCTTCATTTGGAGCTTGTCAGTTTAACCAGCATAAGCGTCGGCTGTGTTTTTCTCTCTGACCCTGTATTTGAGGAAACATGTTCTTTCTCTATTCCCTCATGCCTTTGATTTGTTTCCACAGCTCGCACTCGGATTACCACCCCCCCACAGGACCAGAGCGTCATCAAAGGGACTAAGGCCATTATGACCTGTGGAGTCACACACGACCCCAGTGTAATTATCAGGTAAGGATCTGTTCACAGGCATGTGAAGACGAGGATGCATTGTATAGGAGACAACCAGCTTTCTGAATGTTACATCAACTGATGTCAGAAAATGACTTTCCGTTATTGTTTTCCGCTTTGAATTTCTTTACATTTTCATATTACAACCACAAGCAACACTGGAAAAAAGCAAAATCTAGATAAGTCATTTTTTCTTAAAATAATTGCATTTGTTGTTGGATTGAGGAGGTAAAAGAGACATTTTGCCAATGGAACAAGAGAATTTACATTTAAAATAAGAAAACACAATTGCATTGTCTTATTTTAAGTGCATTTTATCTAATTATCGTATTCTAAGAGTAAAAGTACTCTTTACATTGGCAAACTATCTCATTTACCTACTCAAATTAAGGGTAAATACATTTAATTTAAGACATTTTTACTTATTTGTAGATCGCTTTTCTAGTGTAAAAGAGACAATTTACATTTACACTGCAAAAAATTGAAATCTAAATAAGTAATTTTTTCTTGCAATAAGTGCATTTTTTTCTTGAATTGAGGAGGTAATTGAGAAACTTTGCCAATGGAACAAGACAATATACAGTTAAAATAAGAAAACACAATTGCATTGTTTTATTTCAAGTGCATATTATCTAATTATCTTATTTTAAGACTTACAATACTCGTTCCATTGGCAAATTATCTCAAATTAATGGTAAATACACTTAATTTAAGAATTTTTTTTCTCATTTTTAGGTGGTTTTTGCAGTGTACAATAACACTGGAAAAAATCAAAATCTAGATAAGTCATTTTTTCTTAAAATCAGTGCATTTGTTCTTGGTTTGAGGAGGTAAAATACATTTTGCCAATAGAACAAGACAATTTACACTTAAAATAAGAAAACACAATTGCATTGTCTTATTTCAAGTGCATGTTATCTAATTATCTTATTCTAAGAGTAAGAATACTCATTCTATTGGCAAACTGCCCAATTTACATTCTAAAATTAAGGGTAAATACACTTAATTTAAGACATTTTTACTTATTTCTAGATAGTTTTTCCAGTGAAGAAAACACAAGTGGATTGTCTTATTTTAAGTGCATATTATCTAATTATATTATTTTAAGACTTAAAATACTCATTCCATTGACAAATTATCTTATTTACCTACTCAAATTAATGGTAAATACACTTAATTTAAGACATTTTTTCTCATTTTTAGGTGGTTTTTGCAGTGTACAATAAGAAAACACAAGTGGATTGTCTTATTTTAAGTGCATGGTATCGAATTATCTTATTTTAAGAGTGAAAATACTCTACTTCATTTACCTACTCAATTTAAGGGTAAATATACTTAATTTAAGACACTTTTGCTTATTTCTAGATCCTTTTTCCAGCACTGCAAAAAAATGAAATCTAAATAAGTCATTTCTTCTTAAAATAAGTGCATTTTTTCTTGAATTAAGGATTTAAGTGAGACACTTTGCCAATGGAACAATACAATTTACACTTAAAATAAGAAAAAACAATTGCGTTGTCTTATATCAAGTGCATTTTATCTAGATACCTTATCTTAAGAGTAAAAATACTAATTCCATTGGCAAATCATCTTATTTACCTGCTCAAATTAAGGGTAAATACCGATAATTTAAGAAATTTTTACAAATTTTGAGATCATTTTTGCAGTGAGTGAAGGTGTTTTATCAAGATTTTATTCTAAAGACCAGAATAAAGTAAAAGAAAAATACAAGCTGCTTTTGATTTTCAAAATAAAACAAATCTGATTAGTTTGGTGAGTTTACATATTTATCACTCTTTTATTCTTAAACAAAAAAACAGTGCAAATGGCCCTCCAAACTAGTAAACAGTGTAAATGTGTGCGTAATAATGATTAAACTGGAAAAACGATCTAGAAATAAGTAAAAAATGTCTTAAATTAAGTGTATTTTGCCTTAATTTGAGTAGGTAAATGAGATAGTTTGCCAATGGAATGAGCATGTTTACTCTTAAAATAAGATAATTGGATAATATTCACTTGAAATAAGACAATGCAATTATGTTTTCTTATTTTAAATGTAAACTGTCTTCTTCCATTGGCAAAATGTCTCTTTTATCTCCTCAATCCAAGAACAAATGCACTTACTTTAAGAAAAAAT
>NW_015150503.1:1001186-1003935 GCF_000732505.1 Cyprinodon variegatus
ATTTTTTCTTAAAGTAAGTGCATTTGTTCTTGGATTGAGGAGATAAAAGAGACATTTTGCCAATGGAACAAAATAATTTACACTTAAAATAAGAAAACACAATTGCATTGTCTTATTTCCAGCACATTTTATCTAATTATCTTATTTTAAGAGTAAATCTACTCATTCCATTGGCAAAATATCTCATTTACTGACTCAAATTAAGGATAAATACACTTAGTTTAAGTTTACATAATTTTTCCAGTGTGGTCTGTGTCTTTCTAAACTCATTAGGGATATTTAAGGATGTAAAGTTGAGCCATGTGTTATAACATTCTTTTAGTTTAATTGTTTAAAAGGAAGCATTTCAGTCAACGTCATTAGAAAAACTGCTACATTCCAAGAATGTTAAACAACTATTTTTCACTTAAAATGAAACAACTCATTCCTAAATATTTGCTCTGAAAAGGGCTCCATGTATTGTATGTTGTATACTACTACACTGCAAAAAATGGAAATCTAAATAAGTCACTTTTGCTCAAATTAGGTGCATTTTTCTTGAATTGAGGAGGTAAGTGCGACATTTTGCTATTTGGAACAAGAAAATTTACATTTAAAATAAGAAAAAAATAATTGCTTTGTCTTATTTCAAGCGTATATTATCTAATTATCCAATTTTAGGAGTAAAGATACTAATTCCATTAGCAGATCATCTTATTTACCTGCTCAAATTAAGGGTAAATACACTTAATTTAAGACATTTTTTACTTATTTTCTAGATGTTTTTTGCAGTGTAAAAATTGGGTCACACCAAATGAACATTAAAAAGATGTCCAACACCTTAACTCGGACGCATCTGCATTTTAAATTCATGCTAGAAGCTGTGGATGCTGAATATTTGCTGTGTTGAGCTGCTCTGTTCTTTGTCTTGCAAAGTAAGGTGTGGGTTGGATTTCTTTTCTTTGACCAGTTACAAAAAAAAGTAGATTTAGTACATTTTAAAGGAAGTTCTTCTAAAAATGTCATCTCTGCAGTCAGTTTATCTGAATGAGGTTGCTACAGAAATCCTTTTCTTGTATGGAGCATCAGAGCCCAGCATACTGGTGACCAACTGTGCTGGGAGCCTCCAATGAAAGCTCTCTATGGTGGACCAGGCAGTCAGGGATTTACCGCTGCCATTTGTTGCAGCTGAAAGTGAATATACAGTAGCAGTCATTCAAATTGGTCAAACGCCGGCCGAATGGCAGCCCACTTCCCTCCAACTCCCAGTGAAACCCCCTTCAACTTCCAGCCACTGGTGTGACCCTGTCTTCCATAGTGTTTTACTCTGACTCCATCCTTGCACTGAATTACAGTGTCTTTTCTTTAGATCTTAATGTCCACAAATCATGACAGAAAGAATATTTTAGTACAAAGATAGATGTTTAAAAAGGAATTGAACTGGGACCAGCAAAGGGCCCATCAAGGAAAGTTGGGAAATTTTTAATTGCTACTACTGTAAAGTGTTTTAGGTTTGTGGTAAAAACTGCAGGAACCAAAATGTAAAATCAAATATTTTTCGCCATCAGGTTTTGGCAATTTGTAGTTCATGTAGGTATTTCTAAACACAGCCTAATAACAAAATATTCAGGGTTCCTACAGCATAAGGCAAGTTAAATTCAAGACTTTTTAAGACTTTTTAAGGCCACTTGAAATAAAAATTTCAAGAAACACAAGAAAAACCTGCTTGCGACAACTTAACCCAAAGGTTTATTTTAACATAAAGCCCTGCACTAATGTTTCGAATTTTTGAAAAGCTTCCCATACAGGAAGAAAGCTAAAAACACACAAATGACAGATATATTTTAACAATTAATGAGCTTATGTTTGTAAAAGACATAAATAGTATTTCCATTTGCATTGCTTCAGAACAAAAACAGCAAAATGGTGCAGAAATCCGGTCCAGGTTTTCCTTCCTTTCTTGACACCCAAAACACTGGACGTAGACAAAATGATCCACAGAGGAAAAACTGCTAGTTAAATAAATAAAAATACCAACCAAAATGACATAAACTCATCTAAAAAGAATAAGTCTAAAGCTAGAGGAGGAAGACGTCTTTATCACAAGGATTCAGGCTTCACATCATCATCATCGTTTGAAGAAAAGAAATGTTCCACCAGAGCCTGTGAAAGGTTAGACTATCTACTTTGCTCTAGATCAAACCACTCCAACACACAGTTTCTGGTCTTAGTTTGAATTTTGACAAATACAGTGTTAAATAAGTCAGTAGGCTTACCGAAATACTGTGACATAAGACAGCAAGATTTAAAAAGTGTCAGACAGCCAGCTCCATTTTACATGACTTGTCACTCAGGTTTACAAGAAAAGCATTTAGTTCACATGCTCTCTGTTTAAATCCTGTTATATGAAGGCTTTAGAGGTTTGTCCAGGAACATTAATGAAAAGTATTATGAAGAAAATCAAAACAAAGACATGTTGTGAAGTTTTAAATAAAAACAGGGAAAGCTCCATGTACTTAGAAATTCATTTCCATAAAGAAAGCCCATTTTCTTATCTTCAGGTAACACAGAATACATGTCTGATTAAATAATAGTACTTATACTTCAGCGATAGTATCTAGGTGTTACTTTACTGTATGTCTCGTAACATGTCCGTTGGTTGTGCTGTTCTTTTTACATCTCTTTGCAGTTGATGATGCAGACTGAAGATGTTTTATTATTATCTCTCCTTTATCTCCTCTTTCTTTAATCTTTTCTCTATTTTTCCTGT
>NW_015150503.1:1004540-1017066 GCF_000732505.1 Cyprinodon variegatus
AATGTGTAAATAAAAGTCAACAAACATAAATAAATATACGATTTTTTATTTGTTTCTTGCTTTTAGCTCGTTGGCTTTATCTCTAAGAATATAACTTTAGAAGTTATCGGTACAAGTTATTGTTATTGACAGCTTTCTTACCCCAATCTGGATAATAAATACTATTTAAATACCTTTTGATTTTTTATTGTCAAAAACAGTTAAAAATGCCATTCATCAGTTGTTTCCACATCAGGATTTTTTCAATATTTTGTGTAAATTTATCACACAGAATCGCAATTTAATACTAAAATATGTTTGAAATCTGCTTAGATGCAAAGAAAGAAAGAAAAGAAAAAGAAAGCTGGCATGTCTCTTGACTGTAACCTGAATTTATTTATAAAATTATATTTTAGGTTGTGAATAAAACAAAATGGAACCACCTTTATGTTCGTAAATTATTCTTTTATGATATCTTTGGTTGTAGATTTTCACTAAACATCCTTGAATTACTCTAACAGAAAAGAATTAACAGTGAAAGATATGAGAGAAACCAACAGAAAGGTACGTATGCGAGATAAAAGTGTTTGGCACAAACTTTTCCAATCCCGCTGCTGTTGATTCACTGCAACTCGAGCCTTTCAACAGAATTATTACTGAACTCCTGCCTTGTTCCCGACATCAGTCATTATCAACAGACTCTTTCCTCCCTTTTATACACAAACGAGAAACTACATCTAAAGCGGTGCTGAGCTGTGCAGCTATGATGAACGCGGATCTGCTGTTTGATATGCAGCCATTAGGCGTTCAGACGCACTCAGGTCAGCTCTGATGGTGAGTTTGAAGGAAAGGAGGGAAGAGAATGAAACGGCTCGCTAATTACATGTTCGTCTGGGATCATGGCTGCAGTAAATGGAAGATGACAAAGTTGTCTGTGTAGACTATAACTGAGCTGGATATTGATGCTAAAGTTTTACATTCCTGTAGGCGGCTCAAGTGTTAAAACACTGTCTGATGTTTAACCTCAAGGACAAACCTGAGAGGATTCAGGTAAAATGACAGAAAAAGCTGAGATTTTTCTTTGCTATTTCTGTTACATAATTTTCCCACATCAGCTTATATCAGAATTTAAACAAATTCTACTCATTTTGCTTTAATTTGAAAGTATTTTACTTCAAACCAGCCTGTTACTTACGGAGGACCAGCTCTACCATATTTAAAATAAATACAGAAATAAATAAATGCCCAATAAATAAATAAGCATTCAATTAATTGCTCCCAATAATATAATAAACAAATAAACATAGTTAGAATGTTAATGAGGCAGAAATGCAGACAGAAACAACAGGCAGAAATAAATAACATTGAAGAAATAAATAAGGTAGAAAAAAATACAAAGGAAGAAATAAAACAGACAAAAATATTATAACATGCACATAAATAAACACTTAAAAAATAAGTAATTAATAATTAAAATGAAGATTATAATGGACAATAAATAAATAAGCTAAATATTACAAGCGAAGCTAATTAAAAGACATATATACATTTATGTCTCACTGTATAAATTAATTTCTACCTACATTTATTTGTTTATTGTATTTTTTGGGGGGCAATTAATTGTATGCTTATTTATTTGTTGAGCATTTATTTATTTCTGTATTTATTTTTAAATATGGTGGAGCTGGTCCTCCATAGTGACTAGAGTCATGTTTAAAATACAACCTGAGAGCCAATGACTATGATTTCCAAGTACAAATACGGACAAATGTTCAGCTTACAGTGAAAACAGATATGCATTTATTCAAGTAGTGGAGTTGATACCAGTGAAAAACACCTTAAAGCTGCAGATTTTCTAAAACAAACACCTTTTTCCCTCCATTATTATTATTATTGTTGGTGCCATTTTCTATTTAGTAATTTACATTCATATTTAGTTATTATTTCCTTTAGTTTCAATTTGTATTTGTTAATGCTTAGAATTATCTTGAATGAAAGCTGATAGGAATTGACGTTGAGAGATGACGTTGCAGAGCTATGCGTCTTTGTAGAAAAAAAAAACTAATGTGCTTTGTTCTGACTGGAAATAAAGACTGGGCGAACAGGCTGTTTTCTACCGTCGTTCAAATATCAACACGCGTAGACTCGTTCTTTCCGTCTGACTGACTGGTTATTTGCATTTATGAGAAGAAACATTTAAGCACGGACATTTAGCCACTATAATTATATTTTCTAAAGATCTGTACAAAGTCTTCATACTGTTTCATTATTTACTGGATCAATACAGTCTCTCAATGACTCTTCTTGTTTTCCTATGTTCATATGATCCTTAGATATTGAAAAGACACTATTTTAGTATAATTTAAGACAAACATTAGCATTAAAATGTGTGGATCGGAGCAGAGTGTATAGTGTAAATCTAACAGTCTGAGGGAGGAGCTTAACTTATAACGATGGTCTGGATGGGCAGGTAGGTTAAATAAATTCTGGAAGTCAAGTGGCTAAAACCAAAAAATGGGTCATCATTGTGTCTTTTAAATTGTCTATAATTTAAAATATGGCCACATTAATGAGGAAAATGTTCTAAACCAAACATTTTTTTACTTTTATCTTCTGATCTCAGTCCTATAGCAAATCTGCAGTTGGCTGAGAAATAAGAACCCATCCAGACCAAGCAGGGTTTGAGAATATAACAATCCTTTTGGTCCATAAGTCATCCAATCACAATTAAGCAACAGTGTTTAAATAAAAAATGTTTAATTTATAGGTCTTATTGCGAAATCAACTTCAACTGAAATTTATATTTGTGTTCATACCCTTTTTCTACAATTTTATACCCATATTAGCCTAAAAATTAATATCTAACAGAGAGTGTTTGTTCATTTGAGTTTATTGATGTACAAACTTTGCTATCAAGCTGTTTAGAAACACTTTTTGTTTTTTGTTTTTTTCTGACTTGAAAGATAACAGTTCAAAAACATTGATAGTTGCACAGCTTTGCAGTAGCTTTGGGGGACTTTTAAAATGTTTGAAGCATGCAGAAAATAGAGCCAAAAAACAACAGTTGAAATATTAAAAGCAAGCTCTTAATCTTAGATCCAGAAAATTATTGGTTTTAAACATAAAAAAAGAGAAATGTGAAGCACTTCTATTTTAGTCACAGCGATAAAATAGGTTTACAGGAGCTTATTTGTGCTACTCTTGAAAATAAAGCCAAACAAATTAAATTAAGCTGTTTCCATCACCTTTTTTTTAAACCTAAAGTTATCTAAAGGGAGTTAAAGAAAGGGCTCTCTCATTTGAGGAGAAAATAAACAAGCTTTTGTTTTCATTATCAAAATATTCCTCATTTAACTCTCTTTTCACAGTTCAAGCATTGTTATTCAACCTTTGAATAAGAATTAAATACTTAACTGAGGTTCTGACTTCGATGCTCTGTTATTATATGAGCATAATTAGATTTATTAAGACATTTTTTATTTGTTAGAAAGAAATATTGTCTAACACTTTTCTCATATAGTGAAATTGTGAGAAACAGTGCTACTTTTCTCAGTTATTACATGCAGAAAGTTATGATCTGGTAATGCATCATCAAACATCATGTTCTTTGAATGTCTTTTTTTGGCTTATAAGCATCAGGTAAAGGTTAAAGATGCTTAGTTTGCTACATTCATGGAAATAACATTAGTTTTAGGTTATTTTCTGCTGGATTCAACACTTTTGCCTTAATCAAACACGCTGCAACCCTTTTAATAATGTTTAAAGTAAAAAGAAACCTGGACTCATTATCAGCCAGTTTTAGGGGCATTGTCACATTATAAGACATTTCTTTGTTTACGTACCAGTAGCTCGTTCTGGTTGCAGCTTCCTGCTGGCATATTACAATTTATTTTTGTGCTTTATGCTTTTTTTCTCAGTTTGTTAGTAAATAAAGCCCTTTATGTGTATTTTCTATAACAACAGTTCTTGACAGGAGGTAAAAAAAAAATGCAAAAGAAGCACCTTGTGAAAACAATAAATTAAAGTCCAACATTCAGAGCTAAAAACACCATGAAATGTTTGAATTCATGGGGATAAGACATAAATTGCACTCAGAAAACAGTAGGAAAAGTAGGGAAATAGCATTTTGATGTGTTTAATTTCTAATAAAAAAGGTTTTTTAGTTTATTAAACTAAAATCTGATTACCTTGATGCTGTGTTTATGTTTGCATTTGGAAGGAATGGGAAAAAGAATTGGAATTTTATTTTTTCTTAATGTTCAGATTAAAGGTTCTGAGGAGGATCCTCTAGAACTTTGCTGTTGCTATCGGTTGGTCTTCCACTGCACCAACCTGTTGCTTTACCAAGAGGCCTTGCAGAACGGTCAGGCTCTATTAGGTGCAGGCTCTAGGAGCTGCATTTCCTCCAGTTTACTACTTCCCCTTGTCAGGTTCGGCATTATGGGATTTATGTGGTGTTTTGCAAAAAACAAAAGAAGCAGTATTTAATATCAAGGGGACCGTTTTTCCCATCAACCCTCCTTTGGCAAAGCAGATGTATTCATGATAGTACGGTGCCCATATTTAAGTTGTGCTGTCATAACGCAGAACAGGATATTGTCATGTTTGGCTTAAGCACCTAAAACATCATACATACATACAGGGAAAGAAAGAAGGCACAGAGACAATTAATTTAGTTACTCACGAGGAGAGTAGGAAGAGACTGCCGAGTTTACAATCTCCACCCTACTCTGCAGTCTTCAGCTTTCTCCTTGCTATTTATTGAAGAAAAGGGGATGTCCCTAATTACACCAGCTGAGGTTTAACTAAGGGGAAGGGAAACAAAAGGATCTTACTAAAAGCTCAGCACATATGTCAAACCAAAGCATCTGGTTGTTTTACAATTGAATTGTTCCAAGAACACATGTTTAGAAGAAACATGTGATAGAGGCTGTTCAAGTCTCTTTTACAACCCGTCCGTTGCATGACCTTTATCTGGAACAATCTTAAGCAAGAGTTAATAAAAGATGAATCACACATTATACATCATAATAGTTCATTAGAACACAACCCATGAAACAGAAACAAAGTAAGAGTAGAAATAAAATATTTCTAACAGCTCTGTTGTCTGCCAGCAGGTGGCGCCACATCTATTTATGTCAGCTCTCTGCAGCCGGTGCTGGAATTCTATTTAGGCTTAAAGTCCAAATAGCTAAACGCTATCAGGATGGATGCTTGGCAAACATAACCTAATTTGATCAGAATTAAATATATAATGTCGTTATTCACCTTTAAAGCCTGTTTAATATATACTTTGTAATAATGGAGCAACAAACAAATAAATAACAAGGAGTTTATGAACCTCCACATTTTGATGTATGATTTTAACTTTGTCAGGCGCGTAACATTCCAGCCTCTGTTTTCCAGGCATGTGTGGGAAAAAGATGGCTTGGCGATCAATGTTCATTCAATCCCCCGCATGCGCCTGGACGCCGACGGCACCCTGCACATTTCCCAGACCTGGTCGGGTGACATCGGCACGTACACATGCAGAGTCAACTCGGTCGGAGGCAACGACTCTCGCAGCGCTCACCTCCGTGTTAGGTAAACCCCTCCATCTTCTGCTCTTCCCTTATCTATTCTCCTTCACACACTTGTCTCCAAATTTCTTTGATGTAAGGTAGCAGAAAGGAACATATCCTCTGCGCCCCGCTGTCCTGCCTGTTCTTATCCACACCTCTGACACATTTCCACTTAAATGACGCCTTCTCTTCCTCACCTCCCTTGTCCTCATTCTCACCTGACACTCTCCCAGCCCCTGGTGACCCCCCTCTCCCATCTCTTCCTTTTCCTCCCCTTCTTAGACAAACACCTCTGCACTTTATTATTCTTTAAAGTTTTATCGTTCCTCATCATTTCACCGCTGGCCGACTGCAGTAAGGTTAAATTGAATATGAATGTGACTGTTTCTATCTTCATCCCTCCACTGTCTCCCCTGCTGTCTTTAGTCAGAGGTACCCTCCATTCGTCGCTTTCAGGTTTACATATCAATCTGTCTCCGCTTATCTGAATTTATGCCTAAATGAGTTAATGATCCTCAGCTTTAGTCTCATTTATTCACAGCTTTGTCTTTGCATTTCCCTGCTATCCTTATCCTATTATCTTTCATTCCATTTCCCTACTAGTTCTCTGATAATATCCACCTCGCTTTGTTTGCCTGCATGTCCATCTTGACAAGGAATCGTCTTCGCCGTGCTGTCATGTCACATTTCATCACCTTTTTGAACAGATGTCTCTGTTGCGAAAGGTTTGACTCTCTGTTCAGGGTCTGCGGGAGATTTCGGCTGCCTAGCAAACTGCTCTGGTAGACAGATTTCTTTTATTTATCAAAGTTGTCCTCTGATCTCTCCCTCCGTGCAGGCAGCTTCCCCATGCCCCGGAGAACCCCACGGCCATGCTGAGCAAGTCTGAAAAAAGAGCCATCGACCTGGCCTGGGCCAAGCCTTTCGATGGCAACAGTCCTCTCATACGTTATATCCTGGAGGTTTCTGAAAACAGTAGGTTTCCTCAGATTCACTTCTGCACTCTTCTTAAAGTTTACTTCTTCTTGTGCCAGTTTACCTCTAAATTATTTATTCAGATTTGGGTTTGGGGAAGAGGAAACTTGACTCATGGGATCGCTGATGCAGACTTGAAAAGGTGGAAAATGCTTCGTGTTTTGGTTTGAGGTTTTCTGGCGTACTTCAATCTGTGGTGGTTTTCCCTCCAAGCCTAACAGCAAAGTCAATGCAGCAGAATTTAAGAGCTGATCTGAATTAATTTAGGAGCATAATCAATTAAAGTCATCGTGATTATGTTGGATGTTTCCAACACTGAACTACTGGTCCTTCTATTAATATTAAAAACCTGATAAATTTGTGTCAAAAGCATTAAAAATGTATCTGTTAATGCAGCAGCAGACAGAAAAGGGGAATCTCTGATTAAGGAGAATTTTTAAATCACAAAGCCTGACATGAAAAAAAGCGTTAAAAATCCAACATACAGAATTAATACTTTTCTAACGATACTGAAATTAAAATTGCCTTGTAAATTGTAATTTAATTCTTCCTATTTCTGTAGAGTCTAAAAATCTCTTAGAACGAAGGCCAGTTTGAAAGTCATCAAAATGCGAAACACAGTGTTACCAGACACTGAGATGAGACAGATATAATTATAATAATTTATTTTACTGATCTCACATTGGAGAAATTTACCTCTGCATTTAACCCATCCCTTTGGGGAGCAGTGGGCTGCCATTGTGCGGCACCCGGGGAGCAGTGTGGGGTTAAGGGTCTTGCTCACTACACCGGAGAACGGAGAACAAGCAGGAGTCCGAAGCCAGGTCAGGCAAACAGATCAGAACAGGAAAGTTCAGAGCTCCAGAAGTCCGAAGACAGTTAAGGCAAACCTAACAGTCAGGCTCAGGGGTTGAGAGGCAGAACAGGTCAGGATCAGGTAATCAGAAACACTCAGGTACGCTAAAAACACTCTTACCACTGGCACAAGAGAACAAGCAGTGTGGGGGTAAAGGGTCTTGCTCAGGGAGCCAGAGTGGCAGTCTTTGGGAATGGGACTAAAACTCAGAACTCCCACTAGATGTGTGCTGATGTCTAAAACTCAAAGATAAGCTTGGAAAAAATGTCTCAGCTAAGAGGTTGATAAAAAGTACTTTAATGCCCCTGTTGATAAAGTAAAGCAGGAAGTGACATGTTGGGGTCTCCAGGATGCCAACACAGCATCTAAATACCAGTCAGTTGAAAGAGGCAGGAATGGAAGCCATTTTCTGTTCCACCAAACCAGCAGGAACATTAGGATCGGCTAAAAGCTGCTGGTTGGTTATTATTTTCACAAACATTACAAGCATATTATAAAGAAAATGTCTTTACTTTTAAAAGGATGATTCAATATTATTGTCAGTTTAGTTTATTATAGCGGTAAAAGATGTAGCCAATCTGTTTAAGGTGAAAGCAAACTGAAAACCTATTATTAAAGTTACCTATTAAAGTTTCTGTTTTTAAAACAGACAGCTTTTCAATGAAGAAGCCTGAACAACTTCAAGTCAACAGTCCAATTTAACTCCATTAAAGACTAATTTAGAACTCAGGGTTTGTCTCAATTATGCCTAATAAAAGCACCTCAAACCCANAAAAAAAAAAAAAAAAAAAAAAAAAAATGAAGCTGTATTTAGTATCAAGGGGAACTTTTTACCCATCAATCCTCCTTTGGCAAAGCAGGACAGTACGGTGCTCATATTTAAGTTGTGCTGCCAGAAGTATGGAGGACCAACTCTGCCATATTTAAAAATAAATACAAAAATAAATAAATGCTCAATCAATATATAAGCATACAATTAATTGCCAACAAAAACAAAAGTAGAAATTAAATTATACAGTGAGACATAAATGTATATAACTCTCTTAATTAGCTTCTTTATTTATTTGCCTTTGTAATATTTACCTTATTAATTTTTTTGTCCTTTATATATTTTTTTACATTTCTGCCTGCCCTTTTTACATTTCTCTATGCCCTTTTTACATTTCTGTATGCATTTTTGTCTCATTATGCAAATGAGGAGGGGGCGTGTCCTAGAGAGTCAACTTCTGCTCATTGGTTGGCGGTCCATCTTCTTAACTCACAGAGCTCAGAGTACTAAGTTAAATGTTCTCTTTTCTGTTGCTGTTGTTCAATAAAAAAGTACATTTTAAGATTATTTGAGGCTGGAACATTATACTTTTAAGCATCACCATATGGACCATTCACAGATTTAATGCGTAATTTAAAAGAAAATGTTCCGAACTTGAGAGGACCGTGGCACCAGCGGAGCTCCGAAGCTAACGGCAGCCCGTCTGCAGCGGCCCTCTCTCGGCATAGCCATGTGTGAAGCGTGTTGGTTAGCATTTTACTATTGGTCGAATCTACAGGAGGAGAGTCTGATGTTGAGTCTGAAGTCATTAGAACGTGAGTAGGGACTTTGCCAAATACAACAAAAAATCGCCATCATAGCCAGCGGTCCTTCACACACGGCTATGCCGAGAGAGGGCCGCTGCAGACGGGCTGCAGAAATGTAAAAAAAAAAACATAAAGAACAAAAGAATAAATAAGGTAAATATTACAAAGGCAAATAAATAAAGAAGCTAATTAAAAGAGTTATATACATTTATGTTTCACTGTATAATTTAATCTCTACTTACTTTATTTGTTGATTGTGTTTTTGTTGGCAATTAATTGTATGCTTATATATTTATTGAGCATTTATTTATTTATGTATTTATTTTTAAATATGGCAGAGTTGGTCCTCCATACAGAACAGATATGCACAAAACAAAAAAGGACTGATAGCTCTGTTGTCTCTATTTATTGTCTCTATTTATTTATGTCAGCTCTCTGCACCCGGTGCTGGAATTCTATTTAGGGTCAAAATGCAAATAGCTAAACGCTATCATGATGGATGCTTGGCAAACATAACCTAATTTGATCAGAATTAAATATATTATGTCGTTATTCACCTTTAAAGCCTGTTTAATATATCTTTTGTAATAATCGAGCAACAAACAAATAAATAACAAGGAGTTTATGAACCTCCACATTTTGATGTATGATTTTTAACTTTGTCAGGCGCGTAACATTCCAGCCTCTGTTTTTCAGGCATGTCTGGGAAAAAGACGGTTCGGCGATCAATGTTCATTCAATCCCCCGCATGCGCCTGGACGCCGACGGCACCCTGCACATTTCCCAGACCTGGTCGGGTGACATCGGCACGTACACATGCAGAGTCAACTCGGTCGGAGGCAACGACTCTCGCAGCGCTCACCTCCGTGTCAGGTAAACCCCTCCATCTTCTGCTCTTCCCTTATCTATTCTCCTTCACACACTTGTCTCCAAATTTCTTTGATGTAAGGTAGCAGAAAGGAACATATCCTCTGCGCCCCGCTGTCCTGCCTGTTCTTATCCACACCTCTGACACATTTCCACTTAAATGACGCCTTCTCTTCCTCACCTCCCTTGTCCTCATTCTCACCTGACACTCTCCCAGCCCCTGGTGACCCCCCTCTCCCATCTCTTCCTTTTCCTCCCCTTCTTAGACAAACACCTCTGCACTTTATTATTCTTTAAAGTTTTATCGTTCCTCATCATTTCACCGCTGGCCGACTGCAGTAAGGTTAAATTGAATATGAATGTGACTGTTTCTATCTTCATCCCTCCACTGTCTCCCCTGCTGTCTTTAGTCAGAGGTACCCTCCATTCGTCGCTTTCAGGTTTACATATCAATCTGTCTCCGCTTATCTGAATTTATGCCTAAATGAGTTAATGATCCTCAGCTTTAGTCTCATTTATTCACAGCTTTGTCTTTGCATTTCCCTGCTATCCTTATCCTATTATCTTTCATTCCATTTCCCTACTAGTTCTCTGATAATATCCACCTCGCTTTGTTTGCCTGCATGTCCATCTTGACAAGGAATCGTCTTTGCCGTGCTGTCATGTCACATTTCATCACCTTTTTGAACAGATGTCTCTGTTGCGAAAGGTTTGACTCTCTGTTCAGGGTCTGCGGGAGATTTCGGCTGCCTAGCAAACTGCTCTGGTAGACAGATTTCTTTTATTTATCAAAGTTGTCCTCTGATCTCTCCCTCCGTGCAGGCAGCTTCCCCATGCCCCGGAGAACCCCACGGCCATGCTGAGCAAGTCTGAAAAAAGAGCCATCGACCTGGCCTGGGCCAAGCCTTTCGATGGCAACAGTCCTCTCATACGTTATATCCTGGAGGTTTCTGAAAACAGTAGGTTTCCTCAGATTCACTTCTGCACTCTTCTTAAAGTTTACTTCTTCTTGTGCCAGTTTACCTCTAAATTATTTATTCAGATTTGGGTTTGGGGAAGAGGAAACTTGACTCATGGGATCGCTGATGCAGACTTGAAAAGGTGGAAAATGCTTCGTGTTTTGGTTTGAGGTTTTCTGGCGTACTTCAATCTGTGGTGGTTTTCCCTCCAAGCCTAACAGCAAAGTCAATGCAGCAGAATTTAAGAGCTGATCTGAATTAATTTAGGAGCATAATCAATTAAAGTCATCGTGATTATGTTGGATGTTTCCAACACTGAACTACTGGTCCTTCTATTAATATTAAAAACCTGATAAATTTGTGTCAAAAGCATTAAAAATGTATCTGTTAATGCAGCAGCAGACAGAAAAGGGGAATCTCTGATTAAGGAGAATTTTTAAATCACAAAGCCTGACATGAAAAAAAGCGTTAAAAATCCAACATACAGAATTAATACTTTTCTAACGATACTGAAATTAAAATTGCCTTGTAAATTGTAATTTAATTCTTCCTATTTCTGTAGAGTCTAAAAATCTCTTAGAACGAAGGCCAGTTTGAAAGTCATCAAAATGCGAAACACAGTGTTACCAGACACTGAGATGAGACAGATATAATTATAATAATTTATTTTACTGATCTCACATTGGAGAAATTTACCTCTGCATTTAACCCATCCCTTTGGGGAGCAGTGGGCTGCCATTGTGCGGCACCCGGGGAGCAGTGTGGGGTTAAGGGTCTTGCTCACTACACCGGAGAACGGAGAACAAGCAGGAGTCCGAAGCCAGGTCAGGCAAACAGATCAGAACAGGAAAGTTCAGAGCTCCAGAAGTCCGAAGACAGTTAAGGCAAACCTAACAGTCAGGCTCAGGGGTTGAGAGGCAGAACAGGTCAGGATCAGGTAATCAGAAACACTCAGGTACGCTAAAAACACTCTTACCACTGGCACAAGAGAACAAGCAGTGTGGGGGTAAAGGGTCTTGCTCAGGGAGCCAGAGTGGCAGTCTTTGGGAATGGGACTAAAACTCAGAACTCCCACTAGATGTGTGCTGATGTCTAAAACTCAAAGATAAGCTTGGAAAAAATGTCTCAGCTAAGAGGTTGATAAAAAGTACTTTAATGCCCCTGTTGATAAAGTAAAGCAGGAAGTGACATGTTGGGGTCTCCAGGATGCCAACACAGCATCTAAATACCAGTCAGTTGAAAGAGGCAGGAATGGAAGCCATTTTCTGTTCCACCAAACCAGCAGGAACATTAGGATCGGCTAAAAGCTGCTGGTTGGTTATTATTTTCACAAACATTACAAGCATATTATAAAGAAAATGTCTTTACTTTTAAAAGGATGATTCAATATTATTGTCAGTTTAGTTTATTATAGCGGTAAAAGATGTAGCCAATCTGTTTAAGGTGAAAGCAAACTGAAAACCTATTATTAAAGTTACCTATTAAAGTTTCTGTTTTTAAAACAGACAGCTTTTCAATGAAGAAGCCTGAACAACTTCAAGTCAACAGTCCAATTTAACTCCATTAAAGACTAATTTAGAACTCAGGGTTTGTCTCAATTATGCCTAATAAAAGCACCTCAAACCCAGTGCTGATCTACGGTGGCAGATCTATATTGCAGATCTGTGGCAGATCTGTCCTGCTGAAGTACGGTGGCAGATCTGTAATGCTGAGGTACGGTGGAAGATCTGTAATGCTGAGGTACGGTGGAAGAT
>NW_015150503.1:1018374-1019764 GCF_000732505.1 Cyprinodon variegatus
CTGTAATGCTGAGCGCCTGTTTCTTTTGCAAAGGCCCAGAGAACTGTGTGACAGCATTTTACATAAAATTCTAAAGAAAATAATGAATATATTTAATAAAAGAGAGGAGCCACGGCTCTGAGGAATCCAGACACTCACTACATAGATCCCTGTCTAAGCTCTAGGCTGCAACCTTATAAAAGGTTACAAATTATTAACAGCAGTTATGACAATAATTTTGATATACATGAACTCCTGTAAAAAAATATATTTCTGTAAGAGTAAATATTTTCTAATTCAATAAATGTCATTGAAGTTAAATCTTCCATATGATCTGATTCCATGAATCAAAATAATAATAATTTTCTAATGTTTGTACATCTTAACCATGCATGCCTGAAAGTATGGAGGTTACTGTATCTATTTAACTGATCTACTTTATAATACAATCTAATTTGTCGCTTGGTTTCTTCTCAGTAAAAGAATATTCAGGTTTAATCTGCTGAATGTTTCCGTTGTTGATTTGCACAGCAAAGATGAAAAGGTTTGCTTGTGTGCTGTGATGTGGAATCTCTGGTTTCCTTTTCTCTGTTCTAGATGCTCCCTGGGCCATCCTGCTGGCCAATATTGAACCCGAGTCCACAGCGGTGACAGTGAATGGCTTGATCCCGGCCCGCTCCTATCAGTTCCGCCTCTGTGCCGTTAATGATGTCGGGAAGGGGCAGTTCAGTAAGGAGACCGACCGGTGAGTGAAGGACAGACCTTCATATCTGTTCATCATTATTTCCCTTTTATTGGCATAAATGATAAAACATTTTTAAAAAGCCTTCATTTTTTATGGAGGGGCTGAAGCTTGAGGTTTTAAACACGCAGAACTTTCAAGGATATTTTTATATTTTTTTAAAAATGCAGCTTTTCTTCAAATTTTTCCACGACTTTGGTATCTATGCCAAATAAATGTCACCTTTGAATCCACTTTTGGAATGTGCTTCTCTTCTGGGGTCATGGTTTCAGCAGAATGAAGTGAATACAAAATAGGAGATTTTTTTTTCTCCATTTCTACTGAACAGATGGAAACTCACAGAATAAGAGAAACACAACGTGTCTTTGTTAGGGACGGGGGCTGAAACGAGCCTTTTTATATCGAAAACACATCTTTAGAATAACAGGAAAAGGAATTTCTGAAAATATTGTTTTATCTAATTAAGGTAACAAAGCTGAAAATAAATGTTTTGTGTTTCAGTTTTGTAGATCCAGACTTGCAACTGTTCTTAAAGAGGTTTGCTTTGTTTACAATCTGCCTTGTTTTCATACAATGTTTATTCAGCTTCCCAAAGGTTACACAGAATGTTTGTTTCAGGATGGATGGATGGATGATAAATGGATGGATGGATGGATGGATGGATGGATG
>NW_015150503.1:1022146-1024226 GCF_000732505.1 Cyprinodon variegatus
ATTATCTATGTAAACAAACCTCATCACTTGAGAAGGTAGGTGATGGACGTCGTGGAAGACATTTTGTCCCGTAACGCTCGCCGTACTGTTGGGGGGGAGAGCGGTGGGGGGGAGATGTTCATGTTGCTGCAGTCTGACCGCTAGATGTCGCTAAAAGTTACACACTGTAGCTTTAAAAACAATCCACTGTTTTTTGTTTCCAAGTTTGAAGACGTTTCACTTCCTATCCAGGAAGCTTTATCAATTCAAAATGTCAGAAATCGCGTTGAACGCTGAACGCTATTCCTGACATTTTGAATTGAAAAAGCTTCCTGGATGGGAAGCCAAACATCTTCAACCTTGGAAACAAAAACCAGTGGATTGTTTTTTACTTTTTTTGGAATGACTATGACCTGGATGACTGAGAATCTTCACCAGCAATTTTTTATTTTTATTTTTTTTTTTTTTTTGAGAAAATATCCTAAATTTGTGTTTCAGTTACCGTCTAACTGGGCTTCCTGTGGACTACCAGCTGAAAAACATCTCCAGCCCAGATGTGACCACCCTGCTGCTGGAAGACCTCATCATCTGGACCAACTATGAGATTGAGGTGGCGGCCTACAATGGGGCGGGATTGGGCAGCTTCAGCCATAAAGTCACAGAGTGGACCCTCCAAGGAGGTACAGTACTGATCAAAACCTACATTTTGCCCTGAATATAGTGACCTTAAAGTTTATTAGCTGAATCCCATAATGTTGGGATATCTGATGAGCAATTGAGGAATACAATGTAAGGCATTAAGTGACAAAGTTTCTTAAAATTACTTTGAATAGAGTAAATCTAAGTCATTTTTTTCTTAAAACAGGTGCATTTTATCCTGGTTTGAGGAGATAAATGAGACACTTTGCCAATGGAACAAGGCAATTTACATTTGAAATAAGAAAAATCAAAGCATTGTCTTATGTCAAGTAAATATTATCTAATTAAATTATTTTAAGTGTAAAAATACTCATCCCATTGGCAAACTGTCTTATTTACCTGCTCAAATTAAGGGTAAATACACTTGATTTAAGAAATATTTACTTAATTTCAGATTGTTTTTGCAGTGCAGGTGCCAGGTCCGTATATCCACGCTCCAAAAAACGATCTAGAAAATTTTTTAAAAATAATTAAGTGTATTTTTTCCCTGATTTGAGTAGGTAGATAAGATGATTTGCTAATGGAATGAGTTCTTTTTTTTTTATATTAAAATAAGATAATTAGATAACATGCACTTAAAATAAGACAATGCAATTGTTATTTCTTATTATAAATGTGAATTGTCTTGTTCCATTGGCAAAATGTCTCACTTACCTCCTCAATTCAAGAACAAATGCACTTATTTTTAGAAAAAAATTACTTATTATGATTGATATTTTTTGCATTGCAGCTTTGTTTTTGTTTTTTTCACGTTTCCATCAACGCGCTTAACTAAAGATTTTAGTTGCAAACCAGCTTATTTAACTATTGTGACTTAGCTTACGTCAGGAGGGATGCCATGTCACATGTCTAATCACTTACCTATAAAGTGATCGAAACACAACATTCACTATCTTTCATTAGTTGCATGTAATATTTTACTGAATTACTGAAATTATTCCCAAAGTATTAAGATGGAATTTTACAAAGAACCCACGTTGGATAGCTTGTTTGTGATAGTACAGTAGTAGCCATTCAAAATTTCCCCACTTTCCTTGTTCCTTGGCCTCGTCCCCTAAGATTCCTTTTTTAAAACTTCAATCTTTGTACTTAAATATTCGTTCTGTCATTATTTGTAGACATTAAGATCTAAAGAGAAGCTTCATCTCCTGGTGAGACCCTGTAATTTAGTGAAAGGAGAAAGAGGGGGTGACTCAAACGGGCTGCCATTCCGCTGGCATTTGACTGGAAAGGGCTATTTCGAATTAGCCTCGTGAGACCATCCTGATCTAGCGAGCTTTCAAGATTTCACTCGCAGATCAGTCTGGAGACTCTCCGTTAAAGAAAATTTGGAGCCGTTTACCATACGAACGTCCAATCAGCGTCGGCTTTGAGGCGGGTTGAGGAGTGACGCAACGAGGAG
>NW_015150503.1:1026790-1033057 GCF_000732505.1 Cyprinodon variegatus
AAAATCAGTTAACTTTTTTTTTTTTTTCCAGTGGCCCTATTTTTTTTCCGTAAAAATGTGTTGTAAATATGTTGATTAAAAATGTTTAACACGTTCCTTATAAAATGGTAAAAAGCTGTTTTGTTTACAATTATCACAGCATTGCTACATTTTTTTATTCATTTTATGTATTAGACCATTAAAAAAAAAATAATAATAATAAGTTTATCTTGGGGCTTTAAAGGTTAAGTAAAGTTTGGAGGGTGGAATGATTAAGGAGGCACAGAGGAATACTGCGTTTCAGACACAAGGGTGGTGAAAGGATAAGCACCAACTCTCAATTTCCTTCCTTCATTAAAAGTTTCCTCACCCAAAAAAAAGGCATTGACCACTGGGACTCATTACTTCAGTAGCTAATGGGTCTAACTAATTCCCACTTGTCCATGTACTTTGTGCAGCAATCTTTCATCAAGACGTGGTACCACATCTCTCTTGAGCCAAATCAAGCTATTCCTGCTTTCTCCTTAAGTCCAAACCTCATTGGGGCATTTTTCTAAAAACATACCAAAGTCTCTGGTCGTCGGAGTAATTTTCCCTTCTATTGTCCTTCCCCTGATTTTTTTTTTAATAGTTGTTGGCCTGGGAACCTGGCAAAGAAGAGGACGTTTCCATGGTAACAGTACGACCTAACTTCCAGGACAGCGTCCATGTGGGATACGTGACAGGCCTGAAGAAGTTCACCGAGTATTTCACCTCGGTGTTGTGCTTCACTACACCTGGAGACGGCCCCCGCAGCCCACCTAGGGCTCTGAAGACTCATGAGGACAGTAAGTCATTTTTTTTTCTTTTTTCCTCCACGCTCATCTCACTCTGCCATGCTGGCGAGAGGAATCATGCATCTCACAGCAACAACATCCTTTGGGCAAGATCTATTATTCATGCAGAAGCTAGTTGCAGGGATGCTAATGAATAACTGTTTTCTGCATCCATCCAGCATCTTTATAATTGGGACATGACTCCCTTAATAGTTTGGCTTTAAAAAACTCATCTGTTTGCTGTTGCTTAGTTTGATGTTACCTTTAAAATCTAAATGGGTTGTTTTTAAAAGTAAATAGTGGAATAAATGATTTGCCGTTAGCAGTGTTCATTATTTTGCACTTTCTCTATCAAGCCCCCGGTGCTGTGGGTCACCTGAGCTTTACAGAGATCCTGGATACTTCTCTTAAAGTCAGCTGGAGCGAGCCTGGTGAGAAGAATGGAGTTCTAACAGGTAACTTTGCAGCTTTTCTTTCTGGAAATAAAGCAGAAAAAGAAGAGAAAAAAATGACTATTTCATGATATCTGTCAGAGTTTTGCAGAATGGGGCCAATAATAAGATCCAGCCCTGAGACGGAACTGCGGCAGCTTGACCTCATTTATTGTTTTAAGCAGATGGGAGCCATAGTAATATCTGTTGTTTATTCTGTTTGAGCAATACGCCTACAACTTCCAAAGCTAGGATGAAAACATACCTTTACTCCCCTGAGACGATTGTCGGAAAATATATTTCTAAACAGGTTTCTGCAAAACAAAAAGTGTTCTCGTCTCTTCTGCTCAGTCACAACAAATCTACCGCAAAAAGGATAGCTGCAGTAAACACGACTTTTACAAGAATCTTTTGTGAAAGCCACACTGAGTCGATAGAGGAATCTATGAGGCATTACTAATACCAAAGGGACTGAGAGTATGAGTTGTCTGTTTTCAGAAAGTCACAGATAAAGTTTTGGGAGTATGAAAGAGTGGTGAATAATCTTAAATAGTTGTAGTATCTCTACTGCATTATAAATGTGTGTAGAAATACTGAACTTCTCACTGTACAATTCAAAATGTTTTAAAAATTTGAGTAGAAAAATAAGATGATCTGCCAATGGAATGAGCCTTTTTACCCTTAAAATACGATCCGTTGGCAAAGTGTCCCACTTACATCCTCAATTCAAGAAAAAAAGCTATTATTTTAAGAAAAAATGACTTCTTTAGATTAAATTTTTTTCCAGTGCACTTGTCTGCTTAATTCAAGAAAAGTGCACTTATTTTAAGAAAAATGGACTTACTTAGATTTTCATTTTTTTTACAATAAAAGTTGCAGGTTTCTAACATCAACCTGAGAAGCATCGTGCAGGAAATTACAAAAAGAGATTCCCTTTTATCTTAAACTGAAGAGCAATTAATGTTAAACTTATTCTGTTTTAAAGATCATAATCATCCAGTTTTATTTATAGCTGAAGCTTTTAAAAACAATCTAGCTGCAACATCTGTTATTTGATACCAACATGATGAACAACATGATGATAGTCGTTAAAAAACTGTTTAGTTTCAGCGTATTTCCTTACAAAGATTAATAAAAAAATATATATAAATATATATATATATATATTTACTCTTTGCAATCTAATCACATAGCTCCTCGAACACATGATGTCGGAGGTGACGGACAGAAGTATTAAGGTCTCTAGCCATTATTGCTTCTTTAAGTCGAGCTAATTTGTCTGTGGAAGAAGTGCGTCTAACTGGGCCTCATAGGCAGCACTACTTACAAAAATTAGAAATAACTAGCCAGAAAGTGACCGTTACCCCCGGATTTAATCAGATTGTCGACATTATCCGAATTCACGCTGCATGATTCATACCACTTTGTCACATATGGCTTCCCCTTAAACTGGACAAGATTAGAAGGTGTAGAAAAGTGTAGATATTAACACTTTGATCAGGTGCTTCTCGGCTATTTTTGCAAGATCCATCAGCAAGATTTCACTGCACACTGCAAAAATTATTAAAAATGCCTTAATTAAGTGTATTCTGTGAATTCTGTGAATTCTGACTTTCATCTCAGAATTCTGACTGAATTCTGACAATAAAAAATAAAAAAACAGAATTCTGACTTTTTTCTCAGAATTCTGACTGAATTCTGACAATAAAAAAAAAAACAGAATTCTGACTTTTTTCCCATGTTAAACTGAAATAAAATTTAAAAATCAGTTAACTTATTTTTTTTTCAGTGGCCCTAATCTTCTTCCGTACAAAATAGTTCACTAAAGGCGGCTTTTTGCTTAAGAATCTTGCTCTCTTAAGGCCGTTATGAGCATGTGTGTGTATATCATCAAGCGAGCACATCAGGTCCATTGCTAGGCTGTATACAGTATATTAATGTAGGTTATCAAATTTTAATGCACTGCAAAAAATTTAATCTAAATAAGTAATTTTTTCTTAAAATAAGTGCATTTTTTTCTTGAATTACGGATGTAAGTGAGACACTTTGCCAATGGAACAAGACAATTTACATTTAAAATAAGAAAAAAAACAATTGTATTGTCTTATATCAAGTGCATAATATCTAATTACCTTATTTTAATTTAATTTATTTTAAAAATACTCACTCCATTGGCAAATCATCTTATTTATCTGCTCAAATTAAGGGTTAATACACTTAATTTAAGATATTTTTACTCATTTTTAGATAGATTTTGCAGTGTTGCTGAATGCACAAATATAAGCAACAAATATAACCAATCTGCATCCAGTAGGCTCATCCAATGTAGAGTTTGACTCCTGATGTCATTGGCGTGCACAGATTTTTTGAAATATCCAGGGCACATAGAGCATCCTCACCGCTGCAGACACTTTAGCAAGCATTTTTCAATCATTTGGCCCCAGGGGGCCAAAATGAAAGTGCTTGATTGCAAAATAGATTCCATCAATGTAAACTCAGATCCAGCTGTTACATGAAGGTCTCAGAGGAAAAGGTTTGAATCAGGAAAAGGTCATGGAATACCGTCAGATCCGTCAAAACATCCCACACACTGGAAAAAATCTAAATCTAGATAAGTCATTTTTTTCTTAAAATAAGTGCATTTGTTCTTGGATTAAGGAGGTAAGAGAGACATTTTGCCAATGGAACAAGACAATGTCCACTTAAAATAAGAAAAAACAATTGCATTGTCTTATTTCAAGTGCATATTTTCTAATTTTCTTATTTTAAGAGTAAAATGCTCATTCTATTGGCAAACTATCTCATTTTCCTGCTCAAATTAATGTTAAATACGCTTCATTTAAGAAATGTTTACTTATTTTTAGATTGTTTTTCCAGTGCAGAGCTCTGTTCACACTGCAAAAACAATCTAGAAATAAGTAAAAATTTCTTTAATTAAATGTGTTTATGCTTAATTTAAGCAGGTAAATAAAATAATCTGCTTTTTTTAATCTTATTTTTTTATAAATAAGATAATTAGATGATATGCACTTGAAATACGACAATACAGTAGTTTTTTTTATTTATTTATTTTTTTATGTAAACTGTCTTGTTCCATTAGCAAATTGTCTCAACTCCTCAAATTAAGAAAAAAAATCACTTATTTCAAGAAAGAAAAATTAGATTTTAATTTTTTGCAGTGCAGATCAACCTAAAAAATATGAACGATTTTTAGCAAGAAATGAATTTTAATCTAAACAGACAGTTTGTATGAAGAATGAGAAAAACTTTCCAGCAGAGAAACTGGCTCCATACAAAAAAGTCTCAAACTTCATAGATTATTATTCATAAAATAAATTAAATCATCTATTTTTTTCTTCTCTTTTACAATCATGGACTGCTCTATTGGTCTTTTACACAAAATCCTAAAGAAATATATTGAAGTTGTAATTTTCATTATAGAAAAACATGCATAAAGTTCAATAGAATGGGATGTTGTTAAATTAATTCCTAGATTCATTCAGTAGGATGTTTTAGAACTCGATTTTACGAGCAGCGATAAAGAATAACAGTTTTATTTACATATTTTAAGAATCTACAACATGTATTTCAGTGTTTTTCTAAGATATATTTAATGTGCCGCATAATCCCAGGAGACAAACACAGACATGCCATGTGAGATTACTGATTTGGCAAGAAATGCTGCTTTAATGCTTTATGCAATCACATGAAAAGAGCTGCTGGCCAAGGAGCAAATTACATTAACTTTGAGAGGGTGAGTGTGTGTGCGAGGCTGTGCGGAGGATGTGTGAGTGCAAGGAGGTATAATCACTTGCTGATTAAATTTGCTATATTCAATTTTTGATGAAGTTAATTTAATATTTCTGTTAGCTTTCCCTACAGCAGCGAGCTGAGGGGGAGGGTTGTAAAACCACTACAGAGTTTTCTGAGCAAGGAATGCGACGTCGTTTAACCCGTCTCTGCTGCTATGTCAGGTTACCGCATTTCATGGGAGGAGTTCAACCGGACCAACACCAGAGTCACCCACTATCTGCCGAATGTCACCCTGGAGTACAGGGTCACAGGCCTAACCGCTCTCACCACATACACTATCGAAGTGGCAGGAATGACCTCCAAAGGCCAGGGCCAGCTGTCCTCCTCTACTATCTCCTCTGGAGTCCCACCAGGTCAGTAACCAAACCAAAAATGTACTTTCTGATATTTTAACATTACTTCTTCCTGCAAACACTCACTCCTCTTTTAGCCACTGGTAAACCTGATGGTAAAACGTACAGATAAATTCTTAAATCAACACTGTTTAACCTTTTAGCCACTAGGGGGGCTAGACCTGTAGCCTCTAGGTTTGGTGCTCCTAAAAGAAGCATGACTGAAATATAACGGGTAAGTTAAAGGTCATTTTAGTTTGTTAGTTTTGTTAGGGAGCTCGGAGTGGTCACATTACTCATTCACTGACAGATCAGACCCTCATTACCCAGCAGGCACTTGAAATTGATGTAACGTTGAACTAAGTTGCACCCCAACCTTGGAAAACCATTGGATTATGATGCGAAATTTAAAGGAAAAGTCCGGTCAGCAAGGAATGATACCTAAAACTAATACGTTTGCAGTGATTTAATGAATTTTGCGTTATCCATCCATCCATTATCTGACGCGCTTGTCCCAATTGGGGTCGCCAGCTGTCAATGGGCGAGAGGCGGGGTCCACCCTGGACAGGTCGCCAGTCCATCGCAGGGCAACACAGAGACAAACAGGACATACAACCATTCACGCACATCTAAGGAGAATCTAGAAAAGCCAATTAACCTAACATCATGTTTTTGGACTGTGGGAGGAAGCCGGAGTACCCGGAGAGAACCCACGCATGCTCAGGGAGAACATGCAAACTCCATGCAGAAAGAATCGAACCTAGAACCTTCTTGCTGCAAGGCAGCAGTGCTACCCACTGCTCCACTGAGCAGCCCTGTGAATGAATTTTGCGTTAATGAGTAAAAAAATAAAAACAATAATTTTCGTCACGATCACCAGACTGGGAGCGGCCATTT
>NW_015150503.1:1035603-1037985 GCF_000732505.1 Cyprinodon variegatus
ATTAAGTGTATAATTTGAGTAGGTAAATGAGATGATTTGCCAATGGAATGAGTATTTTTACTCTTAAAATTTGATATTTAGATAAAAGGCACTTGAAATAAGACAATGCATTTGTGTTTTCTTAATTTAATTGTAAATTGTCTTGTTCCATTTGCAAAATGTCTCTTTTACCTCCTCAATTCAAGAAAAAATTCACTTAATTTAAGAAAAAATTACTTATCTAGATTTTGATTTTTTTTTCCCAGTGCACTGGAAAAACGACCTAGAAATAATTAAAAAAGTTCTTAAATTAAGTGTATTTACCCTTAATTTGAGTAGGTATATGGAATGAGTATTTTTACTCTTAAAATTTGATATTTAGATAAAAGGCACTTGAAATAAGACAATGCAATTGTGTTTTCTTATTTTAAGTGTCAATTGTCTTGTTCCATTGGCAAAATGTCTCTTTTACCTCCTCAATCCAAGAAAAAATTCACTTATTTTAAGAAAAAATTACTTATCTAGATTTTGATTTTTTTTTCCCAGTGCACTGGAAAAACGACCTAGAAATAATTAAAAAAGTTCTTAAATTAAGTGTATTTAACCTTAATTTGAGTAGGTAAATGAGATCATTTGCCAATGGAATGAGTATTTTTACTCTTAAAATTAGATATTTAGATAAAAGGCACTTGAAATAAGCCAATGCAATTGTGTTTTCTTATTTTAAGTGTAAATTGTCTTGTTCCATTGGCAAATGTCTCTTTTACCTCCTCAATTCAAGAACAAATTCACTTATTTTAAGAAAAAATGACTTATCTAGATTTTGATTTTTTCCAGTGCAGGAGTGATGTCACAATGACTTTATGGCCCATTTTACTGACTAACCTTTGCAGGATTGTAAACAGACTCATACTGACCACTTGTCATCAGTTTTAAAGTCTCAGTATTTGCAGAGAGCACTTTAATGAAGATTAAACAGCTGCATTTACAGGCATACCACTGGTAACAATGACCTCTTATAAATACGAGGACATGACTTATTTGGCGCTCGTAAATACAAGCTGTTGCAGGAAAATATTACAATGCATGATAAAACTGAGTAATGTTGAAGTCACTTTATGAACATTTTATTGTTCTAGAGCGGTTCAGATCTCACTCATAAATCCTGACCAGGCTCAACTGATTCATAGACATAGAGGCTTATTTATTTTAATCAATAGATGGAACATCAAGTTCGCTTTCGTTGCAGATTTGCTGCTGGAACAGGTGAAAGGGTCCATTCATCCTGGCACCAGATACAGCCAAATCTGACTCCTGTCACCCCCATTTGGGACAGAACCAAAAAAAATAAGAACCAAATCATTATAATTATTTTTCTATACACACACACACACATGCACGACTGGCACAAAAATATTAGCTCTCATGGGAGCATTAGGGGCAATTACAGTCTTTAATGGTTTCATATTTGCAAACTCTTGAAACAGGAACACAATGCCAACGGCAATTACTGGAGCTGCATTCAGACGCTGTACATCTGTGAAATCTTGGAAATGACAGGCTGTTATATTGAGAGCCGACTTCGGTGCAGCAGTTTTAGTCCCCAGAATGGCAATTACCCCCATTGTATGTGCATAAAGAAAACGCCTATGTGCCTGCAACTGTACCATAACGATCGAGCTAAAAGCAGTCTTGATAATTCGTCATGCAAATAATTTTCGAGGTGGTAATTTTACCACAAGACATATAATCTGCATTTCATTAGGACTAGATATACTCGCATTGGAGCAAGCTTGGGAAAAAAAATAGCTAAGTGTGCCAATGGGAGTGATTATCTTTTTAATATCGCTACTTCAGTACGCCACTGTTTGACATCAGCGTCTTCCTGTACAATTCAAATAAGCTTAATTCTGCTTTGGCATGCTTTGTATTGGTGGTGTACATGTTTTATTTCTCTAGAGGAAAACTAGGAGCCATGAAAATAGGAGAAATTAGTTTGAGTTGAAATAAAACCTGTCTGGAGATAAAACAACAAACAGTAATGAAGACAGATGTGCAGAAGGGTTCATCTTCCAGATGTGTTTGCTCTCCCTTTATAAGCCAACAATTATTTATTTCAATTGTTCAGTCAGCTCAAGGGGCAAACAGCAGAAATCCAAGGTTTGAGGTCTTTATTATTTTCTTGTTAACGTGTGGAAAAGGAAAAAAAAGTGCCTCAGCCCTCAATAGCATGCACATTTACAGAAGGGAGAGGGGAACCTTTAACATCTGATAAGTTATCTGACACAGAACAATAAGATGTCATGTATGTGTGTGTCCCAAATACTTACTCCCCTCTTCCACGGAGGGAGTGGGGAGTATATGTAGCATTTGCCTGCAAAAACAAGCAGTTTTTCGGCTGTA
>NW_015150503.1:1039586-1048673 GCF_000732505.1 Cyprinodon variegatus
GACACCTCTCAGAATCTAAACTGCCTTTATAATCTAAGCTGGAACTGGGAAATGTGAGGTAAGTAGGATTAATGGCTGATAAATTCATTTGTGTGTAGTATTTGTACTGCCACCAGAGGGCACTGTCGTCAATGGGTTTTGGAAACCAGAGTTACCCTCTGTGGGAGGCTGTAAAATAATGCTTTTTCTCTCTGTTTTCTTTGTCTTTGCTTCCATGCAGAGCTTCCTGGCCATCCTACCAACATTGCTATAACCAACATCGGCCCACGCTCTGTCAACCTGCAGTTTAAACCTGGCTATGATGGCAAAACCTCTATTTCTCGTTGGCTTGTAGAAGCCCAGGTGAGACAAAAAACAACTTAAGAATAAACTCAGAACCATAAATCTATTCTTAATCATATAAACTGCCATGCAAAAGTATTTTAACCTCCTTCACTTTTTACATTTTGCCAAATTACAACCACAGACCTCAATAAATCTTGTTGGGGTTTTGTTTGATAGAAAATTAACACATCATTTTAGAGTTGGAAATATATGCATCGTTTACTACAGTTTACATTTTTTTTGCTTTTCACTTTCTAGAGTGGGAGTTGTCTAAATGTTATGTAGTTTAACCGACCATCTGTCTTCCTCATCTGTGCAGCTCAGACTGGTTCTACCAGACATTCCCAGTAGGAGGGAAAAAAACAAACAAAAGTGAATAAAAGTCGTAACTAAAGTGGAAGAACCCACTTTGTCGCAGTCAGTTAAGGTCAACATAGACCTACTTTACTTTCCAGTAATATATCAGTTTAAATCGTAAATACTTTTATAGCTTTTTGCTCTGTTTTACTGTGTTTATATTATTTTCATGGTCCCCTGCTAGTTTAAATTATGTCAGTACAGCTTAGCTGTTTAAAATGTGCTATAAATGAAATTAACCCAAACTATAAATAGAGCTGTTCTTTAAAGGCTTCATAGGTCTCAGAGTTTCTTTATATTAAATGTTAAGACACAGTAGCCGTCATCTTAAAATAGAAGTATGGCACGACTGCAAAGCAACCTGAAGATGGTCGTTCATCTAAAGCGACTGGCTTGGCAATGATCATTTAGGCATCCTGGAGTTGTTTTCTACACTCATGTACGACTCTTTATGTGGTTTTTGCCATTTTCCATAGAAATGATCTACGCAGTATTTCCTAAAACAATCTACTGGACTTGGTTTCCATGTTTGAAGATGTTTCTCTTCCCATCCAGGAAGCTTTTTCAATTCAAAATGTCAGAAGTAGCAATGACTTCAAAGCTTTATATACTCCACTGACGACTCTGCTGTCCAATTGCACCTTAAGGACAATGGACACTTGTTTGAGGACCAGAATGTTCACATTTTGGACAAAGAAGACATTTGGTTTGAAAGGGGTGTGAAGGAAGCCATTTATGTTATGAAAGAAAAACCAACCTTAAACAGAGAGGATGACGTCAAGTTTCAGCTAAAAAAAAAAACCTACAATGCAGCGTCAGATTTGATTCCTTCCCACTATCATTACAACCCCCCAACCCCATGCAGGGGACAAAACATCTGTCCTGGGCAGCCAAGCTAACAATTGCCCCTAACGACCCCCTTTCAGAGGCATAGCCCAGTATCAGGTATTACAGGCTAACAAAAAAAACCAAAAAACTCCCCTTTTCCGTTCTTCTGCTTTAATTTGCATGTATTCTAATCCAAAAAGCCTCCTGGATGGAAAGCGAAACTTCTTCCAACTTGAAAACCAAGTCCAATCGATTGTTTTTTTTTTTTTTTGGAATGACTATGACCTGGATGACTGAGAATCTTCACCAGCAGATCTATGAAGTATGGCAAAACCCATAGAAAGGGCAAAGCAAACATATAGGAGGTGGTTTTCTGGTCATATCACACAAAAGCTGGGAATTTTGCTCCTTCATGCAAAATGCCACGTCTTTAGGAAGAGTTGCTGGCTTTAAATATGAAACAATGTCATGATTAAGGAAGGCAGTAAAATGGATGGTTGTAAAAAAATATCTGACTAGGTTTGAAGGTCTTTCGACATCCTAACCAGACAGCCAGAGCTCTAATGAAATGTTTTAGATAAGACGTTATTCAGGTTACTAGAACGGTCCAGTCAAAGTCCAGACCTGAAAATGATCAGGGAAACATGAACAAATCCTGAAAACTGACAAAAGTTGCTCTCTTTCCATTCCTATTGACTTAGAACAGCAACATTTTCAGCACCTTAATGTGAAAACATAGCAATGTGATCTACAAACTACTGAATCTGGGTGAAGAATATTTAAAAGAATCTTGTTTCAGGAATAGTTTAAAGATCTGATTGACTGCCTGAGGCCTTGAAATCTCTCTCTACTCCCTGCAGGTTGGAGTGGTGGGAGAAAATGAAGAGTGGGTGTTGGTTCATCAGGTGTCAAATGAACCCGAGGCTCGCTCTCTGGAGGTGCCTGGTCTCAACCCATACACCTTCTACAGGTAACAGACATTTCAGTTCAGCCTCTTCCATCCCTAGAATGATAACCTGGTGCAACTTCTAATCAACTCATCTGAAAAAAGCAAGACAGATGCAGCGACAGCCATGCACACATAGACTCACAGCAGGTTGACAGCCTGTCTGAGCCTAAATTTAAACATACGATCCAAACAGTCTAGTCTGGGTGTTTAGAAACAGTCCAGGAACCGCAAAAGCTCAAACTTCCTCCAAACAAAAACAGCATTAATTCTAGTTATGCCGTTTACTCCAAAGAGACTCAGAGGTTCTCAACTATGAAAGACAGACAATGTAACACACTGCAAAAACGATCTAGAAATAAGTAAAATTTTCTTAAATTAAGTGCATTCACTTTGAATTTGAGTAGGTAAATGAGATGAGCAATAAATGAGTAATTTTACTCTTAAAATAAGATAATTAGATAATATGCACTTGAAATAAGACAATGCAATTGTGTTTTCTTATTTTAAGTGTAAATTGCCTTGTTCCATTGGCAAAATGTCTTTTTTACCTCCTCAATTCAAGAAGAAATGCACTTATTTTAAGAAANCTGTCACAGTTCATTATAGTGCGGCGGTAGGCAGCATCGTTCCTTGAGTGCCACTGTCCTGGAGCTTTTGCATGCATCCCGTCTGCAACACACCTGAGAAAAATAAATCATTAATGACCAGACCTCTGTTAAACCTGCTGAGGTCGTTTGCTCTTTATTTCAGGTCTGTTGGAGCAGGATGCATGCAAAAGCTGCAGGACGGTATCACACTGAAAAAAATATTGCAACCGTTTTTGGCATTTATGTAATCATATTTAGTTACTTTAATACAATTGTTTCATATTAGCAGTAGGGATGTAACGATAACAAAATCTCACGGTACGATATTTATTGCGATATTGTGGAAAAGCTTACGGTACTGTTAAATAGCTCACGATAGTGTTTGTGATGATAATAGCAAAATAATAGACATTTTTTCTGCTTTTGCCAGTCAACAGGCAATTAATTGTTGTATTTATGGATCATTGCAACATAAAACGCTGATCACATAGTGCTTTTAAAGCGCAAGTTGTAGTCAGGAACATCAATATTCTGTTGATTCTTCTGTGAATAATGTTCAAGTTAAGAAGCAACCAGAACAATTGTAAACAATAGGGAATTCCCTTTAAGTGCAAACAAATATCAAGTCAGGTTTAAATGTGCAAGGCAAGTAAAAGCAACCTTTTAAAACTGGTATTTAAGAACATAACTTAAATAAAATAGTCAAAAAGCTTTTTTTTAAAACACTGACCTATCAGTTGGCTTATGTTCACATTTTTCATCAGAAAGATCAAAAGATCTACATTTCAAGAAAAAAGAAAAGCCTCCTTCAGGGTTTTTTGACCAGACAGGACATTATATGTGAGAGAATCTGCAAGCTTTTCTGGATGATGAGTCGTCAGGTGACTTTGGATATCGCTTTTGTTTCCCGTGTTGTATCGCAGTTTACTGTGGCAGTGCTTGCATATAGTCCATTGTCTGTCCACCACCTTCTCTCCTTTTGCGTTTTTTGACACGGCGAAGCCAAAATGTTTCCAAACATCTGACTTAAAAGCTGCAGGGGCGGGCACAATCTCAACTTCGGGGTTGTTGTTTTCATCCTTACGACCATCGATGTCGGCCATGCTAGCTTGCTGCGAGCTTGTGTGGACAGCGTGCAATCTGCGTGCAATCCTATTGGCTTAAGAACGGTCAGTATGACAACGCAGCGCAAAGGATCATGGTCTATGTAGTTAACAATGATTTGTTCCGCAGGACTGTGTTTAATCTCTTGCTTTTTAACGGACACCTGTCCTTTTATTATTGTAACCCAACCACGACGATATCGAGACACGTTTACCACCGCGATAGCGCGATAATGTCAATATCGTTACATCCCTAATTAGCAGGGTAGGACATAAAAAATGTTGTGTTAAAGTAACTAAATATGATTAAATAAATAACAAAATTGGTTGCATTATCTTTTTCAGTGCAGGACAGAACCCCTGATATAGATGCTCTGTTATTAGAGGCAATGTGTGGGCAGACCAGAGCATACTTATTTTTATATCACAATCAATGTCATGTTTTCATTTTCTTTTTGTTCTCCTGAATCTCTTCTTTGCTCTTTTGACTCCCTAAGGCTTTGAGGTGGTTTGTATCTTCTGGTTTATTCAGATAATTCTACTTAAAATAGGATCGGAGGAAAATGATGCCTATTCCAAAATCACACCATAAAACTTGTTTCTCATTTCAGTTATCTTTATCTAAGGAGATTCTGTTACTTTAAGAGGAAACAGTACCTGAAAAACTGTTTAAATGAAGCATATGTCCATCATGCTGTCTTCTTTGTAAGATTATGCAAAAAATTTGACAAAAATCACTCATTCAAGTGGATGTACTCTCCTCCAACTCAGATATTTTCATTTTATCCCTGGAGCTCTTATTTTCTTTTCCTTTAATTTTAATCCAAGCACTGTTTAGTTAATTTTTACTTCGGTAATGGTGCTTATTTTGATCTAGTCTATTTGTTTTCCCTGATCATATTGGATACAGCAAATTGAATCAGGCAGTCCCTGAAGACCAATAACAACAGTAGATATCTGCACTGCCAGTTTATATTCAGCTATAAACACAACAGTTTATTCTGTTGCATATTCAGGCATTAACATGGAGAAGCTTCCTCTCAGCATATTTATATTGTGTTTCTACCCGAGGCTTTGATCTCTGTTTGGAAGCTCCAGCTCACATGTTAAAGCATGCGAGCTGCATAGCAATGCTTGGTCAGGCATTTTTCCACAATTTGCATAATAATCAAGGATTTGTTGTTAGATTCCGCATGCGGCAGGTGAACATAGTTGGCAGCAGTCCTCCCAGCCAGCCGTCAAGGAAGATTCAGACGCTTCCAGCTCCTCCTGACATGGCCCCCGCCAATGTCACCCTGCGCACAGCCAGTGAGACCAGCCTGTGGCTGCGATGGATGGTAAGTGACATCGAACAGCACGTTTTATGCTTCCCCTGCTGAGAAAGTGTTAAAACAAGCCTTAAAATAACAGAGGTTTACTTCTTTTTAAAGGTCATGATCATCTATGGCATTATATTTGATCTGACACAATAATTACCCATAACCTTGGGTGCTTTAACAATGAAGAGAATGCTTCTCCATTTTTAACTTACAGAGCTTGATTTATTTTATCTGCTTCTCATTTTTTTTGACCAGTAGATTATTATAAATGTAACAGATAATTTCTCAATTAGTGTTGAAGGTATTTTCCTTTTATATGCATCTTTCATTAATCTTTCATTTATGCAATGCAGCCCCTTCCTGAATGGGAATACAATGGAAACGCAGAGCAGGTGGGATACAGCATTCAGTACTACCGCGTCGGCTCCCAGGGCCGCGGGCTGACCCACATCATCACAGATCGTTTGGAGAGGGAGTTCACCATCGAAGACCTGGAGGAGTGGACGGAGTACGAGGTCAGGGTCCAGGCTGTCAACGGCATTGGGACGGGACCGTGGAGCCAGCCGGTCAGAGGCAGAACCAGGGAGTCCGGTGAGTGTGCATGAGGTCCGATAAAGCAAGCCGAACAAAAACGTGTGAATAAGGAATCATGGTGGACTTTTTTCGAAAGGAAGATATCCTGTTTGCTCAGAATCACTGCATTTTAGCAGCTGTGGAGAGCAGTATTCAAATTATAGGTATAAACTTACAGCTCACACCTTACACTGCAAAAATCCAAAACTAGATCAGTAATTTTTTCTTAAAATAAGTGCATTTGTTCTTGGATTGAGGAGATAAAAGAGACATTTTGCCAATGGAACAAGACAATTTACACTTAAAATAAGAAAACACAATTGCATTGTCTTATTTTAAGTGCATATTACTCATTCCATTGGCAAACTATCTAATTTACGTACTCAAATTAAGGGTAAATACACTTAATTTAAGACATTTTTACTTATTTCTAGATCGTTTTTGCAGTGTACTCACTAGAAAAAAAATCTAGAAATAAGTAAAAATTCTTAAATTAAGTGGATTTACCCTTAATTTGAGTCGGTAAATGAGATAGTTTGCCAATGGAATGAGTATATTTACTCTTAAAATAAGATAATTACATAATATTTTCTTGAAATAAGACAATTCAATTGTGTTTTCTTATTTTAAGCGTAAATTGTCTTGTTCAATTGGCAAACTGTCTCTTTTATCTCCTCAGTCCAAGAAAAAATGCAATCATTTTAAGAAAAGATGACTTATCTAGATCTCAATTTTTTCCAGTGCTGTGTGCTTTATTAGCACTGAGGTGCTCTTCTTTTCATACAACACCTTAAATTTAGACTCAAATGATGCCTTTTTCCACAAACAATAGCTATACACTGGAAAAACAAGCAAAAATTTCTTAAATTAAGTGTATTTACCCTTAATTTGAGTAGGTAAATGAGATAATTTGCCAATGGAATGAGTATTTTATACTCTTAAAATAAAATAATTAGATAATATGCACTTGAAATAAGACAATGCAATTGTGTTTTCTTATTTTAGGTGTAAAATGTCTTGTTCCATTGGCAAAATCACTCTTTTACCCCGTCAATCCACGAACAAATGCACTTATTTTAAGAAAAAATTACTTATCTAGATTTTGATTTTTTCCAGTGTACCAGAATAAGGGGAATGATAAGGAATTTAAAACTGTTGTTTTTAAATATAGAAATCCTGTGTGTTTTGTCTAAACCTGCAAACAAATCCTTTGAAATAAGTTGTTATATAATTAGATGGATGCAAACATATCTATAGAAGCTTTGGAAGGAGAATATAAACAATTAAATGCCTTTTACACTGGAAAAACGATCTAGTAATAAGTAAAAATTTGTTAAATTAAGTGTATTTACCCTTAATTTGAGTAGTTAAATGAGATATTTTGCCAGTGGAATGAGTATTTTTACTCTTAAAATAAGATATTTAGATAAAATGCACTTGAAATAAGACATTGCAATTGTGTTTTCTTATTTTTAGAGTAAATTGTCTTGTTCCATTGGCAAAATGTCTCTTTTACCTCCTCAATTCAAGAGCAAATGCACTTATTTGAAGAAAAAATGACTGATCTAGATTTTTTCAAGTGTATTTAAAAAATAAAGAAGAAACTGCAGAGTTATATTTGCTGCTTGCTTATTGTAATTTCCACCTTCTCCATGTCTTATCTTTCAGTTCCTTCATGTGGACCCACTAACGTGTCAGCATTCGCCACCACCTCAAGCAGCATCTTAGTGCGTTGGTCTGAAGTCCCTGAGCCCGACAGGAACGGACTCATTCTTGGCTACAAGGTCTGATTTTTATGTTCTGAAGATCCTCTCCAATTATGTGTTTGCTGGAAGAGCAGTGAAATCTCATTAGTTTGCAGAGAAGAATTTTTTCTCCCAGCAGGGTGCCGAGCAGCAAGGAGGCATTTTGTCTTTGCTAATTTGCAACTCCACTCCCCTCTGAACTCCCTTCTGTCCCTGGATCAGGTGATGTATAAGGAGAAGGATTCTGACAGCGTGGTCCGCTTCTGGATGGTGGAGGGGAACGCGTCCCACAGCATCCAGCTGACCGGTTTGGGGAAATACGTGCTGTATGAGATCCAGGTCCTGGCTTTCACTCGGATCGGAGACGGACGGCCGAGCTCTCCGCCCATCCTGGAGAGGACTTTGGATGATGGTAATGATGAAGTAGCCTTGTGTTTCACAGTTATGCAAAATGGCGTTGGAGTTTGATTTTTGTTCATTTAGGCAGTTTGTTTTTTCTCCCTTGAAATCAGAAAGATAAAAAAACACAACAGAACTTTTTAGTTTTTTTTTTACCCAAATACATGTGTACGGAAGAGGATTAGGGCCACAAAAAAAAATAAAAAAAATTAATGGAAGAGGATTAGGGCCACTAAAAAAAAAAAAAAAAAATTAACTGTTTTTTTTATTTTATTTCAGTATAGTATGGGAAAAAAGTCTGAATTCTGACTTTTTTCTCAGAATTCTGGCTTTTTTCTCAAAATTCTGACTGAATTCTAATAATAAAAAAATTCAGAATTCTGAGAAAAAAGTCAGAATTCAGACTTTTTTCCCATAATATACTGAAATAAAATTAGTGGCCCTAATCCTCTTCTGTACATGTGAAATAAAACTCTTATCTGATTTTTTTTCCTATATTTTGCAACTCATATTTTGCTAAATCAATTCATGTTATTACAGGAATAATTAATGGATCATTATCTATACCAGGAAATAATATGTTTGCGGCGATTAAATTTTAATTAGCATTAATCAGTAAAAAAATAAAAGCAATAATTTTCTTCGCGATCGCTGAGTCTAGGAGCGGCCATTTTTGCCAAAATATAGTAGCCCCTCCCTCCTGCCATCTTCCAGCAGTGACGTCACGGTGCGGTAAGCCTAGCGCCATTCTCCCCACTTTACAAGCTAAATCAATGGGAACTACTAGACACATCTGCAATCAACAACAATTATTGAAGATTTCCAGAGGACTTCACCATTGAAATTCACCAGAGCTATAGTGAAACTTTTGCAGTTGCCTTTTTTGTCTCTGCTTCTTTTTCT
>NW_015150503.1:1048803-1057124 GCF_000732505.1 Cyprinodon variegatus
CTATGTTGGGTTTGGTGAAGCTCAAATGTCTAATGAAGCCAACATTTGGAAGAAGAATGTTTTCAAGGTGACTTGGATAATAGCGCGTTGTGACAAACACCAGATACAGCACTGGGACTTGATCAACAGCCGATACCGCACCGTGACGTCACAAACCAGTAGGTGGCAGTAGTGTTCTTTGACAAACATGGATGCCTCCAGTAAAGCACATTCAAATGAAAATAACTCTGAATTAAAAACATTTAGCAATAATTAAACAGTATGTAATAATTTAATATTTAAAGTATGTTCAGAAGTTTGAATTATGAATATGACCGGATTTTTACCTTTAACTGATAGAAAATCTTCCATGATGATAAAAGAGCAGAAATTGTTCCAGAAATCTGTGTCTCTGTGCTGACAGTTACACACCTCCATATAATATACATATATTTAAATATATATGTTGTCTGCTGTTCTCTTTCAGTACCAGGACCTCCAGTTGGTATCCTCTTCCCTGAAGTGCGGACCACGTCTGTCCGGCTGATCTGGCAGTCGCCTGCGCAGCCAAACGGCATCATCCTTGGTTAGTCACACTCAAAATCCTTTCCTTAGAAATGTTTTTTTTTTTTTCTTAAAAGTTTGGGTAATATAATGTTATAAATATTTTCTTTTGTTCTAATTCTTTTGTTGCCTAAACAGAAAAACCGATATCCAACAAGGGGAATTAGCTCTTTTAAATAATTGTTCAACATTGCTGAAAACGGAGCTGACCTCTCTTTGAAACGTATTATTTTTGTGTAAAACTTTGATTTGTTATAAAACTGCTGGATAATTTGATTTTGATTTAACAGTCCGTCAGATAAAATCAAGCAGCAGGCAACAGATGCTAATGGAATCGTGTCATCAGGGACAGCCACGAAAAAAGAAAAAAAGAAGGACTAAGATGTATTTTAAGCTTGACTGGCCTTTTTCTTCTTCCCAGCCTACCAGATCACTTACCACCTGAACTCTACAAACAGCAACGCAGCCACAGTGGACGTCCTGAACCCAAGCACTCGCCAGTACACCGTCACCAGCCTCAAACCAGAATCCGTCTACGTGTTTCGCATCACAGCACAGACCAGGAAGGGCTGGGGCGACGCGGCCGAGGCTCTGGTGGTCACAACGGAGAAAAGAGGTAACCGAGGACTACAGGCTGGGTTCACATTACATTGACTTAAACAATTAAGACTAAATTTACCTGATTAAGCGCTAAATTTGTGGTAAATTTAATAAAAAGAAACAGTTAAAGAGCAGTTACAGATCTGTGTCTCAGCTTGTAGAAAGTTGCACTAAGCAGCCCTGAACTTTATTTTGTTGTTCCAACTGAACAGATGTGCTTAATAAAAGAGTGTCTGTGCCTTTAAGGGATTTATTAGATGGGCCCGACGTATCCGGTTATTTCCTTCTTTCAAAACATGTACGGCGTTATTACACCGTTTCCTCAAAACTGTTTAGGAAATGTAAAGTTTCCTTCACACATCCTTCTTATTCCACGTATAGAAGAAAGATTTTCCGTGGAAAACCCCAGAAAATAAAAAGAGTTAGGGAAGCTGAGTAAACTGAAATATTAAATAAATCAAAAGGGAAACTTAGAGATTATTAAAGAAAAACTATATGTAGTGATTTTATCTTCAACTACATATTTTTCTTCCAGTTTTGATGATTTATAAACGACATATAATGAAAATCCAGAATCCAGAAAATGACTTACGATCATGAAGACATTTTCTAAATGTTGCGGTCACATAAACATCGGACAGAAATGATCCACAGCTGGAGGCTGATCTTTATGGTCATATTCAGGATGTGGGCTTTAATTGTCACCATCCTTGTGTTTAGCAATCCTGGAGCAACTGGACAGTTAGTCTGCAGTCAAAACTCCTTATTTCAAACCGTACTAATACATATGTTTCATTTGTAAATTGAAGGTATAGAGGACAATCTTTTATTTAATCCAGGTGTCAGGGTTTGGTTGTGGTTTGGAGGACCCAAATGCAGAGGCAGAGAGGCTGAGGAGATTTCTTGGAGTTTAATGGGGCAAAACAGTAAACAAAGGCAGGAATGCAAAAATCCAACTAATAATCAAAAGCAAACCAGAACTATGGAGACATCTGGGGAAACCAAACACGAGGAGCCAGGGAGAGACGAGGTAGGTGGACAATAGCATGGGAGGACAGCAAAGACAAGGAACCAACAAAGAAGAGGGAGAGCATATAGCAGACAGAGAGAAAGGGAGGGCTAACGAGCAGATGAGGAGCAGGTGTGAGAGGAGACAACGAGGGAGCCAATGGGAAAGGAACACACACACACACAGACACATGAGAACTAACATAAATCTAGAAATTACAACTAAAAGGAATTAAACCAATAAAACTAGGAAACATAGAGCAAAGTAAAGCACAATAGAAACAAGACCATGACACCAGGTGGATCATCTAAATAAGTGGTCCTCCTAACTGTCAATCATTCTGGTGATATGTTTATGTAAGGCCGTTCTACGTATTGGTCCGGTTTGCTATGTTTTTCTGCACAGGCACGCTTTGAGGCGTCTGTGGTGAGTCCCCGCTCTATATAGTGACTAAGGGATGAAAAGCAACTTTTAAACAGACCGTGCACGAGGAGAGATGGGTTTGTGGATGCCCTTGCACGCTCATTTTTACTAAAGTGGAGAGTCTTTTAAAAAATTTGCCACAATACCTTTAAGGAGTGACAATTTGAGGGACCATGTCCTTTTCTAGTGTTGGATCATTGGTTTATAGTTTCTACACTGGAAAAATTTGTTAAATTAAGTGTATTTACCCTTAATTTGAGTAGTTAAATGAGATATTTAGCCAGTGGAATGAGTATTTTTACTCTTAAAATAAGATATTTAGATAAAATGCACTTGAAATAAGACAATGCAATTGTGTTTTCTTATTTTTAGAGTAAATTGTCTTGCTCCATTGGCAAAATGTCTCTTTTATCTCCTCAATTCAAGAGCAAATTTACTTATTTTAAGAAAAAATGACTTATCTAGATTTCAATTTTTTCCAGTGTAGTCTAGTTTCCTGCTGATGGGATCAATTTATTTCTAGATTAAAATCATTGCTGCAGCATTTTAGATGAAATCATTACTTTATCAGAACATCTAAAAGCATGAAAGTTATTTTATTATACATGGGCAATGTGAGGTTAAAGGTTGACGAGGGGCTGAAAATAAACTAGTGAAGGAGAGATCTGTCAAGATCCTGTTTTAGCACAAATAAAGAAGCTGACACAGCGAATCCTTTCCAAAGAATTGATTTTTTTTATCCTATTACTGTAAATGGACTTGAAAATGGCCCATGGAAAAATGTCCACACCTCAGTTTCTGCCTCTGGTGGTTTCAGCTCGTCCCCAGCCCACCAGCCGCCCCATCGTTCCTCAGAAGGATGTCCAGGCCCGTCAGGTGCTGCTCTCCTGGGAGCCGGGCAGCGATGGGCTCTCCCCAGTGCGTTACTACACCGTGCAGCAGAAGGAGCTGCCTCAGAACAACTGGACGGTGCACTCCGCCTCCGTCAACCACGAGGCTACGTCCTACATTGTGTCCGGGTAGAGATCGATTCTCAGATTCCAACTTCTAATTAAAGACCTTCCCTGAAATTAGTTTTTCTTTCTGTTCTGTTTGCATGGAAATACTTTAAACATCTGTCTTCTGAAAATCTGCTCGTGTTCCTTCAGCTTTACAACAGATTGCAGATCAAATCCAATTACACTGTGAAGCAAAACAGTTTTAATCACCTTGACAATTTGAAATATGATATTGTGTTTGAGCTTTCTTTCATTTTTGCTTAAATTAAGGCTCATTATGTGTTTGTTTTTGCTTGGTGAAGCTGTTTCTCAGGAAAATGTGCTGTCATTTCTGACTACAGACTGATCCACTTCCTGTTGCTTCTCCTTTTCAGGCTGAAACCGTTTACTTCCTATCAGTTCAGAGTAAAAGCTACCAACGACATAGGGGACAGTGAGTACAGTGAGGAGAGTGAAGCTATCACAACTCTACAGGATGGTGAGACATTAATTCATTATGTTTGTTGTGTTTAAATATCAGTGGATTTTGTTATTTATCAAGTTATACGTTTAGCAGAATTTTTCCATTGTTGGACAGTAAAGAGATTTTCTATTCTATTCTAAATTCGATGTGTCACTGAAAGTGAAAATGGGTCCAACAACCAGCAGTCTCAAATATTCATAAATTTTTTATTCTAAAGTCACGAGCTAAAAAGAACATAGGCAAGGCAAATTTATTTGTATAGCACAATTCAGTACAAAGACAATGCAAAGTGCTTTACATGATTAAAATATAAGAAAATAAAACAGAATCAAAGCAAGTAGGAAAAAAATAAAAAAAAATCAAATAAAAAATGCAGAAACAAAAAAGAATATTCTATCTATCTAGATTAGATAGATTACTATTAATGTTGCGCCAATGCCATTTTTTGGTAGCCTCGTGAGACCATCCTGATCTCGCGAGCTTTCAAGATTTCACTCGCTAATCAGTCTGGAGACTCTCCGTTGAAGAAAACTTGGAGCCGTTCACCAAACGAACGTCCAATCAGCGTTGGCTTTGAGGCGGGTTGAGGTGTGACGCAACGAGAAGCGCAACAGTTCAGTCTAAAGAACATGGCGGCTTCAGCCGATGAAATTAGCGTTAGCGCGGCTATCGAGCAAGTTTTATCGGAATTACAGAGTATTTCTTCACTGAAAGAAGAGCAAAACACTGCTCTGGAGGCTTTTCTCAGAGGAAAAGATGTTTTTGCTCTTCTCCCGACTGGTTTCGGCAAGAGTTTGATCTATCAATTGGCTCCTCTTCGTCGTCGCTCTGTTAGTACGTCATATGCTTCAATGATCCGATTGGTTTATTTGGCCCGTCTATCACCAACATAGGCCAATCAGCTAACCAGTATTTTCGCCCCTTCCCAAAATTACTTCAACGGAAGGTTTCCAGATGGATATGCGGAGCAAATCCATCTGGCGGAGTCAGGTTAATTTTTAGGCCCCGATACCTGGCTGTGCAGTATCGGCCGATACAGATACCATCTGTTTGAAATTGATGTGTGTATATATGAAGAACTGCATACTGCTTGGATTTAACCTCTTACACCCTAAGGGGGTATAAATTAATTTCTGCCTGACAAAAACACACAAAAGTAAATAACTTATAGCCTCAAAGCTATTAGATTTAAGAAGAAACTTTTGGTACGTCTGTAAAGGTAAGATGTCATAGAATGGTTTTCTGGTGTCAGCACCATTGTAGCTTTAACCCTGCCTGAAATATTAGGGACAAAATACAAAATATTTTGCATTTTTTGAACCTCGCCAAAATTTTCTTTGAAATAAACATTGCAAAACACTACCAAAATATTATTTATAGCACAAAAAAGTAGTACAGACTTTTAAATCTAAATGTTGTGTAAAAATATACCAAATTTGGACTCAATCAGATGAATCATATTTATTTTAGAATGGTATTAGTGAGAAATTTCTTAGGCGGAGAGGCCATTTTGGCACATTTATCCATAAATGTCACCAAACTGTGCCAAATATGTTTTTTACATCAATACTGGGGGTTTGGTAAAATTACTAGGTCACGTAGCAGCTGGACCCGCCGGTGGGTCCGTAGGGTTCTAGGGGTTAAAATAATTGCCATCATGGCTTTATAAAGCTGCCGTCCACCTTTGTGAAGCAAGAAAAGGACTAAAACAAAGTGAATCCAGTAGAACTTTTTATTGCCTACCTGGAATGGGTGACAATAGTTGAAGAAACTTTTGGTTCTCAAATTGGTATCAGTGCCCTTTTTGTTGGTACTCGCCGATACCGATACTACAATATTAGTGTTGGACCGGTTCCCCTCCCGATACTGGTATCAATGCAACACTGATTAACAACATTTAAAAACTTTTAGTTAGCTGTTTTTAGTTTTGTCACGATACTAAACTTTTCAACTCGATACCGATACTAAGGAAAATATTCGATACTCGATACCATTTTCGATACCACAAGGATAAAAACTCCAAATTTCAACAGAAATATTTTGATTAATAATTAAAATACAATAAATAAATACAATAAACAATAAGAACAATATTTTGATGTTGTATGCTGTGCACAATATTAAGCGAGCTTGATAAAAAAACTTACAAAATTAAAATTAAGTTTTCCTCACTTGGCTATGCTTTGCACACATAACAATGACACTAGCCAAACCGGTTAAGAAACAAAAATAATTCTCAGCAGCTGCACCTGTTACAAAAAAAAAAGTCTGAACTGAAAAGTGCGTAGAATTATTCAATCACACAGTGTTCTGAAAGTGCATTTTCCTCTATTCTGCACTTTAGATGAATGACTGTTTAGGTGTCACTGTATCGATACTTTTGAAAATGAGTATTGTATCCGGAAACAACGTTTCAGTATCAATACTTTTTTGGGTATCGATACTTTTGACAACCCTAGCTGTTTTTATATTTCACATGACCGTTTTTTGTGGAATTATAGAAAAAAAAGAGCAATATGCAAGACAAAAGGTCCACCCAGGTCCACAGTAGTGATACAGTAGCAAAGTCTTCAGCTCAAATATGTATTCATAAAAGGGAAGATTTATTTTTTCAGTTATTCTGTCAGATGGAGAAAATCAGAAGAGTTGCTTTCCAAGAAAATGGAAACCTCCAACTTAATTAAAGCATTTACAGCTCTCTGTGGTGAGCCCAGTTTGCCGGTAGCTATAGCAGCGGGGAGGGATCTCTTGTGGCAAAATTAAAAACAGTATGAAAACACAAAAGGTCTGGCAGCATTTATGTCCGTTACTGCTACTGTTCTGCCCAGCATTAGTAAATCTATCTACACATGGAGATGTCAATACTTTCCTTAGAAATGTCTAGTCAGAATCGCATCATTTATGCCGCTGGTTTACTATCTAAAAAGTTTTCCTTTATTCCACATGAATGATCCACATGGATGTTGGCTCTCAGTGCATTTCTATTGAATCCCTTTGATCAGACAGTTGCAGCTGATCCAGAATGCTGCTGCCAGCGTCCTCACTAGAACTAAGACAGTAGAGAACATCAGCCTAGTTCTAAAGTGCTTCCACTTTAAAATTCTTCTGTTGGTCTATAAATGATTTAATGGTTTAGCTTCAAAATACAAAATACATTACATACTGTTTGTCGGTGAATCAACAGTCAGACCTTTCAGGTCTACTGCATCAAATCCAGAACCAGAACCAAACATTTAAAACTAGTATTACGTTCTTATTCTCTACTAATCTACCAAACTCTACTAAGCTCAATAGTTTTAAATCTATATTTAAATCATAATTGTTTAGAGCAGCTTTTGACTGTGAAATCTAAACATTATTAGCTAAGTTTAAAGTCTAACTTTCTTGTTTTCTTATCAATCATAATATTATGAATTGCTTTATTATCATTTTAATTTTAGTTTTTTTATCATTTCTTGAAATTCTTCATATTAGGTGTGCCATGATTTTTATACAATGCTATGTTGTAAGCATTTGTTTTATGTAATCTCTCTGATTTACAAGTCTGATTTTTACGGAGCCCCCTAGGGGACATGGGGGTTATTTTTTTTCTTTTGCGTTACCTCGCAAAATTTTGCGTTACCTCGCAAAATTTTGCGTGAGAACGCAAAGCCTTACTTCGGTAAAGTTAGAAAGATATTCACAGATTCGGACTTCCGGGATCAATAACTCTCGTTGTTGAAACACAAATGGCGCCTCTTTCATGTCCTGATAGCACAGACTACGTATTACAAGAATCAACAAGCGCTATTTTCGAGAAAAACGAGCCGTTCTCCGAGCTGGATGTATTACATTGATCTCTATGCACAGGCAGCGGCCAGGCGAGTGGTTAGGGACCGTCTGCAAATGGTAAAACAACTGCAAAACTTTTCAAATAAAAATCAATAACTCCACTGCCATAAAGTGCATAGACTCCAAAATCACCACACACACCAAGGGGCTCTTGGTGATCGCACTACAACAGCTGGTTTGGAAAAATAAACCTTTTTTTTTTTAATACTTTTAATAATTTTAATTTTGCAATACTTTTGCGAGGGAACGCAAAAGAAAAAAAAAATTCCCCATGTCCCCTAGGGGGCTCCGTAGATGTTAGACACCTGTGGGTGTGCAAAACAGAGGAAAATAAAAAGAATGTTCTGAATCACAGTGAATCTGTGATTTTAAATTAGGTACAATTATAGTTTTGAGGAAGGTCATGTTGGTTCGGATTATACTTTTCTCAGCATTAATCAGGATTTAAATCCTG
>NW_015150503.1:1059820-1061729 GCF_000732505.1 Cyprinodon variegatus
TATGCTAATTAGATAATATGCACTTGAAATAAGACAATGCAATTGTGTTTTCTTATTTTAAGTGTAAATTGTCTTGTTCCATTGGCAAAATGTCTCACTTACCTCCTTAATCCAAGAACAAATGCACTTATTTTAAGAAAAAATTACTTAACTAGATTGTGTTTTTTTTCCAGTGCCTTAACAGCACTTTGATTATTTTCTATTTTTAGCTAATATATTGAATTCTAATGATTTGTTTCGTGTCCATAGTTCGGTTGATGACCCAGTTCAGGTCTAACTTCAGCTGTTGGCGGCTTCCTGTCGTGGGAAAAAAAGTATTCAACTATTCATCCTAGTTAAATAAACGGAGATCGATGGATTTCACTCAGTCGGCACATTTATTCATATCTTTGCAAAGAGAGAACAGTTCATCATGAAGCCCTTATGGCAGAGCATTCTGCTCTGTTCTGATCTGGGCATCGTTCCTTCCCCCTTACTTAGAACACTGCAAAAGTAGTCAAAGTCAAAACAAATTACAGACACTTTGGTTAAACAGTAACATGTAATGAATAAACCTTGAGAAAGAATCTGATTTGTTATGGGAAGAAGCTATGACTGGTCTACAAACACCAGCCTGCAGAGAACTGTGTGGCCTTGAGAGAGAAACAGACTGAGTGAAAACTTTTATAGTGAGTAAACAGGATAAATTAATATATAATAGAAGAGAGATAAAAATTTTCCGCAGACATACCGCAGAAAGCTTTGCTCCTGCGGCAGCAACTAAACCTTCAATTTACACATTTTCTTGAGCGTGCTTTGGTTTCGCAGTGGTTAGCGTGCATGACCCATGTACAAAGGCCTTAGTTCTCCACGTCGCCGACCTGGGTGTCACCACCCGATCCGTCCCGGAAGCACGACCCATCCTGCGAATGCGCCATCAGCTCATTTGCACATCCAGATATACATCCGGGTCGTCCTCGATTTTATTTTGTTAAAAAGACCTAAATTAGGTTTTTCCCTCCTCAAAACTAGTAAGCGTACCAAAATATAATGTGTTAAAGGTTGATCATGTATTTCCTGAGGAAATAAATGCATTAAAATTCTTTGTGTTTTATCACTCTGTGCCTGATCTGCACCGGAAATGATATCCTATGCTACTTCCGGGAGCTAACTTTTTCAATTTTGGATTTAAACATTAATCTAGTCTTTTTGAGTTTTATATTTTTCTTTTGTGTTAACATTTTGGTATATAATGCGTAATCTAAAGAAAGAAAAAACTAAAATGGAGATAAACATGGTTTTTTCATATTTTGCCGGACTGCTCTGAGCATGTCCCATGATGACGTTAGAGAAGCAGTTTAATGAAGAAAATGTAAAAAGCATCAAAATTGTCTCACAAAAGTCAGAAATTTTTTTTTAAGATATGTTTTAGCATTTTTTAGTGAGTATAGTAAGGATAAAAATAAGTAATATTAGTTTCATAATTACATTATTTATGCATACCCGCATGTATATCTGATCGGATCTTGCTTCTGGGACGGATCGAGTAGTGACACTGGGTTCGAACCCAACCTGTGGTCCTTTGCCACATGTCTTTCCCCCTCTCATTCCCCCTTTCCTGTTAGCCTACTGTCAAAAAAACGAGCCACTAGTGCCGTTACAGAAAAACAATAAAATAACACACTTTCCTAGCTATGCCTTTCAGCCAGTAGCTGGTTGTGATTATGAACTGTGTTGGTTTTCTTTAAACATGCGTCTTTTCATTTTGTGTAAAACATATTCTGTTATTTTTCAGACTCTTTTGTCAAAAGGACATTGTTCCAAACTCTCTTTGGTTCATCCATGTTCAACTTTGCAAACCTAACTTGAAGAGAAAGTCTTTCTACGGAAGAGGATTAGGGCCACTGAAAAAAAAAAAAAAAAAAGTTAA
>NW_015150503.1:1063439-1064999 GCF_000732505.1 Cyprinodon variegatus
AGAAAAATCAAGTCTTCTGTTGAGTCTCATCTCAGTCAGTAATTCAGTTTTCAATTCAGTTTATTTCTATAGCGCCAATTCATTACACACGTCATGTCAAGGCACTTTACAATTCAACCAGATCATACAGTCAAATTGATTCAATGTTTTCTAAGGAAAACCAGTTGATCGCATCGACTCATTGACCTTTCAGCAATCCCTCACACTAAGCATGCTTGTAGCGACAGTGGAGAGGAAAAACTCCCTTTTAACAGAAAGAAACCTCCAGCAGAACCAGGCTCAGTGTGAGCGGCCATCTGCTGAGGCCCACTGGGGTTCAGCACAGGGCGAGCACAGGGCGGCTGTTACGCGCCTTTAGCGAGCATGCTCGTTTCCTGTCGCTTGTGCGGTGAATCGTGCCGCCGCGCTGTGCGGAGATGCAGGGGAAACCGTATCTGATGGGGAAACGCAGCTCGACGTAACACCGGTATTTCCATCTGGAAAGCGCTGTTTTGCCGCTGGAGTCCTCCTCACTCTCCATCCTCCACTCTCTCATGACGCGCGCATGAGTCCTATCATGAAAAAAGGTTAATTGTGCGACCTGAGTAACGTGCAGTATCGGGGTGTCGGCAATTGTAACTGCGTTATAGTTACAGTAAGAGTAATCATTTTGATTACTCGTTACTAAAAAAGGTAGCGGCGTTACTTTCAACGCCGTTACTCCCATCACTGTTAACAAATGAAGGACCTGGCAGAAGTGGCTGGGGAGAGGGACGTCTGGGCCTCCCTACTGAAGCTGCTACACCTGCGATGGATTTAAAAAATGTTTTAAATCAGGCTAATGGAGAATCCATTGACAAGTATGCCGCTCCCAAGAAATATCAACTCCCCTTTTTCACAGATCAAAGACTGTTTTACTCTGTTATCTCTTTATTTGTTAAGGCGTTAGCTACATGCTGAACTTCTCCCAGGCAGTGAGTAGAGCTGTCCCACTCGCCCTCTCTCTTTCCTATTGTTTGCCATCCAATCGTTAGGTCTCCGAATGCTAATGTTTAGCATTACAAATATCCACCCTGCCTCTAATCACTATTGTGTCATTTCATAGTTTAAAAGAATAACCTCAAAGTTCAGGTTACACAAATAGAAATGAACTAGCTCACGTTCATAGTTCACTTTTTCAAAAATGAACAGGTTCACAGACCTATAAATGAACCAGTTGGAGTTCATTGGGTAAATAAAGCAACAATCCTCCACATAGTCCCCCCTTTAAATGTGTAATTCATAATATATAGAAAGAAATGGAAAATACAGGATGCAGTCAAGGTATACTGGATGTGCAGTGAAGCCTTTATTTAGTTAAATTACACAGAACTTTAGAAACATACAGGAACATTCAGGTTCTGCTGAAAAGATCTGGATCCAAAATGATTACTTATGTGTCTGAATGGAGCAGACTGGTACTAGCAGTAGACATGCTGCTCTGTCAGGCTGTTAGCCGCAATAAGTGCAGTAAAACCCGACGTTATCCAATGAAAAGTGTCGTTATCAACTGAACGCCAACGTGCTCTGTGTGTGTCACTC
>NW_015150503.1:1067551-1069015 GCF_000732505.1 Cyprinodon variegatus
CCCCCTCAATTCAAGAACAAATGCACTTATTTAAAGAAAAAATTACTTATCTAGATTTCGATTTTTTCCAGCAAACCTTCTTATGAGTCCCTTGGATTGGACTTGGATTGACTTGGATTTAGGACAATCAATAAAAGCAACTCTTTATCACAATAATGACCTAAAGAGAAAAGAGCAGGACAAGGAAGGTGCTTTAGGAGAAGTTTGTAAATGTCCTAAAGCAGCACAGGCAGAGCCTGTACTTAAATCAAACCGAGTGTTGTGATTATTTATATTGCAAAAAAAATTTAAATCTCAATAAATCATATTTTCCTTAAAATAAGTTTGTTTTTTCTTGAATTAAGGAGGTAAGTGAGACAATTTGCTAATAGAACAAGACAACATACATTAAATATAAGAAAAAACAATTATATTGTCTTATTACAAGTGCATATTATCTAATTATCTTATTTTAATAGTAAAAATACTCATTCCATTGGCAGATCATCTAATTTACCTGCTCAAATTAAGGGTAAATACACTTAATTCTGTACATTTTTGCTCATTTTTAGATAGTTTTTGCAGTGTTGACACATCAATATTTCAGGCTTTATGTGCTGCTGCTGCAAGAAGAGCCTCAACAAGATATTGATGTATGAGTGCAATATTTTATACTTGAAAAGGTTTTGAATAAAATAAATAAAGCATCTTTCTGAACACCAAATTTTATTTAATATAATAAAATGAAGTACAATGTAAGGTATGTGAATGTCTAATGGTACCATATTTCATAGCAAAGTTATGCTTTTTTAATATCTTGTACTTTTATTCTGAAATATACAGATTTATTATTATAATTTCAAAGTAAAATGTTTTTTTTTTTAACACAGTTCTCAAAGTAAAGTTATCAAAGCAGGAAATCTTTATTTTTTTTATCTCTTAATATTTTAACGTGGCTCCTTTTTTAAATGTAATCAGTTTCGCTGCCGTTGAAGGTAGGAGAATACAGGTTGTCATGGTTGATGAGTAAAGCTTCTACTTATTTAGGCCAAAGCTCAAACTGATGATTGAACCTCTTAAATTTTACATGTGAAACTGTTTCTCTCTGCTGCAGAGCTCAGTAAACACAAGCGCTATGAAATACGCATGAGTGTGTACAACGCTGTGGGAGAGGGGCCAGGCAGCCCACCCCAGGAGGTTTTTGTTGGGGAAGCAGGTATGTGCGCCTCTGTTTGCTTATTTTGGTGAGTAGAAGAGATTTGCACGGTATTATACTCATCTGTGGATGGAATCGCTGCTTGCTAAAGTTGAGTCTTTGGATTTATGTATTTGAAGCTGTACACTGCAAAAACTCGAAATCTAAGTAAATCATTTTTTCTTAAAATAAGTGAATTTTTTCTTGAACTGAGGACACTGGAAAAAATAGAAATCTAGATAAGTCATTTTTTCTTAAAATTAGTGTATTTGTTCTTGGATTGAGGAGGT
>NW_015150503.1:1070300-1071246 GCF_000732505.1 Cyprinodon variegatus
AAAATATTCCATGATGAGAGAACTGCCACATAACGTCCGGTTTTTGAAATCAGAAAAGAAACTGGGGCTTGTTTTAGCTTAAAAAGCACCAGTTTCACTATTATTTATAGATTATTATTTTATTTTAGGTCTATAAATGTATAGAAGAGATTTAGAGACGCTGGTGATCTAGAACTGTTGTAGCTAGAGGTCTGACATTTTCTGCAGTTGTGGTTGACATAATGTAGAACAGATCTAATACAATGAGACATGCCTATTCTCAAGCATGTCTTTATTACTGCTGTTGAAAAAATAACAATTATTTTCTAGAATAATGCAGCTCAGGCTGTGTTTTACTTACCCAATTTAATTAATATTTTCAGTAATTAGAAGGTGTTAGATTTCAAATGATGTATCATACATGTAATTTGGGCTTACAGTTCCTCAGTTATTTGCTTTTCCATTTGGGTATGCAAAGTAGGCTATGATTACTTCAAATGAGGATGGTGTTAAGAGGTTTTAAATACCTTTCAGACAGAAACAGCCTTTAACCTGATATCTTGTTATATTTTCAACATTCCTTATAGATTTACTTTTGGGAGTTCCAGCGTAAGAACGCGACAGAGCGACTGCGGACTCTTTTTATGCCAGAGAGGGGTGTGAAACTGAAGAACCTGACTGGGTACACCACATACATGATCAGCGTGGCCCCCTTCAACGCTGCTGGCGATGGACCCCGCAGCCCCCCGACCAGGGGACGAACTCAGCAAGCCGGTAGGTCCTGCAGCTACGTCTTTCAATGGATACTTAAATTCCTTATCAGTATTGGTGTTGCACCGATGCCATTTTTTGGCGCTGATACCAGATATCTGGCTGTACTGTATCAGCCGATACCGATACCATCTGTTTGAAATGGATGTGTGTGTATATATGAAGAACTGCATACTACTTGGATGTAAAACAATTG
>NW_015150503.1:1072825-1074078 GCF_000732505.1 Cyprinodon variegatus
TATAAATGATCGTTAACATCTGGATCAGTGCTATCAGACTAAACAAATATTTTAGCTCTGGTGAGGACACAAGCAAGTTCAAGTTGAATGTTGACCTGCTAACATGAGGAAAACAGATCAATTAGAGAGCCTCTATAGTTCTGTTCACCAATTAGTCATTTTTCTGAGCTGCTGTTGGTTTTGAAAGCCCTCAAAGCAGAAGACTCAACACGAGAAAAGAATATGAAGTGACAATGATGCTAATCACTGCTGTCAGCGTGTCAAGCGATGTTACCAGAGCCACAGACTGAGCATAAGTTTCAGATCATAATAACTCACAGAGGTATGCAGATTGTTTGAACAAAGCTTCAGGGGTAAAGTGTTGTGAATGCAATCTCATCATCCCCTTCTTTGTGTGCGTTTTATTTTTTATCTTCATCTTTTTCTGCCTCATGGAAGTTTCTGCTTGTACCCCAATCAGAAATGCTTCCAAACAATCTTTATCTCCCATGCTTGAACTGAGCTGTTTTGATTTAAATCTCTGTGTCAGACTGAAACCTAATTAAAAAAGAAGCTGTTTGCAGTTTCAGATGATTTTGTTGTGCGGTGATGGATCAGGTAAAAAGCTGGAAGGTGTAAAGGAAAGGAAATCGGTGCAACTACAGTCCCAGCCTTTTAAAATACATCTTTAAGAGCAGGGCAGGTGTTCTGTCAGATGAGCATACCCAGAGTCAATGCCCGTTTATCCCTTTAGTTAATCCCTTTAGGTTTGTATGAAAAATACACTTTAACATACCTCAACCCTTTGGTCATGTAAGAAAAAACTATTCAATTAAATACTTTTTGGTGTTTTTTTAAGCGTATGGTGATCTGACATGCGATTGTTTTTTTATTTGTACATGGGTCATTCCATGGAAACTGTTAAATTTGGGTCCATAACATTCAAAGAGGAACAGGAAGCATAATAAAACTGTCAGTAATACTTTAAGTGTCTAAAGCCATTGATTCAAGTTTAGTTGGTAGCATGAGGTCAAATAAAATTGAATGATAAATATATATTTTGCACATTTATAACTTTTTATGTTAAACTGCAATCATTTTCTCATGTCCGCTCTGACCATTTTTCTCATTCGTGTAATGTAAAATTTAAGAAATATGAAATAAATCTCAAAACTTTTTTGTTGTTATGGTTAGAAATCCTCTTAATATGAAATGTGTTAATTATATTAAAATGTCATTTTTTTAATTGAAATAGCAAGATTTTTCTATGTCCA
>NW_015150503.1:1074473-1075892 GCF_000732505.1 Cyprinodon variegatus
ATAATTAGATAATATGCACTTGAAATAAGACAATGCAATTGTGTTTTCTTATTTTAAGTGTAAATTGTCTTGTTCCATTGGCAAAATGTCTCTTTTATATCCTCAAACAAGAACAAATGCACTTATTTTAAGAAAAAAATACTTAGCTAGATTTAGTTTTTTTCCAGTGTAGAAGTTTTTAAGTCTGTAAAAAAGAAGTTTTTGAGGAAGAAGAAGAAGTATTTTTTTTTAGACTTTAGAAACTCAGAAGCTGATCAATATCGGGTTAAATATCGGTGGGGTGGACGATGTCCGATATTCAGTTTTAAGGCCGATACAGGCCGATACCGATAGGGGGGACGATTATATCGTGCATCCCTACTTAATCATTCATTTTTCATTGTACTTTAATGCTAACGGCTCCATCAGGTTTAATATATCCAGAAATTGAGCCACCCCGTCACACTAAAGCCAGTGATGGGGTGGAATCATTGTAATAGGTGGCAACGTTCTTCATATTGAATTAATGCTGTACATCACATAAAAACATAAAAAAAAAAACACTTTGAAAACACTATTGTTTTTTTGTTTTTTAAAAGACACTTTCTGAAGTGAATAACATTTTGTTTGTCTTACTTTTATCTAAAATTACCCTTTAATTTGTTAACCTTTGTCCTGCGACGGGGTGGAAAAGGAAACTCTGTTCGCTGGATATAATGTGCTAAAATATTCGCAGAAAATGGTGTCTGAGCTTGAAAAATATCTTTTTGCAAGTGTTATATGTTCTACAGGCTATGACACTAAAAAAAGAAAAAAAGGTTATGATCAAAAACCTCTAAATTCAGAGGTCTAATCTTTAACCTTTCCATGGAATGACCCATATAATTAAAGGGATACATGCCCATCGAGATAGTCTAAAATCGATTTTTTCGTACAAAACTAAAGGGATAAACGCAATCTGACGTCTTGCGCATGCGTATTGAATGTGGGTTTGCTCATCAGACAGATGACCGGCCCAAACCTCCAAGGGGCTCTAAACAAAACTGGATTCTGAGGCTGTCTACTTCTGCCAATAACGTTAATTGCTGCAATCAACAGCCTGATGATCAGATCACTTTCCAATTTGAGTTTGGAAAAGCTCCGCTCTGCAGATGCAACAGTTACAGAGAGCTGGACATCCTCAGAGCTACCCAAGGATTTGGATAGAACTCAGATCTTATTTTGATAGAGGTAAACAAGTAAATTTAGTCATCTGTGATTTAGGTTGGCTGGAAGGTTTTCCATCTCTGCAGTGCTCCCTCATCTATCTATCCCCTGCACATTCCTAAATGTTGCATCCATAAATTTTGATGTGCATTTGGTGGAATTTCGTGTCAAGTTCCAATCCAAATGTTGTTCATATATGTGCAATAAAAAAAATCTTAAAGGTGTGGCATGCAC
>NW_015150503.1:1076905-1078662 GCF_000732505.1 Cyprinodon variegatus
GTTTCTACTTTTTGATAAACTGCATTAATAATAGTTCTTCCATCAGCATCTCCTTTGCAGTTGTTCAGTACTCTTCATTTTCAAGCATGGTTTAAAAAGTGCTTTCTATAAAGCTTTAAAGCACCAGTATGAAATATTTAGTCCCATCTAGTGGTACGCAAAATGAATTACAAACAACGGAGAAGTGGGCTCGGTTGTCCTGCCATTAAGCGTTTCATAACTACTACAGAAGCTGCAGGGGGTCATAAATGTGACAGTTTCAACATCCTGCATAAGTTGAAGTGGATCTGAGATATGTTTTACAGTTAGAAAGCTTTCAGCTCTCGTTGTTAAATCATAACCAGAAACTGTTATTACTTTCTGAGTAGAGGGAAAACATCAACCCACATCAGCCTTGAAAAAATCTGCTAAAATAAATTATAAAACAAATAGAAAGTCAGTGGGAAAATAAGGCTGAAAGAAGCACATGGTCGCCTGCTGGTCTGACTTCTGTGAAAAATAACAGCAGCTTATCACCTTTGCAGAGGCGGTCATCCTGTGCAGGATAACTCTGCCTGCCTGCAACCATTCTCTGTTCTGAAGCTCCGCCCCCTCATGAATTTTCACCACCAGCTAAAAGCCACAGTGATGTAGACTCTTGTTTTTTCCCAGTTATTACTTTCTTGGTCTCTTCTTTGTTGTTTTATCTTCCCCGTCATTGGACAAAAACAATAGACAGTCCTCCATTTCATTAAAAAAACAGGAAGTTGAACAATCTAGGATCTTCTGCTTGTTTTATAGTCCTCCAGTGACAGCATGTGTTCAGAAACAGGTGAAACGCATAAGTATAACTAGGTTGTCTTTAATTGGATGCACCACCTCCTACTATTTATAAACAACTCATTCTAAGGGCCCTGTCACACCTTGCAGATGTAGACAGCGTATGCCCGACGTCCCACTGGCTGAACTTTCTATGTATTTCTTTTCCAATTTTTGGAATACATAGCGTATGCATAACAAGTCCACAACTTATGTCGAACGGCAGCCTAACTTATGCATAATGCACAGCAGCGTAATGCAGCATTAGTTAAAAAGAAAAAGAAGGTTTGCAGTCGCAGCAGATTCAGCGTCATGTCTGCTACACTGCAAAAACGATCTAGAAATAAGTAAAAAAATGTCAAATCAACTATCAGATAACCTATCGGTAACATATAGTATGCCCCACGCTGGCATACTTCAAGGCAAGGCAAGGCAAATGTATTTGTATAGCACAATTCAGTACAAAGACAATGCAAAGTGCTTTACAAGATTAAAATATAGGAAAATAAAACAGAATCAAAGCAACTTCAGGACATTTTGAGCATGCTCATAATTTTTTTGACGTACTCACCGTATGTTGACGGGTTCTGGCGTGTTTCAGCGTGCTCATCACTGATACAAAACGTACCCATAGCTTATCCAACGTATGCCAGCGTTTTTGCAAGATTTTCCTTATGTCAGGCATATGCTGGTCTAAATCGTCATAATGTGACGGGAGCTTAAGCTATGGAGGCACTTTCATGCTTGATGCCATTCTTACAGTAATAGACTTTGGCAGATGATGTATTTATAAAAGCAAAACGTGATTTTTTTTTCTTTTTTTTTTTTTTTTTTAACAGTGTCCTGTCTGGCAATGTGGCAATAAGAATAATTGTCTTGATGCCAAAAAGAGCCCAACAGATTTTACTTTCACAAGTGTAGCGGTACGGCAATTGCCATACCGCTACACTTGTTTCATG
>NW_015150503.1:1079719-1080914 GCF_000732505.1 Cyprinodon variegatus
TACCTACTTAAATTAAGGGTAAATACACTTGATTTAAGAAAGTTTTACTTATTTCTAGATTGTTTTTCCAGTGTAGTTCTAAAAATTTTACTTTTACACTTTTGTAAAAAGCCTAAGTTGATCCTCTAACTTCTACAAAAGTGCTTTTAAACAGTAGGGTTTCTACTTATACTCGATTAATTAACATCAATAATTTTAACACCTCTGGCTGAAAAAGCTACAGTTTCACTGGAATATATGTATGGCTGTCACAGTTCTAATGCAGATCATTTTATTTTATTTCTCTGGGTTAAAAAAAAACATGTTTTCTCTCTATTCTGTCTCCTTAGATGCTATGTAATACTGTAATGTTGGAACAGCACCTGAAATTCAGATAGATGGGTTTTCTATGACCAATTGTGGGAGCATCAAGGCTAACAGCTCTCATCACACCATAGTCTGAGCTCTGTTTCAAGCACAAACTCAGCCCACCTTAATGGGGTCTGGTGGATTACTGTGACCTAGGTCAGATGGTGAGAAGCAGCCTTTTAACAGTGGAGTTGACCCAATCACAGCTGTTCAGTTTGTTTACGAGGACAGTTACTCTCTTCAAAACCATTAACCCGAAGCGGTAGAACTGCAGCATCCAGCGTTTTACAGCAGGGCCACCAGAATAGCGGCGAGAAAATCCACAGGTCAAATTGTTTAAAAGCTGTATAGATGTAGAGTTTACTCAGAGAAAAGTTATCACTGCATTTTAACAAAATACACAGTAAGCCTCAAGGTGGGTTAAAGCAATCACTGTAACCTTAACGGCTGTAGAGCCAGACATATTAAAGGTTTTACGTTTGTTTAAACTGAGAGTTACTGAAGTTCTCTCAAAATATTCCACATTTAGACAGTTAATAACCCTTTATAAGGCAAGTTACAGTTTTCAATGACTTGCATACCAAATGGAGTCCCCCCTGTCTCTCAGTGAGGTCTAGAAGCACAAGATCTATATCCAGCAATTCAGCGAAGATCCTGCTACATGGCTGTGCATCTTATTTTGGCATTTGACAAATTAGAGGAGCGCTTAAATGATATATTACCTTCTGTAAATTAAGTTGCACTGGAAAAAATCGAAAAATAGATAAGTACATTTGTTCTTGGATTTAGGAAGAAAAAGAGAAATTTTGCCAATGGAACAAGACAATTTACATTTGTAATAAGAAAA
>NW_015150503.1:1081823-1087148 GCF_000732505.1 Cyprinodon variegatus
TTGAATTAGAAAAAGAAAAAGTTGTTGTGAACCAGATTGTAGTGAGGGCGAGGTCCTTTTTCTGGCATAAAAAAAAAAACCTGACCTAGAATGGTCAAAAAAAAAAACAAATGAGCAGTTGTTCTTAACCAATGAGATCTGCATGTTTAAAATATGTGTGCATTAAATTTTGGAACACATTTATACATGCAGATAGTTTTCCATATTTACACATTTTACCAATATACATACAAACATATATATATAGCTATAACAAATAACTATATAAATAAATAAATAAATCATTTAACAGATTATCACAAAAGTTTTAGATACTCAAAAACACATTGTAATCAAGTGCACTTTTTCCCATAAATCATGAATATTCAATGTATAAAAAAAAAACTCTTTTCCAATTAAATTACTTGAGCAGAGAAAAATACTCAAGCAGATCTTAAGTTCTTAAGTTGCGCAACAAATTCCACAAGTAGCTACATTCAATTATTTACTTAATTTTCAATGAGGTAAGAGGAAGGAAGAAAAAAAACAAACTAAACCTCATTGCTTTTCTAATGATCCAGTCAAAAGCTGGAAAAAAAAGTGCAAAATGAAGCAAAAGTGCAAACAAAAGGGGCGCTTCTGCTAAACTAAAATGTAAAGCACAATTCGGCTTGAATGTAAATTAAAAATAATTTATATTAAACAAGCAGAAGCGATATTTTACACACTACAAACGTAGTTCAAAATTCATAATAACGCTGGGACTCAGCGCGGCAAGGAATTAAGTGGAGGCAGCGGCACAAACAAAAGACGCAAATCGCGGAATATAAACTTAAATCTAGCCGCTGCAAACAAAATAAATGACCCGAATCGGAGTTAACAACTCACCGTTGAAGGGATGACAAGTTGATCTCCGTCTGTGTAGTGGTATTAATGAAAGACAACATGAGCGGTTTGGCCCAAGTTGTGAGAGAGAAGCGAGTCCAAAAGACAGGTTATAATATTAGATCTTTAGGAAGATCCAGTAACTTTTTTTGAAACGAGACGCCAACAGAGCATGCAACAGCCACAGGTGGGGAATGGAGGAGGGAGTGGCACTCTGACTCCGCAGGTAAATAGAGTTGGGGTGATGTCACACAGGGCGTGGCCCATCAAATTAAAAGGACTTAGGAGCTGAGGGCTACACCACACTGGAAAAAATCGAAATCTAGATAAGTCATTTTTTTCTTAAATTAAGTGCATTTTTTCTTGGATTGAGGAGATAAAAGAGACATTTTGCCGATGGAACAAGACAATTTACACTTAAAATAAGAAAAAAAAACAACTGCATTGTCTTATTTATAGTGCATTTGATTTAAATATCTTATTTTAAGAGTAAAAGTACTCATTCCATTGGCAAACTATCTCATTTACCTACTCAAATTAAGGGTAAATACACTTAATTTAAGATTTTTTTTTTTACTTATTTCTAAATTGTTTTTCCAGTGCAGTATCACCATTAATGCCTGAAGCATAGAAGCAAGCTGCATGAAGTTCAAGACATGGGTGGCGTGTCAGTTTCTGATACAGACAGCTCAACATCAACATGATGCAACACATAGACTCATGAGCTATAAGAAGCAGGAGATGACTTTGTTTGGCGCTCAATCTTTGCCGGACGCTCGCGGACGTGATTTTTGAGTCCACAGCTGTGCAAGCTCCAAGCAGTTTTCTCTGTCCTGTAACGACCTGATCTGGAATAAACTCTGTTATTTTTTACTCCTGTTTTATAGTCCTTTTTATATGGTTTTACCCAGTTTGAGTTAAGAGTAGTAAATAACTTGCTCCCAGGAAAAGAACCGTGAGGAAGCCCTCGAGGCACAAAGGCTTTTTGAGGGGACATAACTTCCTCATTTTAACAGATACACACCCCTCGAGGAGGTTTAAATCTGATGTCTTGCGCATGCATATTGACTATAGATATGCTGATCTGGCAGAACATCGGGTTAAAATCCCAGTTATGCCAGTTTGCTCATAAAAATCCCTACATTTTTAACAAGTTGTATCTGCTCCCCAAGGGGATGGGTTAAATGCAAATGCAATTTCTGTAATGTGAGATCAATAAAGTTAAATTATTATTATTAAAGACTTTTAAACCCCTGAATTTGGAAACAGCTAAAAGGACACCAACGTACTGAAGATAGAACAGATTTCCTTCAGCGGTAAAACGAATGGAAGCATGGAGTTACTCACAAGAGTAAAACAAAACCTATAAAAAAAACTTCACTGATCATTTTTAACGTACATTGATTCTATTTAAGTGTTTGAGGGTCATGCTGACTTCCTTAAAGAAAACGGCATTCTTAGCGAAAGGTCAAACCTGGATATTCCATAAAAGTCAAAATTTTTCCAAGTGTGAAGACGTTTCTCTTCCCATCCAGGAAGCTTTTTTCAGTTCAAAATGTCAGAAATAGTGTGAAGTTCGAGGCTTTGTATAGTAGACCAACAAAGCCTTGTTTTTGCTTAGAAAACATGCAAATTGAAATGGATGAACAGGTCAGACCTGGACAGTTTCTCTCCCTCGCTCACAGATTCCTGTTCAAAATTTTCAACATGTCTTCAAAATTGTTACTGTTTTTCTGTTTGATCTTTCTATATTCCAGCTCCAAGTGCGCCGAGTTTCATTCACTTCAGTGAGCTGACCACCACCTCTGTCAACGTGTCCTGGGGCGAACCCACCTTTCCTAACGGCATCATTGAAGGCTACCGTCTGGTTTATGAGCCATTAACCCCTGTAGATGGTAATCTCTCATTTCACTCTTTTGAAATATTTTTTTTTTCTTGAATCACCCCATTCCACTAATTTAAACAACAGATTATTTAACTGCTGTTAGATTTGAATCATAAACTGAAATGAATAACTTCATAACTGTGTGTGTGTGTGGAGAGTCTGCTCACTTATTGTAAGACCTGCTCTAAATGTGGTGTGTTTGTCCAGACCCCTCAGTGGCCTGTGCCGACTGTCTTCACTCCCCCTCCCCCCCAGGCGTCAGTAAGACAGTTACGGTGGACGTGAAGGGGGGCGGGCCCCTCTGGTTGAAGCTCCGAGATTTGGCCGACGGCATCACATACAACTTCCGCATCCGAGCCAAGACCTTCATCTATGGGCCGGAGGTGGAGGCCAACATCACTACTGGACCAGGGGAAGGTATTGGTCGTAGATTTCATTTTGGATTGAAAGAGAGTTTGGTATTTTCATTTGGCCATAATAAAGGGAAGAGTTCAGGTGATCTTTTGTTTCTGCTGTTTAAGAAAACTTAAACTAAAAACTCAAAGCAACTAAAGATGAGAACTGGAGATGAGGTATTCCTCAAAGTTTTGGATTAGAGTCTTGAAAGCATTTCTTTTCTTAAATGATAATGGAAAAAAAATTCCTCTGGATGGTTCATCAGGAAAGTTTCAGTGTGACAGTGGCAAAAACTACTTAACTGAAAACTTTAAACAAACAAGAAACAAAATCATCTAAAAGTAACAAAAAATTTAAAAGTTAATCTGTGCAGCAGAGGTTAAAAGAAAAGATAAAAAGGAGACACAACGACCAGTTAAAAGATAGATATGAAAAAGTTTTCAATAAACCAAAGATGTGTCATGATTTTATTCAAACAGAGAGACCAAGGGAAGGTTTAACAGGTTTATTGAGAACTGGTAGAGATGGGTCCAGTGCTGCTCTGAACACTGGCGAACCGGGACTGAAAAGTGAAAGGGAAGATCCTGCGGTTAGTTCAGGCTCAGTGGGAAATTTGAGCTTCAATTTGCAAAAGGAAATAAAGGCAACAGGACTGACTTTTCCAGAAAAGGTGTCTTTCTCTGAATCCAGTCTGTGTGGGTTGTTTTAGTAATAGACTTGCTTGTTGGCGGGCGGACAGGATTTACCCAGGTTGAGGTGTTTTCTTAGAGAAACGGAGGAGCTGACTGCCACTTAGATTTCCTATGGTACTTGAACGGTTTCTTGTGGGGATGAATCCCCTGCTCAGTGAGAAGCTCAAACAATCCTTTGGGGAAAGGTTGATCCAAACCTCCAGTTTGAATCCTCAGCTCAGTTTGAAGCTCAGATGATCCTTTCAGGGGGAGAAGGTCCAAAACATCCAGTTAGCAGGGTGACTTCCTGCCGAAAGGCAAAGACAAAAAAAAACGACAACGTTAAGGCTCAGGTTGACAAAAACTCAGTTTGACTCAGCAAAACTCAGCTTGGCTAGAGTACCCAAACCTGGCAAACACTCTGGCGTCAAGGTAGGGGCAGTCAGCAGCTTAAGAGTCCTCCAGTAATGAGGCAACCATCCGCAGGTGTGTGAGGAGGCCAAAGAGAACCAGGCGCCACCTGGTGGTGGAGGGAAAAAAAACACAACCCAAACAAACTGGATTCCTAACAAGATGGTCATTTCCATCTGGAATCGTTAGCATGGATGTCCATTAACCTGTAGGAAACATCTCAAGGGGAGCAGAAAAGTGCAAATAACTGAACTGTTTAGATCAGGAACTTGTGGATGTTTGCAAACATTTACTGGCTCTCTACAGTAGGAATTAGCAAAGACTATGAAGTATAACAGCAGCTGGAAGGAAGAATCTGTAGAGGCGCTTGTTTGTGTGTCTAGAATGCAACAGTATTTCACTGAATGTGCTCTTAGCTCATTAATAACTTCATGCATGAGTCTGGAAACATTGTCTAACAGTCTTCCACCTGCACCCTGTCCAGGGAGCATCCTGGGACAGAGTTGGTCCTCCTAATGAGCTTATCTAACGTCTTCTGATTCAATACACACCATAAAAGATCTCAGGAGGAAAATTATGACAAATATAAGAAGCGTTGCTGCTAAAGCAATAGTTTAAATTCATAAGGAATAACAAGAAGTGTTGTAGACAGACTCTAATAAAGCAACTTTTTTATCTTAGAGACTTCTGATTGGGGAGTGTTAGCTAGTGGTTATAGCAGTGCACTTGTGCTCTGAAAAGGTTTTAAATCCGCGGTCAGATCCCCACAGCCTCCAATCTGGGTTCCTGAGAAAAACCCTAAATCCCACACTGCTCTCAGGGTGCCACACAATGGCAGCCCACTGCACCCCGATGGGATGGGTTAAATGCAGAGAGTTAATTTCTGCATTGTGAGATCATTCATTTCCGTCACACTTATCCCAAGCGGCGTCGCGAGCGGTGCTGGTGCCTATTTCCAGCTGTCTAGCGAGGGTCGGGGTACACCCTGGACAGGTGGCCAGTCCATCGCACCGTAACAAAGAGACAAACAGGACAAACAACCGTTAACACACACATTCACATCTAAGGTGGATTTTAGAAAAGCCAGTTGACCTACAG
>NW_015150503.1:1088290-1090433 GCF_000732505.1 Cyprinodon variegatus
GCGGTCTGCATTTGTAACGAGAATAAATAGAGACCGTGGGCGCAATGTAGTTTGTTTCAGTGGAGTTACCATATTGTTACGAGGGGCATTGCCATATAGTGACGGGCGGAGTTGCCATATTATGACGTCATCAAAAGGCGCAGGCCCCCGAGTCAATCTGGTACCTACACCGGAGGGGGGAAAAAAACATGAATCGATACTCTTGCGGACGTATAGATGCATCGGATTGTCGGCTGTTGGATCGATGCATCGATACAAAACGATTATTATTTACACCCCTACTACCCACTGCCCCACTGACCAGCCTTTGTTAGATCAATAAAATCTCACAATGCAAATTTAATTGGTAAAAATTGAACTTTATTCTGAGATCAATAGAGTTCATTTTCTATCATTTATATTTAGTTTATTAAAATATTGTTTTAAAGTTAATTTGATGTGAAATTCAATATCATATTAGACCTGCTTTGAAGTTGTTTATTTAAGTTGATCCCAGTTTGCTTTGGCTAGCTTTCAGCTGGAGTCCTGAATAAGGTGAGAAGCTCTTAATGGACACGTGTGCTAATGTCTGCTGGGAGCACAGCTGCTCCACAAGCAAATTTATGTCTCCATTGATCTGCCACCGCAGAGACGTGTCGTAGCAGCTGAACTAAATGGAAATGGAAAAGTATTTTACACCTCATTTAATTATTTATGAGTTGGTCGTTTATTTTCCTGCAATTTATTTTACAATCAATTAATGTCTGTGTGGCTATTCATACATATCCCTCTGCTTGGTGCCAGTTTGGTCTCTTCATTTTGTATTATTTATGAAGATATCAGACTCTGAAATAATTGATGGCGCGATACATTACATTTTGTGTAGACGGCAACACAGGAACTGTATGTTTGATAAAACTGGTTAAAAAACAGGCAGATGTATTAAAGTAAACAATATTTATTATAAAAAAAAATTTATTTAAGAATCTAAAAATGTGTCTTTAGATTTCATTTGGGTTGAGTTTAAATTAACTGAATTTATTTGCTAATAGAAAACAACACAGTCTCCTCATAACTACTTCTAATACTCATTCTCCTCAGGAGCCCCAGGACCCCCTGGAGAACCTTTTATTACACGTTACGGTTCAGGCCTGACGATCCACTGGACGGGAGGTGACCCAGGACGGGCTCCTATAACACGATATGTCATCGAGGCCAGACCTTCAGGTACGATTTCTCTAAACAAAGCTGCAAAAAATGACTTTTAGACAAGAGAGCGAGATGCGTGCTTATTGCAACCTACACTGCTAACAATTGAAATCTAAATTTTATCTCTTTTTCTTAAACTAAGTGCATCTGTTCTTGAATTGGGGAGGTAAGTGAGACAGTTTGCCAATGGAACAAAACAATTTACATTTAAAATAAGGAAAAAGCAAATGCATTGTCTTACTACAAGTGCATATTATCTATTTATCTTATTTTAAGAGTAAAAATACTCATTCCATTGGCAAACTCATCTCATTTACCTACTCAAAGTAAGGTAAATACACTTAATTTAAGACATTTTTACTTATTTGTAGACCATTTTTCCAATGTATGAAAGCACACAATGCCTGTTGCTTTATATGTTTCCCCTGTGTGTGTGTGTGTGTTTTTTTATATATTCTTTTGAGTGACTATCTATGTCAGGACTGAAACAATTAATCGGATTAATCATGATTAATTGGTTATTGAAATAATCAACTTATTTTGGAATCAATTAATCATTAACTGGAGAATATATATTCTAAAACATGCCTTTAGCTGACAGAGCGACCCACTTAGAGTAGTAATTATATCAAAATTGTAAAAAATATATATATATATATATTTAAAATATTGGTAATATAATATTTAAAAATTTAAGATATAAAAAAAAATGTGTCTGTCAATATGCTCTATACAGAACTCCTCAAGTGGAATCGTTTTAGTTTCCCCCTGGTTTAATTTAGTAAAAAATCTTCTTTAAGGAACCTTTGATTACTCCATTAGTAATCGATTAATGGAAAAAAAATTGACGCATCATCAGGATGTCAGATGTATGTATATATTAGGGGTGGAACGGTTCACAAAATTCACGATTCGGTTCGGTTCACGGTTTCGTGGTCACTGTTTTCGGTTCGGT
>NW_015150503.1:1092258-1093759 GCF_000732505.1 Cyprinodon variegatus
GCTCCAGTTTGTTTAACGTTTGTGTTTATATATCCTATTAAAACGATCACAGTTTACACTAATATTTACTAGCACTGACACGTAATAAAAAAACTATGGCAAGATGTCCGTAGCAAACTGCTTCATTTGAAAAATGACTACGCCGCCATTTGTATCGCTGATTTAGCCTCTGTAAATTTTTACGAGAGCCGTAAAATTGATGGATTGTGTAATATTTGAAGGAATTATCAATTAACCCAGAGAGCTGTAGGCTAGCCAAGTGCTTTATATCAAAAAGAAACAAACATGTTGGCAGCGAAGCTGTCGCCGGGTCTGAAAGCTGTAGCGCTTAAATGGACGTTTCCGTCTGCATTTGGATTGAAGTGAAGTTTCCCCCTCTGTTGCAGATGAAGGTTTGTGGGATATTATAATCAAGGACATCCCAAAGGATGCAACATCACACACATTCAACATGGATGTACTTAAACAAGGCGTCAGCTATGACTTCCGGGTAATCGCAGTGAACGACTACGGCTACGGCTCTCCAAGCATGCCTTCACCCTCTATATCTGGTAAGTTTTTTTTATGTTTGTTAATGGAACTGAATGAAGTGAATTAAATTAAATTTCAAACTTAATCAAAAATGTTCCCAAGGTCCTCCAGACTTCACAGGAACATGACTCGCACATTTCTAACAAGCGTGAATTCCAATTTTCCACTTCTCTTTCAGCTCAGAAAGTGGCCCCGTTTTATGAGGAGTGGTGGTTCCTGGTCGTCGTGGCGCTGGTGGGACTCATCTTCATCCTGCTGCTGGTTTTCATCCTCATCATCAGAGGACAGAGCAAGAAATATGCAAAGAAGTCTGAGGCAGGTGAGGCTGGAGAAATACACTTATTTAACTGTTATGTTTGGCTTCACATATTTATTTATTTATTCTAATTTTGTGCCTTTCATTAAAGAGATTCACCAATCTGCATTTTTAAAAATTTTTTGGACGACTATGCATTCTAAAGAAAAAAATAACAACATCCTCCTGCAATCATCCAAACATCAATATTCATTTTAAGCCTTTAAAATCTTCAAGACAAAATTGTATCCTGCAAGTTTGCACAGCAAAAAAATTGCACTGGAAAAAATCCAAATCTAGATAAGTCATTTTTTTCTTAAAATAAGTGCATTTGTTCTTGGATTGAGGAGGTAAAAGAGACATTTTGCCAATGGAACAATACAATTTACACTTAAAATAAGAAAACACAATTCCATTGTTTTATTTCAAGTGCATAGTATATAATTATCTGTTTTTAAGAGTAAAAATACTCATTCCATTGGCAAACTATCTCATTTACCTACTCAAATTAAGGACAAATACAGTTAATTTAAGAAATTTTAACTTGTTTCTAGATTGTTTTCCCAGTGTGAAATCTAACCAAATCATTTTATCTTAAAATCAGTGCATTTGTTCTTAAATTGAGGAGGTAATAGAGACATCTTGCCAAGACAATTTACACTAAAAATAAGAAAA
>NW_015150503.1:1094111-1100573 GCF_000732505.1 Cyprinodon variegatus
AATTGTGTTTTCTTATTTTAAGTGTAAAGTCTATTGTTCCATTGGCAAAATGTCTCTTTTACCTCCTCAATTCAAGGACAAATGCACTTATTTTAAGAAAAAATGGCTTATTTTTCCAGTACATTCCATTTGCAGATCATCATATTTATCTACTCAAATTAAGGGGAAATACATTTAATTTCAGAAATTTGTACTTATTTCTAGATCGTTTTTGCAGTGTTTGAAGTTTTGAGAAGAAATTAACATATTATTCTTAGAGAAACTGCAAAAGAAACAGGATACTCTTGAAAAATGATACATTTCTACCATTTCAGACAGAACAAAGCTGGTTGGGATGGGTCTCTAAAATAATAGAATGGCAACATGATCTCTGTTTGCAAAGTTAACCAAACAAACCATATCAGCACAAACAAATCATAATGATGGAACTGATGATTTGGGTTTGCCCTGCAGGGAAAAAACAAGTAAAAATGTCTTAAATTAAGCATATTTACCCTTAATATGAGTAGGTAAATAGGATGATCTGCCTATGGAATGAGCATTTTTACTCTTAAAATGAGTTAATTAGATAATATGCACTTGAAATAAGACAATGCAATTGTGTTTTCTTATTTTAAGTGTAAATTGTCTTGTTCCATTGGAAAAATGTGTCTTTTACCTCCTCAATTCAAGAAGAAATGCACCTATTTTAAGAAAAAATGACTTATTTAGATTTAGATTTTTTGCAGTGAGGACTTCAGCTGCTTGAAGTCCTTGAGTTCACTTTTAACTCCATCATCTAGCAAATTCCACTGGAGTGAAATGTGAAGCTCAATGATCCCAAAACAGAGCAGCAAATTGGACTAAAGAATGAAAACGGTCAAAGTTTAGCAGCGGATCAATCCGTCTGAAATTCAAGCTAACTGAAAAGCGGTGGTGGAACGTGAAACATAAGCGCAGCAAAAAACTGCAGCTTGTGGTTCAATAACTAAATAAAAGACAGATGGAGTCCAGCAGAGATGCTATAGTGGGTTGGTTCTAGAAAATAAAATATATCCCTAATAGTTATTGATTGTGTATTATGGTAGTAGGGACATTTAAATAAACAGGCTAAATTTAAATAAACTAGAAAAGTCATGTTTGTTATTAGGAAAATACGTCCTTTGCTGCTTTACTGCATTTTATAACCTTGAACTTTGTGGAGCTAAAAAACAACAAGAAAGGTGGAGGGAAGCTGGAATGGTGGTGATGCTTGTTTTTTTTTTTTTGTCTATTCAGAGCAGCTCTGACATCAGTTGGTATTTCCCCCTGAGCTCAGCAGTTTTTCAGGGGCCTGTTTGGCTGCCAGGGGAGGGGGGCCCCGTGGGTCACTGCTCATCTTTCTATCTGACAGAGAAAAAACAAAAAGTTCCTTCTCTCTCCGGCACAAAGAGACTCTCAAAGCCTGGAGTAGAATCTGGCCCCGGCTATTGGAACTACCAAGTGCATTTTTCTTCTTCTCTTTGTTTGCTTTTCCACCACTTGACCCCAAGTAGCCTCCAGAAGACTAGAGGGTCTTTCACTAGAAGCCTAAAAGATATGTTTTCACCCAACATTTAATAAGTGGTAGTCTTAGAAAACATGAAACTACAAAAAAAATTGTACCACTTGTAGTTTATAGCCTTAGAGTGTGAGTATATGGTCAATCGTACATAAACGTATCTCTGTGTTTGCTAATGTAGCTTTCTTAGGTACAGATTCTATTTTCCACATCTTTATTTCACAATCTAAGCAGGCTGGATGTTTTCCTTCAAACGAATCTATTTAAAAGAAATACTTGAGATTCTTTTGGAGGCAGTTTTGTCCGCCTCCTTGCTGAGAGTTAGATGTGAGAATCAATCCCAGTCTTGTAGCCGTCTGTTTGCCACAAGGCTGCAGGCGGAGACGGCTTCGGCCAGCTGGAAAAAAGGAGAAACGGGTAGAAGCAGGTAGGAACGGTGAGAAACGGTTCTTCCTGTGAAGGAAAGAAATCAACAGTAGGTTCATTTCTCCCTGGCAGCCAAGTTAAATAGAAGAAGGATTCTTTTATGTTTTTTTTTTTTTTTTCATTTTTTAATACAAAAGTAAAAGATTTAAAAGATATTACAGCTCAAAGTTTGTACAGGATTTTTTAAATATCAAGCTGGCAAAACCATTTCTCCAAAAAAAATTTTTTTAAAGTAGTCCTTGAATTGTTTTACTTTTTCTCACTCTGGTACCAAACATATAAATATTAATCTGGACTTTGGCTAAGCCATTATAATAGATTCTATTTGATATAAACCATAGTATAGCAGGGTCCTGGCAGGTTAACCCCCACCTCACACTGCAAAAAACGATCCAGAATTAAAGATTTTCTCTAAATTAAGTGTATTTTCACTTTAATTTGATCAGTTAAATATGATGATCTGCAAATTAAATGAGTATTTTTACTCTTAAAATAAGATAATTAGATTAAATACACTTAAAATAAGACAATGCAACAGATTTTTCTTATTTTAAATGGAAATTGTCTTATTCCATTGGCAACGTTTCTCACTTACCTCCTCAATTCAAGACAAAATGCACTTATTTTAAGAACAATTCCTATTTAGATTGCTATTTTTTGCAGTGCAGGTTTAGTTTTTTGCAGCTTCGAACAGATTTTTACTCAGGATATATGTGTGTTTAGATCCTTATAACTACCTTGGAAATGGTTTTCATTGTATTGCTGGTTAGTTTTTATACTAATCACAGCATTTTACCTGCTGACTAATATAAGTCAGGGTTAGTTTCATCCGTTCAAAACATGCTCTTTACCGTGTTCTTGACCTTTTTTTTGTAAACTAAAGCCTGAAATGCATTAAATTTGTGAATGCAATTTAACATAACTCAGAATCTTCAAAAAGTGATGCTTCTGTGAGGCACGTTACAAAACCTTGAAGGGAAGACTTTCAAATATGTTGTTTGATTATAACTTCCATGCCTTCATTTGAAAAAGTATCTTCTGAGTGATTATTTTCAATGAAGTTTTGGCACCTGTCAACCCCTCCTTGAAACCTTGTTATTTATTTATTTTTTAATCCTGATGTAATTTTTAAAGATCAAGAAATGATGAGCATTTCCAGTGCAGCATTTCCTCCCAGATACTAACCTGACTGTTTCCCCTTGCCTGTGGTCACACAGTGTGTCTCTACGTGTGTCCAGGTAACAACTCTAATTGCAATGCTCTGACCCACGGGGACATGGTCAGCCTCGACGAAGGCCGCTTCCCCGCGCTGGAGCTCAACAACCGACGGCTGTCAGTGAAAAACTCTTTCTGTCGGAAGAACGGCGTCTACACCAGGTGAAGATCCTCTCTTTCTCCTTTAGGGTGTAATCACACAGGGAAAAAAACATTTTTAATTTCATAAAATATTTTATTGTTTCTTTTATAAATTCCTTGTGCAATATTTACTGTTGATCAATGTTACTACCTCCCTATTTTTTTACCTTATACATCACAAGAGCTGGAGATGGATTAGACATAGTTATTCTTCTAATTCCACCTTAAATAAGTTTAATTAAGTAAAATAGAATCTTACTAATGAATAACAAATCTCATATTTGGTCTTGTTTCATTACTAGTTGTGATCGACCTGTTTCAATCCATCGATCTCTTCATTCAGGGTTCCTGCGGGTCCTTAAAAAGTCTTAAAAGGCATTGAATTCTTTAAAATAAAACTAAGGCCTTAATTGGAGTTAAAATGTCTTAAATCAGTCTTTCTTTGGTCTTAATTTTTAAAATATTATAAATAGGATTATTTTTATTATGATTTATTTTTGTAATCTAAATAAAACATTAAAATTGACCTTTTCTTTTTATTTAGAGAAAATAATGGCTCGCCATTATTGGTTCCGTCCCGATAGCGGAACCAATAAAAGCGTTGTTGCGGCCGGGACATTTGGGAGATGCACCATTAACTTTTTGTCTTTTGTCAAATCCAATAAATGTAGATGGCTATTGTTCCCTAGATTTTAAATTTCGTACTTATAAACTACGAGCCTGTTTATTCAGCATTTACCGTTGTCATGTAAACTGGTGCATACATACCACCGGATGCTGGAAGACATCCAAAATCATCCCACTAACCAAAAAGACCACCATCAGCAATGGCCTGAGTGACAGGGGCTATTAAATGGGTTTTGGCTGTCCCTCGATCACAATTTAAAAATGGCCCAGGTTTTGTTCACCAAGCAGTTCATGCAGATACATGTCTAAAAGAATGTAATGGTACAGGCTGGAATCAGACTTAGAGCAGGGTTGATGATGGCTGACAGGCTGTAAGCAGGCTTTGAGCAGAACATATGATGGCTGACGGACTAGAAACACGCTTTGAGCAGAATGAATGATGGCTGATATGCTTGCAGCAGGCTTTGAGGTTACTGAATGATGGGTGACGGGCTGGAAGCAGGCTTTGAGCAGACGGGACTGAAGTATAACAAACTTGAAAGATGCAGAAACTGTCCAGATGTGACTAAACTTAGAAGCAGATCAGCATCCAGTTAGGACCGGAAGAATACAGAAACACAGAAACCCATGAAGTCTTGCATATCACTGGGAAAAAACAAAATCTGGATAAGTCATTTTTTCTTAAAATAAATGCATTTGTTCTTGGATTGAGGATGTAAAAGATACATTTTGCCAATGGAACAAGACAATTTACACCTAAAATAAGAAAACACAATTACATTGTCTTATTTCAAGTGCACGTTATCTAATTATCTTGTTTTAAGAGTAAAAAAACTAATTCCATTGGCAAACTGTCTCATTTACCTGCTCAAATTAGGGGTAAATACACTTAATTTAAGAAGATTTTACTTATTTCTAGCTCGTTTTTCCAGTTGCTAGCAACGCTGCCCTGGAGTGATTCATACACGGTCAAGTAGGAGACATTCTGGGGAGGAATAACTGTGAGAGGAAGTTATAAAGTAAATAGGCTGAGTAGCAGCTGAGAGCAATTAGCAGAGCAAGAAGCCTGCCAGCCCCCCGTAAAAACGATCAAACAGGATTCTTTACAGAAGGACAGATGATTTGTGCTTGACCTTAAGGCTACATGATCTAGGCTATTCCCTCTCACTGGGTAGATTCTAAACTACTTGTATAACAGAGTATCTTGGATAAAATTTCAGAAAATGTTTGTATCAGGTAAAAATACCACAATAATGCCACACAAAGTTACCAAATCTGTCATGAAAAGGTACAGATTGAGCCAGTATTCAGGCCAATCAGACGGTGGGAAGTTTTTAATCGTTTAATGACAAAATAAAACAGAACAGAAAAGGAACGCGGGCTGCTGTGGATCAGCGGACCTGCAGGAGCTGCAGGGGGGAAAGCAGAGCACCGCTCATCACTGGCAGACTGGTTCAACTTTTCACTCCATCCTCTCATGAAAGGCAGGATCAGCCGATGGACGGCCAACAAGATGCGGCGCTGAGCTGTCCAGACCGTCCCCAATGTGGCAGCGCCAGAGAGCAGGCAGGAGGCCGATCCAGGTCAGGGAAACGTTCTGAGATCCAGGAGTCCGTAGACCGAACCTGGGGTTCGGATCCAAACAGGAACAGACAGGGATCCACAGAGCGATCAGGCAGATGAATGATAATTAGAGAGCGGGGAGGAGAATGGCAGGTGAATGAAGTGAGTAACCAGATCAGCTACTGTGACGAAATCCACAACCAAAGAGATTAAGGGTGTGCAAAATAGTCGTCATGACGATGCATCACGGTTGTAATTTTTGTGATCTACTGCATCGATTCTTAAAGGCAAGAATTGATTATAAAAAAAATTAAAAAAAGAACAAATAAAATACATGAACGGTTGGCGCACATCAGCCAAAGCAAGCGGAATACAACTTCCAGTCCAGCAGATGTCGCTGTGGATGTGTTGACGCCCGCTGCTTTGCGTCACAAGCATTTCCAGCCGCGGGATACTGTGACGAGTCATTCGTAAACAAAACATGGAGGACATTGAGAAAATTCGCCCCGCGGCTCCATCACATTTCAAGTCAGATGCTTTGATGCATTCTGGCTTTAAAAACAAAGAAGGTAAAAACGAAATTGATATGATGCACGTCATTTGCAAAAGGACCACTGAGGCCATGTAAACGGCACTGATTATCCTTATTTTGTTATTTTAAGTTTGATGAATCCTAAGATCTTTTTGTCAGTGTGTCCACACCAGTAATAGTAATATTTCTGTCCAGTATTTGTTTTCATGGCAACACCTCCAAAAGTCATTTCAATAAATACAGCTATGTATGAATTCAGTTGCTTTCGGTTATGTATCAATTGAAGACACTATCCAGATCATTCCCAGCCAGTCAGCCACTGGTAAGGGCTGTATCCTTTTCTTACAGTGTTCAGTGAAAATATCGCAATGCATCGCAATATTTCAAGTATCAGGATGCATCGTGATAGAATCGCATCGTGGCATGTGAATCGTGATTC
>NW_015150503.1:1102006-1104159 GCF_000732505.1 Cyprinodon variegatus
ATTTAGGGTGGCATTTGCCACCCTATGCCACCCCAGTAGATCCGCCTATGCATCTATGTATGAATTCAGCTGCTTTCAGTTATGTTTCAATTGAAGACACGATCCAGATCATACCCAGCCAGTCAGCCACTGGTAAGGGCTGTATCTTTTTCTTACAGTGTTCAGTGAAAATATCGCAATGCATCGCAATATTTCAAGTATCAGGATGCATCGTGATAGAATCGCATCGTGGCATGTGAATCGGGATTCGGATCGAATCAGAGCCCAAGTGAAAATAATATAGAAACATTCTAAAAATACATTTCAGATTTAAACATGGTGGAAAAAACAAGGTTTAGGCTTGTTTCCCTCACTATTTTAAATTGTCTTACTTTCTTTTTTTTTCATATATCTTTTTAAAATATTTATTACACCTGTGCTGCAAAACGTGATTATTTTTATTCATTTTTTAATTTATTTTATGATTTAATCATCAGAAAGTGTTTGCACCTCACACAATTTTTAGATTTGGAAACCGCTGCTGTCATATTGTTGAAACTTTAAAAGGTTTGGAGCAGTTTGTGTACAGGGACTGTGCTTAGTATGGAAATCAATTAGAGAAAAAAAAGTTTAAGGATTCAGGTGCTGTTCACAAATTCAACGTTTTTATGTAGATGAAAATGAGAAACCTATTTTTATCTGCAACTTGTTTGTATGTGTGACCTTAAGGTCGGATCAAAGCAGCCACAGGTTGAGAAGCTTCCAGGGAGAACTACTGCAGCTCTGACATAAAGGAGGGGGGGGTTGAAAGAATGCACAGATGTACTCAGAGAATCAGCTCTCTTTGAACTCAGCCCACAAAGGAGAAACCCAAATCCCCACACCTGAGCCTCCGCTTACAGATTAATACCCCATCATGATCTCTGGTCTCAGAGTACTAAAGGCTGGATGAAACCAGCAGACTACACTCAGATAGAAAATCTTAGATTTTTAATTCCACTGCACTCAGAATCATTCAGGAGCTGCTTCAGAAACCAAACATTAGTTGCAGCTGATTGAAAGTGTTGATTTTTCTAAACTGCCTTTCATTACACTGGAAAAACAATGTAGAAATAAGTAAAAAAAAATCTTAAATTAAGCGTATTTACCCTTAATTTGAGTAGGTAAATGAGATAGTTTGCCAATGGAATTAGTGTTTTTACTTTTAAAATACGATAATTAGATAATATGCACTTGAAATAAGACAATGCAATTGTGTTTTCTTATTTTAAATGTAAATTGTCTTGTTCCATTGGTAAAATGTCTCTTTTACCTCCTCAATCCAAGAACAAATGCATTTATTTTAAGAACAAATGACATATGTAGATTTCGATTTTTTTCCAATGTAACTGGATATCTGAAATAGTATTAATGAAAAAGTTGTTGCACTATGAATCAAAAACAGAAATTTATGCAAAAAATAGTGATGCAATAAAAGTTTGGGGATGCACTTGACTGCAGAGTTCCATACTGGAATTGGCTATTGTGCCAATAGATAAGGAGGGTTAATGTAGTAAGAGCAAAGGATGAGATTTATGTGTCTGAACAAAAATCAGCTGCTGCACAAACCCAACAAATGTAGATGGCTCTTGTTCCCTATTTTTCTGATCCTCTGGTGATAAGAGCTAAAGGTGATACCACTATGAATATAGCTATGGAAAGGTGTATGCCCATCTTATTTTGTGGCACCTGTTTTGAAAAGCTCCGCTGTGCAGATGCAACGATCACAGCGAGAGTTCTCCTCAGAGCTACGCAAAGATTTGGGTAGAATTTAGATCTAATTTTGGGAAAGGTGAGTGAGTTAATAAGCTCATATAGAGTTTAGGATGTCTGAAGGTTTTCCATTCCCTGATCCTTCATCACTATCAAAGATGCCACTGCAAAAACGAGCTAGAAATAAGTTCAAATTTCTTAAATTAAGTGTATTCACCCTTAATTTGAGTAGGTAAATGATATAGTTTGCCAATGGAATGAGTATTTTTACTCTTAAAATAAGATAATTAGATAATATGCACTTGAAATGAGAGAATTTAAGTGTGTTTTCTTATTTTAAGTGTAAATTGTCTTGTTCCATTGGCAAAATGTATCCTTTACCTCCTCAATTCAAGAACAAATGCACTTATTTTAAGAAAAAA
>NW_015150503.1:1104554-1107684 GCF_000732505.1 Cyprinodon variegatus
ATTTACCTACTCAAATTAAGGGTGAATACACTTAATTTAAGAAATTTTTACTTATTTCTAGATTGTTTTTGCAGTGCATAGTCATTATGCATGCGCAAGACGTCCGATTTGCGTTTATCCCTTTTGTTTTGTACGTAAAATAGACGTAAGACTACCTCAATGGGCGTGAATTACTTATGTTCAAAAGAAACAGTTAAATGTCAGATCACCATATGCTTCAAAAAACACCAAAAAGTAAGCAATTAAATTGTTTTTTGTACATGAATAAAGGGATAAACTCCCGCTAAGGTGGTTTAAAGTTTATTTTTTTGTACAAAACTAAAGGGATAAACGGGTATTGACCATGGCTGGTCTGATCAGGTATGCCCATGTGACAGAACACCGTCTCCGAGTGTTAAATATTCTTGATGGACAAAGCTGATAAACATTGAAGACATGTTAATGAGTCCTTCTAGCCACTGAGGGTTACTCCTTACCTGACTTAATGCCAACTGAAGCTTGCAGCCGGAGGATTAAGCCGACCCCTTTAGTATTAATGCGAGAGTGCTGATAAATAATTCACACCTCACTCTGCAATGTCGAGACTTAATGAGATGAAGTGAAAGTGGAATATGATGCCGTTGTTTCTAAACACGCATTCAACTGATAAGGTTTAAATATTCCGCCCTAAATTTCTGTTTCCCCATAAGCAACCACCCTGGACCAGAGCAGCAGAGATGGTTAACACTGGAACCAGTTTGGTAGAAACTGGCCATACAGGGCAGGCGGCTACAATGCCAGGTCAAACACTGTAATGCCAAAACACTGAAAACTGTCTGAAATTCCATTATATTATAAAGAAAAGCTCCTAACTCTCCCCACATTATTGAATTTTATTTTTTTTTAGTTAATGGGTTCATATCAATAGCATTTGGTCCAAACTTCTGATATATTTGCATCACTGGATCCACGTCCATTTTCATGGCATTCTCCAGTGATAACTGGATAAATAGTTAATATCTGTATCATATTTGTACTTTGCATTAGACTTAATACAATACATTGCGAAAAAAAATTAAATCTCAATTAGTAATTTTTTTCTTAAAATAATGCATTTTTTCTTGAATTGAGGAAGTTAGTGAGTGACTAAATGGAACAAGACAATTTACTTTTAAAATAATGATAAAAAACCGCTTATTTCAAGTGCATTTTATCAAAGTAGTGAATAAAAACATATTCCATTGGCAAATAATTATATTTACCTGCTCAAATTAGGCTAAGTATGCTTAATTTAAGACATTTTTACTTATTTCTTGGTTGTTTTTACAGTGGAATAATTGTATTGAGTCTTGGATCTTCTTCTCTTATCACTTTACTTGGATTTATCACTTTACTTGGATTTATTACTTTACTTGGATTTATCACTTTATTTGGATTTATCACTTTACTTGGATTTTCACTTTATTTGGATTTAGTTTTTACATATGCATAGAAAAACGTATATATATATATATACACAGAAGAGCTATATGTGTATATATTTTATCTTTTTTTATTCTTATTTTCTATCTATATTATATTGTGTAGTTGGATGTGTGTATATATTATATAAAACTGTAACTGGAGCGTGTAACAAAAGTAATTTCCGTCTGGGATTATTAAAGTATTTCTGATTCTTATTTTAAGTTTAAAATAGCTAATAATTTGAGATGCTATTGCCGCTATACCACCACAGGAGGCGCTAATGAACACAAAATACAGTTCAAACCAAACTAAAGAATTGAAAAAGCTTCCTGGAGAGGTGGCGAAATGTCTTCAAATCTTGGAAACCAAGTCCAGTGGATATTTTTTGAATTTTTACAGAACAAACTAAAGAAACAAATAAAATCAGAAAACTTGCAGTCTTGCAATCCTATGAGAGGAATATCGGTACATGTAATGAAACTGTCCAGTCTACCCGTATTGGTTTATGTGATTGTATATGTGCAAAATGCTGCTGTCACTAAATCCTGCTATTTTGAAACATTAGGCTTCATATTAAGCTTTTCTGGAAAAAGAAACACAAACAGAACCAAAACTTTTTCAAAGAGCCACAGCTATAAGAGGAGTGTTGGAATTTACCCACAACACATTTTCAAAATGCCTTTCCCGTGCATTAATTTAGAAAACGCTTATGCAAATGCAGCCTGGATGCATAAAGCAGCTGTGTTCTCTGCCGTGGCTCTAGGGGCAGTAACTGGCTGTCGACCCTGTGGCCTGGAAAGCCAACAGCAGTCAGAATGTCTCAGCGGCTTCAGCCAAACCAGCACCAATCAGCAGAAACAGATGGCTGTTTGTTTAGCAGCAGCAGTGACAGGGGAAAGTAAGGGGAAGATTTTGTAGCAGGAGATTTATTTTTCAGTCTGCTTAAAAAAAGAGACATCCCTGACAAGACTTTGCCACTTCCCTGAATAGTTTCATTCATATCATTTTTTTTTCCTACTCTTCCTCCCAGTCTAACTGAAGATCTCCCATTTGCCCGATCGCATAAAGCTCAGACCGGAGCGACACATTTGATCAGCGCAGCATGTCGCTGACACTTTAATCCGAGAATCGTTTGTCGGCAGCGGTGACATTCGCTGGAGGAAAGCCCAAGACTGCTTTTCATTTGATGACCCCTGTAAGAGATCTGTTTATAATTTAGTCACAAGAGCCGAGTGGTTTGACATTCCACAGCCCACAGAGAGGGGGCTGAATCAGGGATTTATTTATTCCAGCAGTCTGAGTGGAAGCAGGAATCTCATGACGGTCTCATGATTTTCATCAAGCAGAGCTCACACACACACACACACACACACTTTCACATGCAGCTGGGCGCACTTGGAAAATATGAAAGAAGAGACAGTTTTACAGGATAATGGGAATGAAAGAAACCTTGATTGATCTGCCTTTCCTGTAAATTTGATTTTTTGGGGGGGAATTAATATCATTTTAAAACAAAGTAACTTCATTTAGAGAAAAAAAAAGTCACACATTTTGATCCAACTTGAGTTTTGACAGAAATGTTCTTTATTCCAAGTCAAGTCTATGACTAACATGAACTTTTTTATTTAATACATATGATTTTGGGAGCATCTTCCAGAAACCTCTTAACTATAAATCAAAGCCATTT
>NW_015150503.1:1108693-1111280 GCF_000732505.1 Cyprinodon variegatus
ACTTTCAGAAGTTTGAATTCTGAATATGAGCGGACTTTTCCTTTAAAAGCCCATCTACAGACTGACCTCATCCCATTGAAATATTCCCATTCTGATGGCATTTCATCTTTCATTTCATCTTTTTGAACTTTACATCAGTGGACCAAGATTAAAACCTAGTCAGTGAAGGCATCATGCAGCCAGAAAGGTTCGATTTTCTGAACATTTTCCCATAAACCCAACTACAAGGACCAGCATGTACCCGCCTGGTTTAACAGGAGCCACACTGGAAAATAGTAGCCTTAAAGATTAGAGAGAAGAACTGACATGGAAACCTGCTGGAACACCATGATGGCTTCTGATATGGCAGCAAAGCTGGACCAGGATGAGCTCTGAGAGAGAAAACTTAGTGCTGCTCTTCTTCTTCTTCTTCTTCTTCTTGTGAGGTTTTTATAGCGGTTGGCAAACTAGTTAAAAGTTCTTTACCGCCACCAACTGATGAACATTAAACAGGAAACAGGAAACAAAACTCACCCCCAGAAATAATAAAGAAAAAATATAAAATGAATATTTTTCCAAACTGCTAAACTTAACCCAACATAATTAATACTTAATCACATTCGTCCTCATAATTTCTAATTTATCTTTAAGTCACTCTGCCAGTTTCTGATGGTCCTACTGGTTTTCCCATCATGCTTTCAACAGTTTCCCAGTTTAAATCTCTCTCTTCCCGATACTTTTCTGCAGCTTTCACTATTATTTTGATTTTTGTCATTCAAAATAATGATTCAAATGAAAATTACTCTATCATTTATTAAACAGTATGTAATAATTTCATATTTAAAGAACTTTCAGAGGTTTGAATTCTGAATATGACCAGTTTTCGCTGCTGACTTCCTCTCCAGTCTCACGTCTTTCTGCAGCTTTTATCAGGTTTTTTCTTCCACCTTTATCTGCAAGAAAACCTGATTAATAAGAAGGAGAAAACATCTCATGCACGCTCTGTTTACAAGTTGCTGTTTGCATCGCTCCTACAATCTTACTTTCCAAAAGATTAGCAATGTTCCCACTACATCAGGACGTAGGACAGCCTTACATAAACACATCACCAGAATGATTGACAGCTAGGAGGTCCACTAATTTTGATTATCTACCTGGAAAAAGAACATCCTCCACTTTGCCTTTAAGTGGGACATAATCAGCCCACTTTTCAACAACTATTTCTGGACTTAATAAAGACTACGATGGACCGAGCAGGATCTCCATTCTATGAGATTCTCCTGCCGGATTCATTGTCTGCATTTCTTCTTAAATCTCTTGGCTGTTTTTCCCTGCCTGTATGGTCAGGTGTCTGGCAGGTGGGCAGCCATGCCTTCCTGTTCTAAAGGCTGTCCAATGCTTGAAATATTAATAATACTGTACCTATGAGACATTCTGTCTTTGTAGTCTCATTTTCATGTACCATGGACAGAGGTAGGTATGTCAGTTCCCTGCAAATAAGATCTTTTTGTTTTGTAGAATCATTACAAATGTATTCATGTAAATGAAATTCAGAAAGCTATATGAAGAACAACTGACTTTGGGTTTTGGATATTCCTTTTTTCTTTTGTCCAGGTCTCCACCCAGGCCCAGTCCAGGCAGTCTCCACTATTCAGACGAGGATGTGAGCACCAAATACAATGACTTGATCCCTGCAGAAAGCACAAACCTGACTGAGAAACCCTCAGAAATCTCTGACTCACAGGTGCAGTGCTGCCACTTCCTTTATCCCACATCCTCTCTCATCTCTTTCCTGTCTGCATACAGTAGCAGGTGTTTCATTTGTGTGTGTGTCTGTGTGTGCACCCTGTCATCTCTCTGAATTCAACCTGAATTCAGCCTTGCATTGTCAGCAGAGCCGCATATTTTGTCTGTTTCTGTTTTTTTTTATACAAGTCATCTGGATCTAAGTTCTACGTTGTAGCTGCAGGTAATCCAAACACAGAGCAAGAGATTAATGTCTCTGCTCAGTGGCAGTTTTTAGTTTTGTCAACAATGTCACTCAGCAAATGTCCACCTGAGCTGCAGGCTGTTCAACCGCTGCTCGTGTTATATAAGCCGTTGAAGAAGAATGCACTGCAGCCCCAGTTTCACAGTACATCCAACTTTCCTTTTATTTCATCAGATCTTTTAAACTTGCTTGAAAACCCTCCACCATTTTCAACGTATCTAGCTGAACATAGTTAAAGGATCACTAATAATTAATGGTCGATTGTCTGAATTGTGGCCTACGCTTCATCACGGCCCAAAATGCCTTTTCCAAGTAAGAGATTGAAATCAATAATCTCTGCTTTCTTTTTTTGTTTCTCTATTGATCAGAATGTCAGTCAACCTACTTTCTGCTTTTTCACTTTCACTGAACCCTGATTTTATTCCCTAGTTCATTTTTTTGCATCTTTTAATGCTTTTCCAGCTATTTACTATGGAGGATAAAAAGTGCCAAAATTAAATAAATAAATACAGCATTAAATAAATAATTAAATGTGTAATTCATGAAATAAATAAGGAATTAAATATATAAATGTGTCATGTGACCAATCAGGTGTTATCTAACACCTGATTGGTCACA
>NW_015150503.1:1111312-1112556 GCF_000732505.1 Cyprinodon variegatus
GCCTTAATGTGCAGGGTGACCAATCAGGTGTTAGATAACACCTGATTGGTCACATGACACATTTATATATTTAATTCCTTATTTATTTTATGAATTACACATTTAATTAATTGTTTATCGCTGTATTTATTTATTTAATTGTGGCACTTTATATTAGTGACGTGGTTTTAATTAACTGAATGACACATTTATTTATTTAATTCCACATTTAATTAATTATTCACACATTTAATTATTTATTTAATGCTGTATTTATTTATTCAATTTTGGCACTTTTTATCCTCCATAATTTACTGCACCTAGAAAAAAACATTCTTACTCTTACTTCTTATGTTTGTCAGATTTCAACCTTAATCATTGAAATATTTATAGTTTTTGATGTGATTGGCCAACACAAACTAGTGCATAATTGTAAGTTGGATTGTTGGGATAAGAGTCTTTAATAAACCCTTTGAGTCAATATTTATGAAACCACTATTTAGCACAGTTGCAGCTGCAGGACTTTAGTGTTTTTTTCTGTAGCAGCTGTACACATCTAGAGATTAGATTGTTTGCTCATCTTTCTTTGTAAAATCACTTTTCCTCTTATTAGAGGAAGAGATGATTCGATGTAAAGCGTTCCTTTGTAGCTCTGTATGTTTAGAGCCGTCGTCCAGCTGGAGGGGGAACTTTTGCTCCAGCCTGAAGTCTTTAATCTTGCAGAGGTGGTTTTTTTTTTTACCTTTTCACAAAAAATAAGGGCTTGATCTTCATTTTTATTTGATTTCAATTCAATCTTTTTATATGGTCCCAATTCACAACACATAGCATCTCAAGGCACTTTACAAAGACAACGCAGTCAGATTGGTAAAAAATGTCTATCTGATTGCATAGAGTCATTGACTTGCAGGACATGATCCTCCTGGATGAGCTCGCAGCAGCGATATTCGCTTACATTTTGTTGTTGACTCTTCTGCAAACCCTCACACCCAATCTCTGACCGTGACTGGCTGGATGTGCTCTCTTCATCCTTCATACCTTATTTTTTTCATAGAAACTATATTCCAGTGAATGTGAACAGTGAAAGAGAGGCTTCTCTCTATCACCCTGCAGAGAGGTGTTGGCTGCGCTGCAACACCTTTGTTTCTACACTGCAAAAAATTTCAATCTTAATGAGGAGGTTTCTTGAATTGAGGAGGTAAGTGAGACACTTTGCCAATGGAACAAGATCATTAACATTTAAAATAAGAAAAAAATAATTGCAT
>NW_015150503.1:1113376-1114798 GCF_000732505.1 Cyprinodon variegatus
GTATTTGAGTCAATGAGTCGATGCAATCAACTGGTTTTCCTTAGATAGAAAACTTTGTATCAATTTGACTGTATGATCTGGTTAAACTGTAAAGTGCCTTGAGATGACATGTGTTGTGAATTTGGCACTATATAAATAAACTGAATTGAATTGAATCTCCAAAAATCCCAAAGGAGGGGCACTAAATTGCACATGATTTTTTTTAAGTATGTGCAGTAAGTGCAGGTAGATGACTGGATCTCAAAAAAACTAAATGGGACAACTAGGATCCTTATGAGGGACAATGGCTGGAATTTTCCAGTTGTGTTTATTTATTTATTTATTTAAATAGGGACAAATCACATTAATGAACATCAGTATAAAAACAAATGTAAATATGCCGAATTATGGCTACAAAGCTAGTTTCCATCCGGAGGCATTAGGCAGGCAAATACATAAGAAAGAACATATAATAAACAATATAAGCATCACAAGGAAATGTTAAAAGTTTAGTGGTCACATGACTGGTTAGTTTTCATCCGTAGTTTGAGTTGAGCTCTAAAGCGTACAGTATGTGTGTTGCTTCACGTTTCTCTCCCCTCATATTAAATTGAATTTTGAAGCAGCTCTTTTCTTTACATGTAGTTTCCCTCATGCATTGTTTAAAGTTCATTAGGATGTTTTGTTTAATGAGCATCGTGTGCAGGTTGGTGATGACATGGGTCACTGGCGCAGCTCTGTGACAATGATTGTAGCTCTGCTTTCTTTGCATTTGGGAAAATCGCCTTTCAATATAATATTTTTCTACTTTTATTCTAATTTGAACAAGTCAGATGCGGGATATTGCTTCAATTTTGAGTCGCCCAGAAGCAAAACATGAGTATCACACACCGAGCTGAATATCCGGCCACCCTAGTTGTGTGTGTAAAAATATGTAAACCACTTTCTGCCCCATTAACACGGCAGATTGCATGTTTTACCAGCAGCTTGAGGGTGGCCTTTAAAGAAAGATGATGTTCTAAGCCATCTAGTGTGAGGTAATTATAATAAAAAAATATTAAAATATAGTACTAAATAAGATTTATAGAGCTCTGTACATCAGTAGCTCTTTTTGCTACCTACAAAAGTAAAAAACAAAATTATGAAAACAACAAAAGTTCAATATAATAAATATAAAACAAAAAAAATTGTCGCAATGAGATATTTCTGTTCACTTTATCTGCAGATAAACATAGCTAGTTTTGTGTTTATATTATGCTAATGAAAGTTTTCAGTCATCCAGGTCATAGTCATTCCGTAAAAATTCAAAAATATCCACTGGACTTGGTTTCCAAGATTTGAAGCCTGCAATATCTGAAACCTCTCTATGATTTTGAGGGTCGGGCGTTAAAGGGGGGGGATTGCCGTTAAAGGAATAGTACACCCAAAACATGATTAGCTCTC
>NW_015150503.1:1117874-1119407 GCF_000732505.1 Cyprinodon variegatus
TGGCATACATTTTGCAGCGTTTTCATGCATTCGTGGGGTCATTTATTTTACGTCTCCGTCTTTACGACAAACGTTCTGGAAAATATTAGCGTTTCGTGTTCGTTTTTTTTACTTCGTGTGGACGGGGCCAGAGACAAAGGCAGGGCTAACGAGCTGACAAGGAGCAGGTGTGAGAGGAGACAACGAGGGAGCCACGGGGAAAGGAACACACACAAGAGGGCAACAGAGGACAACAGAAAAACATGAGAACATAAATCTAGAAATTACAACAAAAAAGGAATTAAACCAATAAAACTAGGAAACACAATATAACCAAAACCATGACAAGGTAATAAACCAATTTATGAGCACAAGATATTCATATCTAAGTTGGTATTTTTTATATGATTTTTTTGTTTAAGACAATATTACTTTATCCATAATTCTTCAGTGGGAGTTCAAACAGTGGACACATGATATAAAAAGCAGCATTTAGACAGCTAAAGAATGCCCGTATAAATAAATATTACCAATGACTTTGGCCTATTCCTGCCTTTCACATATTGTTATTTTCTTTGTCTGAAGGTTTTTGTCCCTGCTGGGCTCACTTCATCAAGAAGAGGGCTTTGGACAGCTTAGCCCCCCTCCCTGCCTTTTCATCCCATCTTTAATAATCTATAACCAAAGGACAAAGGACAGACTCCCACATGGAGAGACAAACACTTTAGATGTTGGGGGGATGGGGTCCTGATTACTGCTAGATTAATATTTTGGACATTGTTGTTGTTTTAGGGTTTTAGATGAAGAACAGAGTCAGTTTTTCTAGGATGAAGCATCAACTTTAGATCACTAATCTCTCTTTTTCTTTTCTTACTTCATCTTATATCAACGTATTTTCTTCTCTCTTCCATTTTGATACCTGATTGGCTGTTGCAACGTGACTTTACAGAAAGATTCAGATTTTAAACCTCCAAGGACAGTTGCCCCACCTGTCACATGGCTTTGCATCACGCCGCTCTTGAACACACCTCTACATAGGGATAACTGATAGAAAATGTTCCCTCGGTTGATGGAAACACGCTTTTAGTAGTTATCTGGTATTCTATTTACCCTTTTTCTTTCCTCTATTCTTTTCTCCTTCTCTTCCCTTTACTTTTTAAACACATCTGCGTTTCTTTTTTTCAGCTTTTTTTTTCTGTCAGGATGGCAATTGCATTTGAAATCATTATAATTCCATTTCTGATTAAGATTTGTTATATTTATATTCTAAAAGGAGCATTATAGCGAAAGTCGTAATGCTCCGTTTGTAAATATTCTAAGCCTCCCTGTGGCTGTCAGACGACATTCCTGAATGCGGCAATGCTAGATTGAAAAATTTAAATAAATAATTATTATACAAAATATTGACTGGCTCTTTCCCTTTGTTGGAATGAACCAGTCAAAGGCCAGGAGTAAGTTAAGCAGAGAATTAATTAAATTCAATTCAGTTTATTTCTATAGCGCAAATCCACAACACACGTCATTGCAAGGCCCTTTACAGTTCAACCAGATCAT
>NW_015150503.1:1120262-1124030 GCF_000732505.1 Cyprinodon variegatus
CTGAGACAAAGAGGGGGTTAATGAGGAAACTGGGAGCAGGAGAGCACAGAACAAGAGAGGGAAAGAGCTAGGGAATAAGGAGAACATAAGAGGGCAGCAGAGAGCAACAAATAGAAACCTGGAAGACTGGAAATAACAACAAAATTATAATCAAATAACTAGCACTATAAAACTTGGAGAAAAGAAAACTAAACACTAGAAAACAAGGAGTAAAGTAAGACTGAATACTCAAAAGAAAAACATAACAGAAACCTGACAGAACCCAGTTTAAGTTTATTACAGACATCTAAAGTGCTGGAGTTCGGAACTCAGTATGTCGCTCTTGTTAAATGTAATTTGAGCCAAACTGAGCGCCAATGCAATTTCAAAAGTGCATTTCGTTAAACTGTGATAATATTACAAATGGAATACCTTTTTCAGCTCTGCTACAAACCATTACCTCTGTAGGGCGAGATGCATCCCTTTGAAATCGTTTCCTTTTCATTTTGAAAATCATCTGTCATCTTTAGGCTGCATGGTGAAGCAGATAGTAACACTGCTGCCTTCAGTGAGGAGTGTCCTGGTTAAAACCCGGCCATATCAATGCGTTATTATGCACCATGTTTTTTCTCCCACACTGTTTACATTTGATCACTGCTGCACTTTAAGAAATGGAAATGTCATGAAAGCTGTACTAAACAAAATTTCGTTTTGTATTTACTCTATGCAAACAAAATGACAACAAAAGAGATTGTCCTCCTGATGTTTGCACGTTCGGTCTGTCCATGCGTGACTTCCTGCCAGTTACTCTGGCTTTCCCCCACAGTCCAAAAATATCTCTGTAAGCTTAGTTCGTTTCCATAAATGCCTTTTTCTGAGTATTTTTCACCCTTTTCTTCTACTTTATGTTGGTTAATCTTTCCAAACTCCAATGAAATACATTTCAGTTTCTTGTTGCAGTTTGACAACCAGTTTGAAGGCTTTTCAAGGTGCTGTCAGTTTTTCAGTAGACTGGTATCAAAGTTTAAAGATCTTTGAGCAGTTTTTTTTTTTCAATATATAACTTTCTACACATCTTCTCCAGCAAAAAATAATCAAACGTCTGCTGAGGGTCCTGTTTTCTTTTTTCTGCTTCCTAATTTTAGCCTTAATCAACTAAAACCTGCAGCATCTTCATCCTCATAAATAAACTGCCGTCAAGTTGTTTTACAAGTTAATTGCATCGATTTCTTAATCTCTTCCCTGCCTAATTTAGCATCAAAATGATTAAAAAACATAAAAAATGAACTGTGACTGCCTGCTATGTGTCTATTTGAGAAATTTCATTGCTTAAATATGATGACTGGTCCCTTGAGGATGAGGTGCAATGCTGCATTTCACGCCTATATTCTGCTTCCTGCACAGCATTTAGACGCAGTAATTGGCTTGTAATGAGCTGGGATAAAAAGCCGTGTCTGCAGCCGCAGCGCCCCGGGGGCTTATCGCTATTTTTTTCCCTTAAGTTCCTTAATTGATAAATAGGTTATTGATAATAAGAATAAGCAAGAAGGTATGTTTAAGGTAGAATCATTTAAGAGCTGCAAGATTCTCAGCTCTAGGTTTTGCAGGTCGACCTTTGGACCTTATTGTTTTAAGAACAAAACCAGCAGACCACAAACAAAACCATTACCTTATGTCTAATGGTTTGTTGGGATGAAAAAGACTTAAAAAGCGAGCAAAATAAAGGCGTTTTTTTTAGAGCAAAGTTAAGTGTCTGCATTTAATCAAACATAAACAAGATCTTTTTTCTTCTTGTTTGTAATTAAACACAAAAATCTAAAGTTAATCTTTGAAATCTTTAAATAAAAAAATAAAACAAGTGCCATAATGTGAGGAATGAATCATACTGGGGAAAATCTGCAACCAAGGCCATATGCATCACATATGTGCTGTGCAATACCCAGCAGAGGACGGGCGCTTTAATTTCCACGCCAGACGTTTTGTGTCTGTATGACAGAATGGAACAAGTTCATAAAGACACGTCTGAGAGAGCAAAGCGTTGCAGAAATGCTCTCAACTATCAGCGCTATCCCTGCAGGGCACTATGGCGAGCAGAACAGCCCTTTGTTGTCTCGCTTTCGAAATATACTTGACGCATGGCGAGAGCCGCTTCTCTGGGAAAAACGTTCAGTTTTTGACCATACTGGCAAAGCCAACTTTGCATAAAATCCTTATTATTGCCCAGTGACTAATTTCATGCTGGCTGGAACAATTGGCAGAGTACTTTTCTGGTAATTAGATGAACACAAGCAATCCTCAGTGAGTATCTGGCTGTCAAGTTCCTTTTCTGAATAAAATAGGTTTTGACATGAATTTCCCTGATTTTATGGCCCAATTTTGAGCAAGGCAGGAGGGTTAGTGATGTGAAAAGAGGACAGACTCGGTTGAAAAAGAATAAACAGTCAAACCTCTAATATAAGCTGCTAAAATCAGAATTCATTATCTGTTTTCCCTTTGTTTGCTTTTTAAATAGCTCACAGAAAATAGTCCTAACAGTGTGTGTGTGTCACCATGCAAAGGCCTTGGGTCACCCCTCATCTTCTAAGACATCGCTTCCAAAGGAGAAACTTTTTGAAATAGTCGCTTAAATTGGTCTTGAGAAATAGGCTGGAAGAATTTCAGATTTGTTTTTAATTAAAAGATGTGCTGCTTTTCTCGCTCATTTTCGTCTCTGTCCTTGTAAACCACGCATTCTTAAAGTGTTTCTGCGAACAATCTGGTGCAGCGTCTCAACAAAACACAAGTTGGAAAAAAAAATTAACATTGAGAAAAGGAGAACATTTCTTCGTATTCGGTTAGTTAATATATTTTTTTTATTTAGCTAATTTTTACAACTAAATTGACAGTTTAAATGTTGAAAAAGTTTCTGACATACTACTGGCTAATGCTTTGGCAAATAAATATATTGACAGTAGGTCTTTTGGGTAATTGTAAAGTTTTCCTATTTCATCGATGTTAAAGCCGTTACTGCAAAAGTTGGTGAAGAAGGTTGTTTGGAACCTGTATTTATTTTGGAGCAATCATATTGAGTAAATAAAAAAATGTATTCACTAATTCTTTAATCTTTCATTTCGTTGTATTTGATTCTTTTTTTATATTCTAAAATTAGCATTATAGTGAAAGTTGTCTTTTTTAAAAGGGCTCAAAGTGCTGGAGGTAAATCCCGCATATAATGGTCACTTTACATTCAGACACTACACAACTATGAATCATTTTTTTTGTATTGCTCATTATACAGAATAAACAGTTAGACAGGCTGTAATTTTACAACCATTTAAAACAGGACTTGTAAACAACTGCTGGTGAACTTAGATGAAAACAACAGTATCCAAAGAAAAACTACTAAAACACTATTGTGGAAATAGCTTAGTCCTATTGCTCCCATTGAATAATCTAGATCCAAATTTGGGTGACATTAATAATTTAAAGTGGGATTTAAAAAAGCCAGGGGATTTATTAGAAGGTCAAAAAGTGCTTATATACTTAACTGCAATTGGTATTTTATAAATTCAGCCAAAAATATTTGGAAAAGCACCTGTATTTGATCCACCTGCATTAATAATATTATTGTCACTGGAGCTACGTAAAAGTCCCATCAGCAATGGATCATTAGTTTATACCTAAAACTAATAAGTTTGCTGTGATTTACTGAATTTAGCATTAATCAGTAAAAACAATTATAATTTTCATCTCAATCACTGAGTCTGGGAGCGGCCATTTTTGCCCAAATATAGTAGCCCCTCCCTCCTG
>NW_015150503.1:1125325-1131528 GCF_000732505.1 Cyprinodon variegatus
TATACTCAAATATATTATGGGGTGGCCGATGTCCGATATTTAGTTTTAAGGCCGATACCGATACGGGGCCGATTATATCGTGCATCCCTAATAGCTTCTATTATTAAAAGATCTAAACGTTTGTCTAAACTTAGTTATAAACTGATTTTTTTTTTTTATTGTGTCTACATATTGTTTATTAACCCACATTAACTATATGCTATTAGAAGAAAACATTATGAAGATTAGAGAGAATTAGGTGACATGATCCCTGTTTTAATCTGAACTTTTTCTTTCTTTTTTTTACCATGTTGATGCTCGTTGTTTATGTAAATAAATATTTAAAGTAAATTTCAACTCAGCCGATTTCAGGAACTAAACATCTGTTTTTGGTCTCTTTCACGAGTTCAACAGCTTCTGGTTTTACAGCCTGGCAAAGATTTGCTGCCAAGATTAAACCAGTTTCTTGAATTCACGCTGGTTCCTCAGACCTTTTTCCAACCAGCTTCTAGAACAGGGTTCACCAACCTTTTTAAGGCTGAGGGCTACTTCATGGCTACCGAGTCACAGGAATGGCTACCAATACTGACCTATGAACTGGAGGGATCAGTGTTCACCTACAGTAAATCTCATCCATAAAAACTCATTTTTATTCCTATTTTATTCGTTTATTCATTTCTAATTTTCTTTTTAATATTGTCATTTTGAAACCACAGAAATATGATGAAATAGTTAACATGATGAAATAATACATAAATGATTAAAAAGAAGAGCAACAGAATAAAAAAAAATAAACTTAACCCACTGAGTGAGTTCTTTTGTTTTCAGAAGACGAAGAGGGCACCCCATGTGGTCCTTGGGGGCCCCTTGGTGCCCACGGGCACCGTGTTGGTGACCCCTGCTCTAGAACCATTTTGATTAAACAAAAGAACAAATAAATGCTGATATTAAAATATAGTTTGTACAGAATTGTATGCTGCTGTGACATCATCCCCATCATCATGACTTGGACATTTTTACCATTTTGTTCTGGAGATGTGCTGTAAAACCCATTGTTTTGTTCACCCATAGGAGGCGCTGGTGTTTTCATATGGGACAGGTGGCCTACATACACTTCCACTGCATTTGGTGAGGTTCCAATAGCTGCCTGCTTTTCATGTTTGTAGCCGTACAGTATGTAGGGGAATGGCTCCAAGGTGGTCTCCATGCAATATTTGACCCCAAACTCTCATTTTTGTTGTGGGTTTCATGTGGCACTCTCCACCATTCAACAGCAAACCATGTTTTATTTTGGAGGTGTGACTGCAAAGAGCTCTATTGACTGCTTAGCCTCAAAGACAAACTAACCTTTTTTTCATTTTCTACTGATGGTCTGTTTGTTGTGCACGCTTTAATTTTTGCAGTCATGCTTTAATTTTTTTGGTGACCATTTTGTCCTTGTGTACTTGTGTTATGTTGTTGAATTGGTACATTTGCGTGCATCTGTTTGCTGTTTTACAAGAGATGACTTAAATCAAACAAGAACATGTGGCTCATTTAAATGGGCAAGTACATCTCAATAAATTAGAATATCTTTAAAAAGTCAGTCCATCCAAAAAACAGAAACTCATATAGATTCGTAACACATAGTGATATATTCCATTTATTGATTATTTGATTGGAAATCGAGGCTGAAATCGAAGAATGAAGAGGCTCAAAACATGAGTCTCTTGAGGTCAAGTATGATTTTGGATGATGATTTGGAGAGCCAGGTCATCTGCTGCTGTTGGACCGCTTTCAGTTTCAAAGTTAATATTACTGTGATCGATCTGCCAGAATCTGGTCCGACCTGAACCCCACAGATAATCTATAGCAGAGGAGCCCAAGTCCAGACAACGAGCGACTCTGTCCTGCACTTTTTAGTTCCAACTCTTCTTTAAAATACCCGAAACAAATGAACTGCTCATCACCAGTAGAGCTGAATGACACGCTGATATAATTCAACCATCTGATTGAGGTGTACTGAAGAAGGGAGGCATCTACAAGCTAACCTGACTCCGCCAGATGGATTTGCTCCGCATATCCATCTGGAAACCTTCCGTTGAAGTAATTTTGGGAAGGGGCGAAAATACTGGTTAGCTGATTGGCCTATGCTGGTGATAGACGGGCCAAATAAACCAATCAGATCAACGAAGCATATGACGTACTAACAGAGCGACAATGAAAACACAACAAAAAGCTAATTGATAGATCAAACTCTTGCCGAAACCAGTCGGGAGAAGAGCAAAAACATCTTTTCCTCTGAGAAAAGCCTCCATAGCAGTGTTTTGCTCTTCTTTCAGTGAAGAAATACTCTGTAATTCCGATAAAACTTGCTCGATAGCCACGCTAACGCTAGTTTCATCGGCTGAAGCCGCCATGTTCTTTAGACTGAACTGTCGCGCTTCTCGTTGCGTCACACCTCAACCCGCCTCAAAGCCAACGCTGATTGGACGTTCGTTTGGTGAACGGCTCCAAATTTTCTTTAACGGAGAGTCTCCAGACTGATTTGCGAGTGAAACCTTGAAAGCTTGCGAGATCAGGATAGTCTCACAAGGCTATCTACAAGCTGCTGGATAGTAGTTCTTGATTACTGGACTTTGGCAACCTTGATCTGTGGAGAATTGGCGCCCAATACAGTAAAGCTGAAAGCTGGTAAATAAAATAATTCTTGCAAACCATGCTGCAAGCAGGGATTCTTGTTGCAAGAGTCCCAACCAAATATTAAGTCCTTATATTTTATGGCACAGCTTCGAAGTAGCAAGGAATGTATTCATTATATATTATTTCAGAAATTGAACGGTTAGTTTTCCCTATTTTAAAGCCATACTTACCAAATGTGAGAGGAATTAACTTGGATCACTTTAAGAGCTAAGAGTTTGTATTTTATACAAGTTTTTTGTCATTACACTATCACAAGTACAAAGCAACAAAATCTAAATTGACTTCCTGCAACCATAACCCATCCTCTTGGGTAACAGTGGGCTGCCATTGAGCAGAGCCTGGGTACAGTGTGGGGTTAAGGATTCCAAGCGCAATGCCCTAACCACTAGGCCACACTCACAAATAGGCTTTATTTGAAATTCTAGTTTATTGAGAACTTTACTCGAATTGGCACAATAATTGTCCACAGTAAAGATGCAAGGTATGCTAACCCTGCAACCTGCCTCTGTTTTGTCTTCCAGGGGAGCGACAACGAGTACGAGGTCGACCCAAACCGACAGAAGACGCATTCGTTCGTCAACCACTACATAAGCGACCCCACCTACTACAACTCCTGGCGCCGCCAGCAGAAGGGAATATCCCGAGCACAGGCCTACAGCTTCACCGAGTCTGAGTCGGGAGAACCAGAGCATCACGCCCCGCCTCCGCTGCCCCCTCTACCGCCGCTGCCCCCGCAGCTCAGTTCGCCCAGCCCTCAACCTCAACAGGCCCAGGGTCAACCTCAGGGTCAAGGCAACCTGTTTCGGCCCAAAGGAAGTCGGACTCCCACCCCCTCCCAGCAGTGCTCCAACCCCCCCAGCCAGCACAGCACCCTGTACAGGCCCCCCAGCAGCCTAGCCCCCGGGTCACGCGCTCCTATCGCTGGCTTCTCCTCCTTTGTGTGATAAATGCGGAAAAGGAGCAAACTTTCTGGAAGCGTTAACGCGAAATAGAACATCACGGCATGATGCCAAATCCGCCAGTTTAATCAATCACAGCAGTTTCTCGCCTCTTATAGCCTTCTGTTTTTCATTTTTACGCTTTTTTTTCTTCCGTTCTACTTAAACGGTGACTTTTCACAGCGCTTGTTTCTCTTTAGTGTGGAAGTGTGCCATCGTAAACTCAAGTTTTTCCTTTTACCTGTTGATAAAACACATCTGCAGTTGTATTTGTTGAACTACTTGCATGACTTTGCTTCTCATTCTTTCCTCTTTTTGTTGCTTTTTAGAAACACGTTAATCAGCAATCTCTGTACAAAGTCACAAGTCTTTGAAAACACAAAAAAAAAACATTTGCTACATATATATCTATATAGATATATATAAATATATATATATAACATATATATAGTGGAGAGACCTAGAAGTCAAAATTGAGCTGGTGGACATAATCTTTACAAACGGAGACTCATGAAGAGAAGAAAAGACTTGATTAGGCTCCATGTAAAAACAAAATATGAAGGATAACAAACATAACTTGTACCAAGGACACAAATCTGCATTAGTGTGGAACCAAATCGTTGGGCTGGGAGCGTGCACACATGCAGAGGTCAGAGGTGACTGTCCTGTGCCTGAGGGACTTACCATCTATGAAATAGGTGTATGTCTGTTTAACTAAAGAATTTTTTCATGAGATTGTTGCAGCGGAAGACGGCCGCCTTGATTGAAACACTTACTTCTACCACCTGGCACCAGTTGTGACCACGCCGTTCATGGTGCCCTCCAGCTACCAGAGCCTCCTTTTACGCTCAACGGATGGAAGTCGGCGGCGAAGGATCGAACCTTCACTGCTTTCTCTCTGCTCTTGTATAAACACATCAGTCTCGATCTGCTGAAACGCTTTGATATTCAGCCTGTGAGGGGGAGTTTTGAAACTGTGGACACTTCTGCTGAAAGCGCTTAAGTGTGATTTTGTTAAACAAAAAAAAAAAAGGGAAAAAAAGTTTTTTTGTTTTATCTCCTTGTTGCTATTTTTTTTTTTCCTGCCTCTGATCACACTGCAAAAATGATCTCAAAATGAGTAAAATTGTCTTAAATTAAGGGTATTTACCCTTAATTTGAGCAGTTAAATAAGATGATTTGCCACTGGAATTAGTATTTTTACTCTTAAAATAAGGCATATAGATAAAATGAACTTAAAATAAGACAAAGAAATTGTTTTTTCTTATTTTAAGTGTAAATTGTCTTGTTCCATTGGCAAAGTGTCTCACTTAAATCCTTAATTCAGGAAAAAATTCACTTATTTTAAGAAGAAATTACTTATTTAGATGTCATTTTTTTTGCAGTGCACCATCGCTGTGCAGCGCCGAGCCTGTTCAACAGATGATGTCATCAATTTGCCTCACTTCTCTTCTTTAAGTGTATTCAGCTACTCTCTGCTATCCAGGTGTGACCTTGCTCTAACGCGTACGTGTGCATGGGCGTGTGTGAATGATTACACTTTGTGTACGTCAAGCTTTACAGATCATTCACTGTAAGTATGTGTATAAACGGATCGTCCTGCAGCAGCTTTAAACCTGCCTGGAGTTATGCCACAGAGGGGCTGGCAACGTCCGACCGCTCACGAGGCGAACTTACAACGCTATGGTGAAAATTCAGTGATGTGTTTCTAGTTACCACAGTTCAGATACAGAAAAGACGTCATCTACTTGTTCCCTTAAGGTTTTATTTCAATTTTTCTTTATGTGGAGTGACTTCATTGTACGCAACAAAAGCTTATCACGCAGAATCTGAATGAATATATTATCACAGTACATTTCTGAAATAAATTATTTTTCAATGTTAGTCCGTCTGGTTTTAAGTTTACCACATTAGGAAAATATGGAAGACAAGGACTGCCAAAATCTGATGCAACAATATATAAATGGCTAAAAAATAAATGGAGGACAAAACAAAAAAATGCAGCAAAATTAAAAATCTTTTTGTTTTTGATACCCAGAATGTGTGATAAATTAAACTTTAATGTTCATATGTATATGTACATTTATTTATTTATTTTGAAGGATAGACCTTGCAAAGGTTTTGGGGGTTTTTATTGGTTTTCCATCATTTCAAGTGTTTCCTTGATGTTCCTTTTAATATTCTGGCTTTTTTTTGTTTGGAGAAAGACTTCCGTAAGGCTTCAAAACAATTATGGTCCAATATCCGGCTTTCCAGGAGGGGGAAGCAGTGCAGTACCAACACTATTTATAGTGGGGGTGGTGTGCTGCTGACCTGGACTTGGGATGTCGTGTTTCAGTCAGCTTAATACTTCCAAGACATCCTTAATCCCACCAACACATCTTCCATTAAGGAAGCAGAGCCTGGGGGATCTGGGTCAGGTACTCCCATCACTGGTGCTGAGGTCACTGAGGTGGTTAAAAAGCTCCTCGGTGGCTAGGCCCCAGGAGTGGATGACATTCGCCCTAAGTACCTTAAAGGAATAATACACCCAAAACATGATTAGCCTTCATTTTCTACTCACCCCCATGCTGAACAACACTCTGGAGTACTTTTTTGATATCT
>NW_015150503.1:1131830-1136837 GCF_000732505.1 Cyprinodon variegatus
AGATATCAAAAAAGTACTCCAGAGTGTTGTTCAGCATGGGGGTGAGTAGAAAATGAAGGCTAATCATGTTTTGGGTGTACTATTCCTTTAAGTTAAATGGCTTCTCTAAATTCTCCTTAGGCGTGAGAGTGGTCATGAATAGTTGTTTGTCCTGTTTCTCTCTGTGTTGCCCTGCGATGGACTAGCGACCTCTCCAGGGTGGACCCCGCCTCTCACCCGTAGACAACTGCAGATAGGAAACAGCACCCCTTGTGACCCCACTTGGGATAAGTGTGACGGAAGATGGATGGATAAAAGAAAGCCATACAAAAATTTGAAAAAGAAAAACTAGCCCTGTCCATGCTGGTGATACACCCTGCTCACACTCAAATACAGCAGTGGCAGCATCAGAGCGTGGGATGCATTTCTTCAGCAGCAGCAGCAGAGAGGCAGGTCAAAGTTTACAGAAAGAAGCTAAATGGCTATAAATTAAGAACATTTAAGAGATTCCTTGAGACTGGGATAAAAATAGATGTTCACCTTTCAGGAGGATAAAGACCCGACTGATAAAACAGAATTCCTCGGATAGAGTCCAGATATCTACATCCAGTTACATCTTTAGGGTTTTTTTTCCCAGACTTGTAGGATTCTTAGACTTTTGCAAAATAGTATAGTACTCCCCTAACTTGCAGCTGTTGGTGCAGAAAAGAGATTCCAAAAAATGATGATTAAGCAGAACAGCTGGGGTAAAAATGTCCTTTATTTTGATCAATCAAGTACGGAAATGCCGATAAAATCTGAAAGAGTATGAGACATGATGAAGTGTCTTGTCTGTGCATGCATTTGATCTATTTATAGCTGACTAGTTGATCAAATGCAACCTGAGCATTTACTTTTACTCAAGGCAGCATTAAAAAGGATTTTACAGATGATGTAAAATCCTTTTATCTAGTTACAAATGTCCCTCTTGACTTGTTCTGTGCTCCTAACTCGTCAGTTCTTTAAAACTTCCTTTATTTGGGATTCTAACCCTTCTGAAAGCAAGTTAGACACCATCCCTCCTTTTATGAGGTAGAAAGAATGTCTTAAACATCTTATATTATGGGAAGGCTCAACATGCACATGTAAATCAAAGACACAGGCAGAGCGTCAGATGCTGCTAGATGCTAATTGGATCACATTCAGTCACTTGATCCACGGCTAACCCGCTAAACACACAGGCATGAGAAGAGAGGAGATTAGACGGGATAGGATGGAACAGGGAATTGGAATGAGAGCTTCCAGAACACTAATCCCCTTTTTTTCAAAACACATGGGAAATTTCTCTCTGACTGTAGAATTGTACACGGGAGGTTCCACTTGCAGAAATTATTCATTTTTCTCTGTTTCTACCCCCTTTAGAAAAAAACCAAAAAGAGGAAAAAGGCACTGGTGGCGTTTCTTCTAGCCCAGGGAATAAATAACCCTGATGAACTTTAAGAACCATTTAATTGCCTCATTTTTCCTTTTCACTTATGGTGGTTTGGGGATTTAAAAAAGATATACATGTAGTTGGATAAAGGATAATAATTAGTGTAATAAGTCCCTCCCTTTGCCTTTCTAACGTACTGTTAGCAGTTTAAATTGGTTTTGGACAAAATCTGCATGATGGCATAATTGTTTCCAACTTTTGGTTTATTTCTATAGCACCAATTGACAATACATGTAATTTTAAGGCACTTTACAGTTCACCAGATCATCCAGTCAAATTGATTCAAAGTTGTCTATCTAAGGAAAACCAGTTGATTGCATCGATTCGTTGAGTCGAAGACAATCGCTCACACTAAGCATGCTTGTAGCGACAGTGGAGAGGAAAAACTCCCTTTGAACAAGAAGAAACCTCCAGCTGAACCAGGCTCAGTGTGAGCGGCCATCTGCCGAGGCCGATTGGGGTTCAAGGAGACAGAAGCACAGATAGAAAAAGAAGCATAGATACAAAAGGCAACTGTCAACCAGCTCCACAGGCGGCCCTGTCCAGGAAACACACAGCCAGGCAGACGAGCTCCGAGCCAGCTCCCATGTCAGAGGATGAAGAGAGCACATCCNATGGAGGAATATTAAAACGTTTTTTGTGGACTTTTATGGACCTTTCTGTCTCGGGCGCCATAGACCTCCATCATTTGAATGTCAGCTGACAGCAAGAAGCCTCCCAGATCTCCAGATGCATTTGAGATATCAAAAAAGTACTCCAGAGTGTTGTTTAATGGGGGTGAGTAGAAAATGAAGGCTAATCATGTTTTGGGTGTACTATTCCTTTAAGGCTCTGGGTCTTGTGGGGCGGTGTTGGTTAACGCGACATTATGTGGACATCAGGGACAGTTCCCCTGGATTGGCAGACTGGGGTGGTGGTCCCCCTATTTACCTGGAGGGTCTATTCCAGCTACAGAGGAATCACACTCTTAAGCCTCCCTGGTAAGGTCTTTTCCGGGGGTTCTGGAAAGATTTCCGTCGGATAGTCGAATCTCAGATTTAGGAGGAGCCTTGTGGTTTCTTTCCTGGTGGAACACTGGATCAGCTCTACACTCTCAGCAGGATCCTGGAGGGTGCATGTCAGTTTGCCCAACCAGTCTACAGCTCTCACTGGAGCGGTTCGCAGCCGAGTGTGAAGCGGCCGGGATGAGGATCAGTGCCTCCAAATCTGAGACCATGGTCTTGAGCCGGAAAAGGGTAGAGTGCCTTCTCCAGGTTGGGGAGGATCTACTGCCCCTAGTGGAGGAGTTTAAGTATCTTGGGGTCTTGTTCATGAATGAGGGTAAGATGGAGCGGGAGATCGACAGGTGGATTGGTGCGGCGTCTGCTGTGAAACGTGTGCTGTACCTGTCTGTTGTGGTGAAGAGAGAGCTGAGCCAAAAAGCAAAGCTCTCGATTTACCTGTCGATCTACATTCCTACCCTCATCTATGGTCATTAGCTTTGGGTCATGACGGTCCCAAATACAAGCGGCTGAAATGAGTTTTCTCCGTAGTGTGTCTGGGTTCTCCCTTAGAGATAGGGTGAGGAGCCCAGTCATTCAGGGAGGACTCAGAGTAGAGCTGCTGCTCCTCCACATCGAGAGGAGCCAGTTGAGGTGGCTCGGGCATCTGGTTAGGATGCCTCCTGGACGTCTCCCTGGTGAGGTGTTCCAGCCATGTCCCACCGGGAGGAGGCCCAGGGAGAGACCCAGGAAACCCTGCAGGGACTATGTTTCTCGGCTGGCGTGGGAACGCCTTGGGATTCCCCCGGAGGAGCTGGACCAAGTGGCTGGAGAAAGGAACGCCTGGGCCTCCCTACTGAAGCTGCTACCCCCGCGACCCGACCCCGGATAAGCAGAAGAAGATGGTTGGATGGCCATATATAACTCTATATATGTTTATATGTATATGCATATGTATAACTATAGATCTCATACAAATAAGTGAGTTATGGATGAGTCTGAATTAGCTAAAAAGAAGGAATTTACTGTTTGCATAAACACAGTAACCTTAATTAGAAGTAAAAAAGAGGTAAGTTAAATGGAAGCATTGAAGCAGTGCATGTAAAAAGCAATGCACAACTGCCAATGCAAAAAACATTGAGTTCAGTGCTCTATCAAATACACTTTAACCTCATAATTACAGCAAGATTTGAGCAAAAACCAATAAAAAAGATTTTTATCAAACTATCAACACTGTCACGATGGACAAAAATGCATGTGGTGGTATCAGCAGTTTTATTTACATTTTTGTTGAATGTATTTGATTGTAGGCCTATACACAGATATTTATACAGGTAGATTACCTGCACACTATAGCTTTAGAAGCTAACAAATTAGCTTGTGACATGAAGTAGACATTTGTATACTTCAGTACTCCAGGGGGATGGTATCCCCTTTCTAAAAAAATCCTTAAACATCATCCCTCTTCTTAAATCACCATCCCCTGTGACATTTTATTACTAAATGTGTAAAGTTTCTACAATATATTAGCAGTAATGGCAATAAAATTGTCCTTTCAACATTTGGCAGGCTGTGGGCTTATGAGTGGCCTGAGAAAAATAAATAAAATCAAAGTGGCCGACCATGTCTATGAAGCTGATCCCAGTGGGGAATTTGTCCTCTGCATTTTTCCCTAAATATGTAGGAGCAGTGGTAGCCATGCCAGTTCAGGGACTGACTGCAGTTCTGTAAGGTGCCTTGTTCAACGTCAATGCATAGTGCTTTAGGTTAATAGACTATATTAATTAGGCCAGGGGTCACCAACGTGGTGCCCACGGGCACCAGGGGGCCCTTCATGGACCACATGGGGTGCCCTCAGACTTCTAAGAAAAGAACATTTCACCAGTGCGCTAAGTTTGAAATTTTCTTTTATTCTGTTTCTCTCCTTTTTTGATAATTTATAGATCCTTTCAAAATGACAATGTCTAAAATACAATTAGAACTTAAAGGAAACAAAAAAAATGTTTATAATGTATAATGAAGTTTAGGTGAACACTGACCCTTGCTGTGCATGGGTCAGTGTTGGTAGCCCTTCCTATGACTTAGTACCCTTGAAGTGGCAATCAGCCTTAAAAAGGTTGGTGACCCCTGAATTAGGCTATGTATGCTTCCAAAAAAAAAAAAAAAAAAAAATCCACCATCACCCTTATTTTTTTCCAACTGGACTACAGACTATTAGTTGTAGACCCCAAACATCAGACTATAGAGTTATTACTATTAGCTAATATTGATAACTATTGGCTAATAGCATTAACTTGGGCTGCTCAGTGGGGCAGTGGGGAGCACTGCTGCCGCAGCAAGAAGGTTCAGGGTTCGATTTCCAGCTCAGGGTCTTTCTGCATGGAGTTTGCATGTTCTCCCCATGCATGTGTGGGTTTTCTCCGGGTACTCCATCTTCCTCCCATAGTCCAAAAGCATGACTTTTAAAGGAATATTACACCCAAAGCATGATAAGCCTTCATTTTCTACTCACCCCCATGCTGAACAACACTCTGGAGTACTTTTTTGATATCTCAAATGCATCTGGAGATCTGGGAG
>NW_015150503.1:1143327-1147661 GCF_000732505.1 Cyprinodon variegatus
AGGAGGAGGAGGAGGAGGAGGGGGGAGGTGGCTGGCTTTGTGCGCCTCCCAGGCAGCGCAGATGCGGAGTAAACGGCCGTTGGAGCAAACAGGACTATAACCGTGACAGGAGTCAGCTACTTCCCCTTTGAGGAAACTAAAGCAGATCTTTGATCGGTTCTTCTTCGAACTTTTCCTTCGTTTTCCTGGAAAGTGAACCTGGATAAAGCCTGGAACTTTCTACCCGCCTGGAAGCTGAAGGGAAAAGGTAACTTTCCCTCATGTTGGGCTGACTGCGCACTAACCTGCATGATGTTGCTTTGTTTCAGGACAGTCTGTTGTTGGTTTCATGTCCCTCTGTGGGTTTGGAGAAGCTTTCTGAAGCTTTTCCGTGAAGTTAGGAAGGTTGGTGGAAGTAAAGTCCAGCAGGGTGACAATGAGATCTGCATCTCATTTGAATCTCAAATATTCCCTGCAGACAATCAGCTGCTGCCTGGATCTCTGATCAGGATCAGGATCAGGATCAGGATCAGGATCAGGATCAGGATCAGGATGGTCCCAGATGGAGGAGCAACAATCACTCCTCTTTCTGTCCTCCATCAAAGTTCAATCCTAGTTAGGTTAGGTAGACATGTTCATTAGCTTCACCTCAACTTTATCAAAAATAGAAGCCAAATAACTTTTAGATCATTACAAATAATCCAAGTAGGTAAAAAAAATAAACATTTAAAAGTCACTTTAACACAATTGTTTTATGTCCTACCCTGCTAACATGAAACAGTGTTAAAATAACTAAATATGATTATGTAAATAACCAAAAACGGTTGCATTATTTTTTCAGCATGGTACCGGGCCATCTCTAGAACCCAAAGCTCAATTTAAGTTTTCTGCCTTGAAACAGATATTTATTTATTTATTGTTTACATTATTATTATTTAAATCTGGTAATAACCATAAAACCAATTGAATAATTAAATGAGATTATTTCCTTATGTGAAACAACAAAGCATGTCTTCATTTATGATATACTCCCTTTATTTTCCTGCCTTTGCTCAATAATGCTGATGCAGATTCTCAGTCATCCAGGTCATAGTCATTCCAAAAAAAGTTAAAAATCAATCCACTGGAATTTGTTTCCAAGTTTAAATATGTTTCTCTTCCCATTCAGGAAGCTTTTTCAATTCAAAATGTCAGAAATCGCGTGGAGTTTGAGGCTTTATAGAGTAGGCTATAAAGTATAAAGCCTGGAGCTCAACAATATTTCTGACATTTTGAATTGAGAAAGCTTCCTGGATGGGAAGCGAAACATCTTCAAACTTGAAACAAAGTCCAGTAAATTGTTTATTTTAAACTTTCTTATTAAATAATTACTTCAAAATGCTTTCAATAAGGCATGAAAACCAAAAGACGACCACCAAACCGTAAAGTGAATGTTGTTTGGTATTTACGTTTAATGAGCTAAAGCTAATGTGTCTGTAAAGGCTGATTTATACTCAGAAACAGGTCGTCTGCTTGTGTGTCGCAGTGAACGCAAATGAGACCCCGCCCCTTCCGCAGACACTCTGCTGCACCTCTCCAAAAATGTTAGTGACCTGCAGACAGGAGGCCTCTGATTGGTCAAATCTACATCCGCTCTACACTATGCATATTTCCTGTCTGTCCTTCTTATGATGTCACATATGGCAACTCCACTCGGACAAACTCTGTTGCACCCGTTTCTTAAGGATCGAATCTCTTTTGTAGTTTCAACATATTATTACCTACATTTGCTATTATTTTACATTTCATTGGCGATCTAAAGTAGCCTAGAGTAGAAAACAATCATCGTCAGTCTTGAACTAAAGTACTGCCGTTCTGCCATTTAACGAGGTGACACAAAAAGTTTCAGTTTATTTTTATTCTTTTTATTAAGATCTGAGTGCAGGGAAGGAAACATTTTGTAGAGATTTTAGACGAAGAAAACAACAAGTTATTCTACTTGTACAAAACGAGCGGTTGTTGTTGATACATGTTAAAAGTAGTGTAGCTTAATATGGCTAACTGACCGAGCTAAAATGTGTTAGCTACTGAGCACAGCTAGCCACAGCGCTAACAAAGTCTCCCCCTTTATATCATGGTCTAACAGTTACTTTGTTCACCAAAAACAAATTTTTTTCAGTTTTCTTATCGATCAGGTAAAACTTGATCGGTCATTAGGTACGCTAACGGATGTTATTATCGTTGTCTGCGCAACCGATATGTTTTACATCATGTAGCAACATTCAGCAAATTGTATAGCGTAACATCACTGGCATGAAGCAGGAAACGAGCAGATCCGGTACCTTACCGGCTTGTTTTGTTTGTATGTCCGCCATTGTGGAAAACGAGTCGTGAAGATGGACCAGCTAGAAGAGCGAGGCGCGCGAGAACGCTGGGACCCTTTTTCCTCCTGGATCCTCGCTTTTTTTGGCTCTTATGCCCTTCCATTGTCACGCGATCTTGCCCCTTTTAATTTTTCCCCCTTCCTCACCGCCTCGGCCGTATCTAGATCCACAGCTACTTCCTAATTGTCCTTCTTGCGTTGTGGCATGGAATTACATAGCGCACACCACGCTTCAAAATTGCGCATAAATTTAAATATATCTGCGACACACTGCTGCGGGAGGATAAGCAGCCCACTCCAGGCTAGCTATGTTCACAGAGAGCTCCACTGGTAAAAGGCTCTTATACCTAATAGGGGTGGAACTGTTCACAAAATCCACGGTTTGGTTCGGTTCACGGTTTCGTGGTCACGGTTTTCGGTCNTTTTTCTTACTTTAAATGTAAATGATCTTGTTCCATTGGCAAAGTGTCTCAATTACCTCCTCAATTCAAGAAAAAACGCACTTATTTTAAGAAAGAATTACTTATTAAGATTGAAATTTTTTGCAGCGCAGCCAACACCTCTCTGAAGGGTGATGGAGAGAAGCCTCTCTTTCACTGTTCACATTCACTGGAATATAGTTTCTACGAAAAAAAAAGAAGGTATATCAGGGATTTAAGGCAACTTAAAACTGTGAAAATATAGAAATGCTTACCATTTCTTTTATTTTTTTTGTTCTGACCCCATCTGACAGGTTTTCATTAAAGCAAAACAAAATCCCTGAATATAGAATGTCTTAGTGTAGCATTGCCATGCTATGTGCAAAGCAGTCTGAACGAGAAAACACTAAGGAAGCAATAAAGAATAGTAAAAAAATAAAAAATAAAAAAGCCTGCTTCCTGCAGTGACACCATCAAAGTTTTGTTCCGGTCTGGAAACACAGCACTGTTCTCAAAGACGCAGTAAATCCCCATAAAATGTTGCCCCACTAATTGGCTCATCATTTATAAGACCTATAATGATACATTTACATGTGGGAAAAATCTTTGTTTGATAGATGGTTGGGGAAGAGAAACGTAATGAGTTGGGTTAAGGTTCACACCTGATGACCAGATGGTTGCTTTAAACACTTCAGCTCATGCTGGTTTAAAAGAGTCTTTGTGTTTTTTTACACACTATATGTAATAATTATGATAGCCTAGAGTTAAAAAAACAAAAAACAAAAAAACCATATTATTACATCTCAGAAATAGCAGAGATTATTTCTCTCCTTCTTAGTGAGACAGATAATTTGGGATTTTTAATACAGTTAAATTTTACAGTCCCTTGAAAACAAATGGATTCCCTTTAAAGCCTTTTCACTGTCCCACCAAATCTGATCTCCATACATATTTCCATCAGGTTTGACCAACTTCTTTGTCCCTTTTGCAAAAACACCTCCCCACAGCGTGATGCTGCCACCACCGTATTTAACCATGGTGTCAAATGTTGCAATACTAGTGCTTTTCAGCACAGATTATTTTGAAAGTAGAGATAAGCAGCTTCTATGTCATGTGCTGCTGTGGCTTCTTTTAGCTGAAAACAACAACCTAGCTTTTATTCTTCTAATACTTTTACTCTACTTATGGATATATTTTTAAACTCCACTGGGAAACCAAACATGGGTCCAAGAAACCTTCATCCGACCAGAATTACTTTGATTTTTCTGTGCTACACATAGTAGTGATATTTCTGGTTTTAAATTAAAAGCCTGTCTTTGTTTTGAGCATGGGTGGTTCTAGAAACGGAAAGAAAGGGGACTGTGTCCCTGTAGAACTGGTCTTGGCCCCTGTTACGGCCCCTGCACTGAAACCATGCCCTGCAAAGTTTAAATATAAGCAAAGGTGGGTAGAGTACCCAAATGTTTTACCTAAGTAAAAGTAACACTACATCATAATATTTTTACTAAAGCAAAAATAAAAAGAAGCTTTTAAAGAAATTCCAAAAAAACAAACAAACAAAAAAAAAAAAAAAA
>NW_015150503.1:1152740-1154961 GCF_000732505.1 Cyprinodon variegatus
ATCTCTTGGTGAGAAGCCCAACATTCATGGGAAAAGTCAAAAACCGCCTGAAACAAGTATTTTGTAAAATTTAGGCACTTAATTTGCTCCTACATCATACTTTAAAATGTGATTATTTTTTAAAATCAATCCATTTCGACAGAATTAAACCAGATGAAACTTAAACATTTCAACTTTAGGGGTACTGAACAGGTCATAGTGATGGAATAAAAAACTGTTTTAATCTTAAATGCAAAATCATTATAGATACATTTTACAACTTAGGTCTAGTTATTGCTCTAAGTTGGTTGCTCTCAGCTAGAGGCATGTTTTAGACTCTCTATACTTCAGTCATGATTAATTGATTACTTAATTGACGGTTATTATTAATCACGATTAATCCTAATGCATTAAACCATGACTCAACAAATCCAGTAATTAACAGTCTGATTCAACCCATAACTCAGATTAAACCAATAATTAAGTAGGTTAGATATTAATTTTTCCAATCTTTATTTGAAGCATGAACATCTAGATCAGTATCTGTTCCAAATAACTAATAACTTACTTTGTTTTTTTTAAATAAATAATCAGAACTGGGCCACAGAGCCTGAAATATGTGTCCTAAAAAACTATTTCCAGCTCCGGGACAGGATATGATATAACCATAAATGGGACAGATGGATTCTCTGAGCATCGGTTTTCCTTCGCTGAGAGTTATGTAACATTAATACTCCTTAGAGGGATCATAGTTAGACAGCAATGCGCTCTAAAAACGACCTCTTTTAATCAGCTGGATCATTGATGGGTTTCTTTCTGTTTATGTTATTGTTCATTTTGTTTTTTAGTCATCTTTTCAGTGAACAAACTTAAAGTACTCTTTCTGTACTGAACTCCACTCTGTCAATATTACCCTCTCCTTACCGCTCTATTCTTGAACAACTTTCTCCATGGACATGACATATAAACCAAGTGGCTTTAAATTGGCCTGATCTTTGCACAGCTACTGACCTCTGACTTCCTCTTGCATACAAATATTTAACCACGCCTTAACAACAGCTCTGAGGTCGCTCGCTAAGTGTTAACGTCGTTTCTGGAGTCATTTATTACTCAGAAATGGCAGCTCTGTTCTCCGCTTCCCTGCAAACACTCCAGGCCTTTTAGCTCCTTGCATTACGGCCCCTTTTTCTGCTGCTAGGCAGACGTCTCTCCAATAACATCTGTTGTGTCAGAGGAGAGGAGGGGAGGGGGGCTGTGTCATCTCTGACTGGCTTCTTTTTTGCAGTCAAGGCTGTTTAAATGGGCTCCGATGGATGTTGCTGCTGTGAGCAAGTTGGCCCCCTTCCCAGCTCTGACGTCGCTGCGCTGAGGTCACTGCAGTTTTATATTAGCAGGGCGCTGAGCTGAGGTGGCTGGAAACAGACAGCGTTCAGACTCTCTGACTGTAACTTCAGTTTGTCATCCACTCTGAGGTGTTGCTGTCTGGGAAATGAAGCTCGATGGGAGGTTTTAATGCTAACGATGTTTGCCAAAAAACAAGCAGTGTTTATTCCTACTGCTGCTCACATGAAATATCGTTTTTGAGCACTGATATTGATTTATATAACATTTATTTATTGTTAGTTTGATAGATTTATACAAAGTAGGTTTCCAACACTGAAAACAAATCTAGATGAGTCATTTTTTTCTTAAAATAAGTGCATTTGTTCTTGGATTGAGGAGGCAGACACTTTGCCAATGGAACAAGACAATTTACGCTTAAAATAAGAAATCAAAATTGCATTGTCTTATTTCAAGTGCATATTATCTAAATATCTTATTTTAAGAGTAAGAATGCTCATTCCATTGGCAAAATACCTCATTCACTTACTCAAATTAAGGGTAAATACACTTAATTTAAGGAATACTTCTGTTATTTGCTGTTGTTTCAAAAAAAAAAAAAATGCATAACGATATTACAGCTTTCATTGATTCATTTCAAACTTGAAACTTTGTTTAGCCGAAAAGGTGGAAAAAAAAAATAATAATAAAAAAAAAAATTACCGATTAATCGAATCGAATCGTGGTGTATTCTTGAGTATCGAAAATAATCGAATCGTTGGTTCAGGAAATCGATACTGAATCGAATCGCCATGATGGATGTGTTTTACACCCCTAGTATCCATGTTATTTGGGGTTTGAGTCAGTCAACGTCTTCTACTGTGACTGTCTCCACTACTGACATGGCGCCTGGCAGCAGAAG
>NW_015150503.1:1155600-1159116 GCF_000732505.1 Cyprinodon variegatus
TAACATCGGTATCGATATCGGTTATCGGCTACATGAGTTTTAAAATATCGGCATATCGGATATCGGCCAAAATCCCAATATCGTGCAACCCTAGTATTTATCATTAATTTGAGTAGGTAACTCACATGATTTGCCAATGGAATGAGTGTTTTTACTCTTAAATTAAAATAATTAGATAAAATGCACTTGAAATAAGACAATGCAGTTGTTTTTTTTTCTTATTTTAAACGTAAATTCTCTTGTTTCATTGGTAGAGTGTCTCACTTACCTCCTTAATTCAAGAAAAAAAGCATTTATTGTAAGAAAAAATTACTCATTTAGATTTTTTTTTTATTGCAGTGAGACTTCCTCCCACACTGGAAAAAAATCGAAATCTAGATGAGTAATTTTTTCTTAAAATAAGTGCATTTGTTCTTGGATGAGGAGGTAAAAGAGACACTTTGCCAATGGAACAAGACAATTTACGCTTAAAATAAGAAAAAAAACAATTGCATTGTCTTATTTCAAGTGCATTTTATTTAAATATATTATTTTAAGAGTAAAACAACTCGTTACATTTGCAAACTATCTCATTTACCTACTCAAATTAAGAGTAAATACACTTGATTTAAGGAATTTTGACTTATTTCTAGATAGTTTTTCCAGTGTTTTAAATCAGAGGGGTTTGTTTGGTTTGTTTTTCTTTATTTGCTTTTCAGGATAGGTCTGCGGAAATGATCTGCATTAGAAATATAATCAAGATTTTATCCAAAAATGAAGCAGGACGCTGTGCCTGCTGGCAGGTGGAAGGGCATGTCTTCACCTGCTTGCGTCAGGAAGCAGCGGGAGGGCAGGTGGTCCATGTTTTCATAGCTCTGAGTCACGGTCTGCAAGCAGACCACTTTCAGAGGTACATTTTAAAAACACAGTTTCTGCAAACAATCATTATGTTCATCTTATCTGCAGATCTTCGAGTAATTTCAGCAACTTTCAGCATAGTGAGCGCGCTGAGAGAGGGAGTCCAAGGCTGTTTCTCAATTCACTAGAACACGAGTACAGACTCGTGTTCTCACCGAGTATGTTCTTGAGAAGAACACAGGAAAGTCTGGACTCGGGGAGAACGGGAGCACGCAGCATAAATATGGGTCAACTGGAACAGAAGCGTCCTGATGACATCACCACATAATCGGCTCGTCTGGAGCTGCATTTCACCTCCTGTTATTAATAGTCTCTAGATAATAATAAATTCTTACTTTTTTCATTTAGTGGGGGAATAATAATAATAATGAAAACATACTTTTGTAGAACAATGCCGACAGAGAAGAGAACTTTTAACTTAAATACTTAAATAGAGCGCTGTCAGCTGTCAATCTTGAGAACAGACATTCTGCTCTGATTAGGGGTGGGTATTGCCGAAGAATTCACGATTCGATTCCAATCATGATTCACATGCCACGATGCCATTCTATCACGATGCATCACGATACGTGAAATATCGCGATGCATCACGATGCATTGCGATATTTTCACTGAACGCTGTAAGAAAAAAATTCAGCTATTACCAGTGGCTGACTGGCTGTGGGTGATCTGGATAGTATCTTGAATTGATACATAAGTGAAAGCAACTTAAGTCATACATAGCTGTATTTATTGAAACAACTATCGAAGGTATTGCCATGAAAACAAATACTGGACACAAATATTACTATCACTGGCTTGGACAGACTGATAAAGAGTGCTTAGGATTTATAAAACTTAAAATAACAGTGCCGTTTACATGGCCTCAGTGGTACTTTAAACCAATGAAAACATTCAAATGTTTGACATTTCCCCTTTCGCAAATTATGTGCGTCAAATCAATTTCGTTGTTAACTTCTTTGTTTTTAAAGCCAAAATGCATCCAAACATCTGACTTGGAATGTAATGGAGCTCGGCAAATTTTCTCAGTCTCCGTGTTTTGTTTATGAATGACTCGTCGCAGTATCCGCAGCGACATCTACTGGACTGAAAGTTGTATTCCACTTGTTTTTGGCTGATGTGTGCCAACCATTCATGTATTTTATTTATTCCTTTTTTGTTAATTAAGAATCAACACTTGGCATCAAGAATCGATGCAGTAGATCACAAAAATTAGAATGGCGATGCATTGCCATGACGATTATTTTGCAAACCCCTAGCTCTGATGCATGCTGGGTAAACAGGGAGGGGCAAGAACAACATCCGAGGACTTTGTTCGTTCTCGGTCTTCTTGTTCTTGTGAATTGGAATAGTACTAGGGCTGAGGCTGATGACGTGTCACAAGTACACGAGCACATGACAATGCACTGGTGAGAAACGGCCTATAAGTCAGCCAAGGGACTGACACGCTCACCAAAATCGGTGACAATTTAGAATGTATCGTGTAGGGGTGAGTATTGGCATGTGTGTTAGAGAACGATATCGGTCACGATTTTGCAATATCGCTTTATAGTTATTTTACCCAGCTATCAAAATGGAATAGAACAGGAAATCCCTTTATTTTCCCAGAATGGGGAAATCCTGGTGTATAGATAAAAAGGCAAGTGTGTATCCATGTTATTTGGGGTTTGAGTCAGTCGTTTTCTACTGTGACTGTCTCCACTACTGACACGGCGCCTCACAGCAGAAGGGCTCCATGGTGCTATCTACCAGAGTGGCGGTGCAGAGTTAGCCCATCTTCCCTCATTGTTTAGATACATTTTTTGGGAGAAATTGATATCAGGAACTGAAACACTGATATTTTACTGGACAGCTGGAAATGATGATATAAAGCCAAATCTATTTTTTTCCCACATCCCTAGTATCGCCCCCTCTGAGCTGAAAAGTGCTGGCAAGACTCCGGATAAGTATGCCGTTGCATGTTGTAGCCCATCAAGGTTGGTCCAGTTTCATCACCGTTCTGTGATACAGTGTGATACAGCTCTACTGCTGTGCAAATTTCAGAGGTGTACGCACAGGCAGAAAAGTTGGTAATTAACCACTAATTCTAAAAGAATTCTGTTTGTTTTTGGCACACAGACATTTCATGATTTCTAAATCAAGAAAATCTTTCTTTGAAATCTTGGCCTATATCATCCAAAATCAACTTTTTTTAGCTTTTAACTTTGCTCTAATACTATTCCTCCATCAAAATCAGGTACAAAGTGTTATTTTGCCTCGTCCTCGCCTTTTATAATCCTCATGAGTACTCATGCTGTCTGAGCAGCAGCCCCTCCCTCACCTGTAAAAACAAGCAGTTGTGCATAATTAAGCTCACTCCAGGAAGCAGATACTTAAATGCACTGTGCCCCTGATGTAAACAAACGTCCTCTTTCTGCGGCCAGGGAGGGTTGATGTGAGGCAGAGCCCGATGATGCTGGCTCAATGTCGAGACAAAGGAGATCCTTATCAGCTCATCTCTGCAGGGCAGCACCTTTCTTTTACCTCCATTAAAAAAAGGACAACTAGGAGTGATGTTTGAGCTGATGGAAGAGGATTAGGGCCACTGGAAAAAAAAGTTAACTGATTTTTAAATTTTAT
>NW_015150503.1:1159604-1162051 GCF_000732505.1 Cyprinodon variegatus
TCTCAGAATTCTGACTTTAATCTCAGAATTCTGACTTTTTTCTCAATTCTGACTTTTTTCTCAGAATTCTGACTAGGAATAAAAGTCATAATTCTGAGGAATAAAAGTCATAATTCTGAGATTAAAGTCAGAATTCTGACTTTTTCCCCATATTAAACTGAAATAAAATTTAAAAATGAGTTAACTTTTTTTTTTTTTTTCCAGTGGCCCTAATCCTCTTCCGTATGAACTGATGTAGTTCAAGTTGTGTTTTAGTTGCATTATTTTAATTTTATATTTTTCGAAACTAGAAGCTATTGGCTTTCAAATGATGTGTCACATAATTAGGTCTTACAGTTCGGTACTATTTACTTTTTATTTGGTTATGCAAAGTAGACGAGGATTACTTAAAAAAGGTGGGAGGGAGAGGTTATCTCTAAGTTAGTTTAATCCGATGCATCCCGTTCAATGCGGTCTAACCTTTCAGTAAATGGTTTGCTGCAACATAATCTCCTCACTTGGAAATTTTTGAGCAGGAGTGTCAAACTGAAGTCTTTGAGAGCAAATGTCCTGCAAAGTTAGATATATCTCTGGTCCAACACGCTTGAATCAAGTGATGGAATTGACTCCTCAGTGTGCAGCTAAGTTTCGCAGAGTCCTGCTGGTAAACTGATCATTTGCTTCAGTTGAGTAATGTGGAGCTGTAGCTAAAAGGTGCAGGACACCGGCCATCAAGGACTGGAGTTTGACACTGTGATTGTAACTATTGGGTCGGAAAGGTAAAATGGACACAATCTGTTTTTAATTAAATGTTATATTAAGGATGAAGCGCTGCCTATAAACCTGATAAAATACAAATTGAAAGTGTAGGCTGCAGGCAACACAGTCCTGTGACTGTTATGCAACCAAGCTTTTCCACTTAAGGAGATCTGGATAGAGCTTATTAACAGAGGAAAAAGTTTATTTTCTTAATAAATGCAAAATTTTTCTATATTTTTTTCACAATTGTGATATATTTGTATGGCTGCAACTAATTGCAATTATTTTGCAAATCAATTAATCTGTCAATTATTTTTTCTATTAATAATCGGTTAGCCAACGGTTCCTTAAAGAACAATTTTTTTTTGTTTTTTTCTTAATAAATGCAAAATGTTAATATATTTTTTTCACAACTTTGATATATTTACTGTTCTAACCGGGTTAGATACTTTCTGTCAGATACTTTCTATACTCCAGTTAATGATTAATCGATTACTTATGATTATTTGAATAATCTCTTAATCCAATAAATTGTTTCAGCCCTAAACTGATCTCTCAGGATTTTTACTTTCTGCACCTGGATCATCCACTGTGGCTTAGAAACACTCCTGATTTTTGCATGCAACAGGAAAACAGTAAACCAGCATTTTTAAATGCTTTAAATTGACTTATCTGCTTTTAACAGACAAATAAAGTTTAGAAAAACTACAATGACTTGATGCACAAAAGCAGAGGGTTTAATGCAGCTTTGCTACTAGACCTGTCAGGGTAAGAAAATCTGCTGGACAGCAAATGGTCTCAGAAATTGAACAATAACATTATAATTTATTTTTAAATCCAAAGTGCTCATTGCAGCTGTTATGTTCGGCTTTGAAACAAATTCCTTTAGTGATTTTTCCAAAATCTCAGCAAGCATTTCTCTGGTTTGCTGCTCCTCAGCTAACAGGCTCTCATGCTACACTTGCCAGCTAAGGAAACAATAAGGGGAGGGGTGAGAGGACGCACCAGAGCGAAACCTTTTGTCATTGAGAATATTCAGAAGAAGAGAGGGAGACTCAAGGAAAAAAAACATAAGTGATGAAACTAATTGAATTTATCATTCGATTAATTTTTCTCCTGCAAATATTTGGTTTCTTGTTTCTTGTGTCACGCCTAAATGCCCCCCCCACCAATAGTCCTGCCATGCACCGGGGCAGGTAAAGCATTAGTTTATTCTAACAGATGTTTCCTGTTGTTTCAAGGTCAGGGTTTGCATGCTGGTAGTGAATGTAAACATGGGACAGAGCACTTTATTTGATGAGATTTCGGGGGGCTAACAATGTGGGGAAATGTGGTGGTTGTGCTCTGCATTTTTCAGTTCGATAATCAGACAGCTACGTTCCTCCTATCAGCTTCAATTTTAACTTAGAAACTTCATCTGTGCTCTGATAAATGCAGTAGAAAGCCGAAGGGGTATTAATGAATCCAAGAAATATCCGCTGGGAAATGTATCTGTAGTAAGAACCTAATTTTTCATCCTGGACTTGATTCAATTCAGTTTAATTCAGTTTATTTCTATAGCGCCAATTTACAACACATGTCATCTAAAGGCACTTTACAGTTCACCAGATCATCCAGTCAAATTGATCCACTTTTCTATTTAAGGAAAACCAGTTGATTGCATCGACTCATTGACTCAAATACAATCCCTCACACTAAGCATGCTTGTA
>NW_015150503.1:1163903-1165167 GCF_000732505.1 Cyprinodon variegatus
TTCAGTCCAAATTTGCTTGAGTTATAGTCAATATGTGGATCTACAAAGTCCGAAGCTTTATCCAGAGTTTTAAATGTGTTTTCATGGTGTTTTGCAGTGTTTATTTTGGAAGACATTTTTGGCGAGGCTAATTTTTTTTCTTTCATTTTTCTTCTTTGATTAGTTACCTATAATTCCGACACTGTGACATTTAAAATATTGGTTCCACCTGAAAAACATTCCTCAATACTTGCAAAACAATTGCATTCCCAATTTATAGTTTGGGAGATGTACTTGCTTTAATTCACATCTATCATTTCAGGCAAACTCTCAGGGTTTAAGGGGTTAATCAGAAAACATGTTTTTTTTAAATAGTTTTTGTTGGAAAACAGAAACCCTAGGAAACTGTTTTCTCAGTCAGTTTACAGGATTTACACGGCAGGCTAAAGAAAACAGCATCTTAGAATGTTTGGATTAATCTTTAAACAGCACAGTCAATGATTTCATGTCCAGGTGACTTATGTTAGAAATTATAAATCCCAATCCAGAAGTCCTCTCCTCAGTGACTATAAAACAGGAAGCAACCGGCATCGATAAATCTTAAAGTTCTCTAAAGACTGCGTTTCTTCTTTGTAACAATCAAAAGACATTATTTTACTTGTCTTGGGTTATTGAGCTGGTCTAAGAGACTCATCCCTAATCTATGATGTGAGGTAAGCCTGGGCGTGCGCCATTTCACACCGTTCCTTTAAATCTGTTCTCATGGGTCAAGTTTGTTTTCCTTTCCTTAGCAGCCTAACCTGATATTCAATCCTCTCATCTCTTATCTGTTTTAGTTGCTATTAGTTTCATCTGTGTTGTAGAGAACAATACCCTGTTAAACTGGATTGTTATAATGTTAAACACTGAATGTTTACTCGTCTCCTAGCTGCTTGTGGCTCGATGTGACTGACTGTATAATCTGTCTGTTTGCAGAGTGTTTCTTGGGGTCACTCTTTGCAGCGGGAAAAACAGTTCGGATGTTTTACCTGGTCTGACGTAAAGCTGCTTCTATTTTCAAATCTTTGTAACAAACCCAAGGAGACCGGTTTCAAGATTTACCCCAGTATGGAAAATTATGGTTTCAAAGAGAGAGAGAGACAGAGGCTACGTTCACACTGCAGCCTGAAGTGACCCAAATCCGAAGTGTTTGCCCATATGTGACCTGTATCAGATCTTTTTATGACAGTCTGAACGACACAGATCGGATTTTTTCAAATGCGACCCAGGCCACTTGGATATGTGG
>NW_015150503.1:1169262-1170966 GCF_000732505.1 Cyprinodon variegatus
TAAGATAAAAAAAAAAGGTTTTCTAGTAAAAGTCATGTTATATTTTGCTGCTCTAAACAACTTTTACTTGATCGAACTCTGGGCAAAATGGCTCTTTGAATATGAAAGGTTGCAGACCCCTGTTCTAGAAGCAGAAACAGTGAAATAAGGTTTGATCTTGAGCCCAGGAACAAACCGCAGCCTTATTCCCAGTAGACCCTCCTTATTTAGTGGCATTGTGTAGAAATAAAGCTCAGCGGTCATTTCCTCAAAGACAAAGGAGGATGACAAATTCCTACCAGAGCAGTTCTTCAGTAGATGGGAACAGTCACTGCATTGGATTACTGTTTAATAATCATGTGAGCAAAGGCCCTGCGTCTTCCTCCTGAGCCTTCGGCGGACATTTTTAGGTCAGCAGTCCTGTTCTGGGAAAGGAATGAGGTGAAATTACAATACCTTAATTGATAAAGATCAAAGGCCTTTGTTGCTCTGCATGTAATGAATGTGAATCACTATAAGTAGAGGGTGTCGCCTTTTAGTCTCATCTTGCCTGTATGTGTGAACCTGTGTGCCTGTTTATTGTTTTGGTGTCACGTTCACATTCATGTATGCGCATTTGGGCGTGTTTAAAGGGTTTGGCCTTTTCCTTTTTGTTGTACTTGGAGACATTGTTTCCATTTTTTAGGTTGTTGATTTGTTCTCGTTTATTCACTGGGATGGCCGGGGAGTGTTTCTCCATCTGTCATTAAACTGTCACCGTAGAGGCAGAAGCCAAATGTTTGATAACCTTTGAACAACATTCAGAGTCGTAGCTGTTGATGGACTTTAAACATTCCGCAGCGTTCCATGTCTGCCGAGCGATTCCGACTGTTCAGTTCGCTGGAAATAAAAGTTGTTGTTAAATGTTGGAATGAAGAGGCCTGTAAAATGACTGTAAAGCTGCCCAGTCACGTAAAATGTTATATTGCTTTCTCCTCAATTTACATGATAAAAATGTAATGATAACAAATGTTACGGAAGTCCTAATTTGAGCAAAAAAACAGCATTTTTTTTAACAATTCATAGAAAACAATAATGGAGGGAGTGGTAATGCATGTGCTTAACATGATCTCAAGGCATAGCTGCTGATAAATCTGCTAATATCTGGCTAATAGGCGACATATCTACCTATAACTACAGCAGAAGCCATTCAAAATGGTCCTTCCCTGTCAAACACCAGCCGAGTGGCAGCTCATTTCCCTCCAACTCCCAGCGAAATCCCCTCCAGCCACTGGAGTGACCCCCTCTTGCATACTTTTTTACTCTGACTCCACCCTTTTACTGAATTACAGGGTCTGACAATGAGATGATGCTTCTCTTTAGATCTGATGTCCAAAAATAATGACCTAAAAGACTATATTAGTGCAAAGATTAAAAAGGAATTGTAGGGGAGCATCCAAGGACTCGGCCAAGGAAAGAGGGGAAGTTTTAAATGGCTACTGAACTTCCTTGTTCACTTATTCAGCACATATATAATATCTTTACTCTGGTCATGTGATCTTGTCATGGTAAATATTAGGGGTGTAAATCACATCCATCATGGCAATTCGATTCAGTATCGATTTCCTGACCCAACGATTCGATTATTTTTGTTACTCAAGAATACACAATTAATTTGTTCAGTTTTTTTTTTTTTGTTTTTTAACACGGCTAGACAATGTTTCAATTTTCAATTAAATCAATTAA
>NW_015150503.1:1172551-1173716 GCF_000732505.1 Cyprinodon variegatus
TAATTAACGCATGTCCAGATCAAAAGTGCCATCTTTATCAAAACGTTACATAGTAATGACATTATTCTGCCTTTCCAGGTTCCTTTTTCATCCTCCTGTTTATATAAAGCCACTGGCAGCTGCACTGGGCTCTCTTTCCTTAGTTAGACTGAATGGGTAATCATCAAGGTTACACATTTTATTCTACTTTAATTAAAGTAATCATCACAAGGTTTCTTGCTGAATGTTCAAGCCTTTGTGAGAAACTGTTTTTATCCACTGAAATAGTAATTAAGTATAAAGGAACCTTGAGTGTGTAAAACAACCCTATTCAGACTATTTTATTATCGTTATTGTCCAGAGTCCTGCCTGCACTTTACTATTGTTGGTTCAGTTCACACGGTTATAAGATGACCACTAAAGAAGGTTGTTTTGTATTTATGAACCAACTGTGGATCTCTTAATTTTTACTTTTTGTTTGTTTTTTAAGGGTTTTTGCTGTTCTTGTAACTTTGCATGGGGGGGTGGTTAGGAAGATCCCAAGGACTCATGACTAAGGGGGCCCAGATGACATGTTCCACTATATATTTCGAATATAATAAGAAGTAAAAGAAATTATCTTCATGTTTTCAATGAGTTTTCAGCAGTACATCCATCCATCCATCCATCCATTTTCTGACACGCTTGTCCCCAGTAGGGTTGCGAGGGGTTGCTGGTTTCTATCTCCAGCAGTCAATGGGTGAGAGGCGGGGTCCACCCTGGACAGGTCGCCAGTCCATCGCAGAGCAACACAGAGAGAAACAGGACAAACAACCACTCACACACACACACATAAGGAGAATTTAGAGAAGGAAATGAACCGGAGTACCCGGAGAGAACCCACGTATGCTCAGGGAGAACATGCAAACTCCATGCAGAAAGGGCCACTGAACAGCCCAGTAAATGATAAAACAAAAATGAATATATATCGACCAACCCAGCCCGTAAAATAGCAAGCCATGGTTTGGTCCTCAGGGTTCTGCATTGGTGAACAGGCAGCAGTTTGCTAGTACCAAGTCTCAGTGCCACATGCAAGTCATTTTATAGCGACAACGAATAAAATACATGAATAAGAAAAACGTGTAAATAAGTAGCAGTGTGGAAAAAAAAAAACGTCTGCGGTTGAAGATTGCATCGCCCCAAGAAA
>NW_015150503.1:1174746-1175812 GCF_000732505.1 Cyprinodon variegatus
TTTTCATTTGGATGAAATAATAGCTGCATGAATCATGACAGCAGACAAGATAGAGGAGAGCAGGAGGCGGGGTTACCAATCTACTCGCTCTGGAGAGCAGAGTTCGCTGCTTTTAGATGTTGACGCCAAAGTTTCCAGTAGCAGAAAAAGTCGCTAGATTCGGTACTAGGAGCTTTTTAGAAATGAAAGTACTAAAGGGGTCTGAAAAGTCACTAAATATATCAACAAACGTGCTAAGTTGACAACCCTGCTCTTTGCATTGTTTGTTTTGAAATGGTTTACTGGGGGGTGGGACAAATCTGATGGCATTTTAGAAAATTATTTTTATCAAAAAGATAACTAATGTGCAAAAATAAGGAATAGTTGTATTAACCATACATGTAAACAGAGTTTTATGGGGCCCCCAGGAACTTGGGAACTGCCTAGTATTGCCTAATGGTTAATACCCACAATTTGTCTAATCAGCCAGAAAACTCACAGGGATGAGATTTTATATTTAAAAACCAGAAAGGACACATGAAAGGGGTCAGAGAGCCAGAGCGGCAGTCTGTGGGAGTGGGGCTTGAACTCAGAACCTCAGGATTCCTAGCGCAACGCCCTAAACACCAGGCCGCCACTCCCGAACGCAGGCATTGGTGTGAAGGGTCTTACAATCACCAGCTGGGATATGAACCAATGCTTCCTGTTAACAGGACGGGGTGATTTACCACTTGAGCTAGCCAGCCACTGTAACAAGCCCTACTGTAGAACTAGCACCTGATTTACGGTTCAGTTGTGTCTGGCATGGTCCAGTTCAGTTGTGTTCCATTTACACTGAACAGTTATCTCGGTTACCGTGCTCGGACAGCTCTCGGCATGATTTCAAAAGGCTAGTGTAAATAGAGTTTTAGTCTCATAATGCTGCTGGAAATGCCTACATTTGAATAGAAGATTTAAAAGTGCTTTCCTCTTCAGTAATCTGGGTACATCTGGGTTTCTCACATTAGTAAAAATATGTAAATTGGGCTCAATCTGGACTTTGAATAACCTGACTCCGCCAGATGGATTTGCTCCGCATATCCATCTG
>NW_015150503.1:1176087-1181655 GCF_000732505.1 Cyprinodon variegatus
TCCTAATTTTCTTCGACGGAGAGTCTCCAGACTGATCTGCGAGTGAAACCTTGAAAGCTCGCGAGATCAGGATGGTCTCACGAGGCTGGACTCTGAATGCTGTGGTCCATCAAACCAACCATGTCTGATCCTTTTGATGGTTTTCTTTTATTTTAAAGTAACTTTCTATGAGATGTAGTTATTGTTTTAACATCATCGCAAACATGTTGTATAAACCTTAAAGAAGTAATATTGTAATTCTGCTTCTAGATGCACTGCTAAGCACTGTCTGCAGACAGTCTTCCTGTCATTTGTAAGCCTCGTCCATACATATTATTCTAAGAAACTCTTTAAAACTAAAAAACAAAATGCAGATTTTCTTTCTTTTTTTTTAACCATTGGGATTGGTTGATGTTTGGACATTAAAGTGATTTAAAGCAGCTAGATTTTCTCCCTTTAGGATCGGAAATAAAAAGAGAAGCAAACAAATTTTATCTGCTGTGCAGAACAAATTTTTGTTTTATGCATAGAAATGAAAGGTGCCAATGCTTCAGGATTTAAGAATAAAGGACCATCTGGTTTGTTTTGGTGCTACTGCTGAACAAAAGGCTTTCATGAGAATTTGGGGTTTGCATGACTGCATGATATTATTATCTTGCACATCTGCAAGGCTACTAATATCACTCATTGATGTATAATGGGTTCGGGGCGACATATGGCCTATCAAACAATGTTTTGGTGAAACCAAGTCACATTCTACTCGGCTCCTTAGTGAGCGCTCTCAGCTAAATAGATTTCATGCAATCCAGGTCTGCCGCTGATTAAAACTTGTGAGTCAGAAATAATTAAAGTGAATAATGAAACAGGACAGACGGCTTGGAAAGGAGTGGGTGTAATTCGTTATGGGGAGGAATTGGTAAAATATTTAACTTTGAAAACTTATATAAATGAAAATTCCCAAATTAACTCACTTTCTTTCTCTTGTAAATATCTTTGAGGTTATTGTTTTAATGGTTGTAGTGCGTATTATTTTTATTTCAAAGCTAATAACCGGAGGTGGATGTTCAGCAACTGTGGAATAACAATAAAATCCCTGCTGCATAATGAGGAATATATTTGCTCTAAATTTGAACAGAATTAAAGATTTAAAAAAAGCTTTCCTTAAAAAACCTCCTCAGTAATGTAGTTACATTTGGTTTCTCACATTAGTAAGAAACTGTAAATTGATTTCCTAGGATAGTCTTATCATTCTGATAATATGCATTATTTTAAAATAAAATTTTAGTTTATAGGTCAGTTTGCCTTTCCTGCAAAAGGACCCAACATATTTAGTCATTATTTAGTTGATGTTTTAGGCCAAGACTTGTTTGATGTAAAACATCATGTATGAAACTAGTTAAACTAAAGAAAGTGGGGGAAAAAAATCATTTTTTAAAATGAATTGGCTAAATTACTACTTGTGGAGCTTATTTTGGCTTTTAATGAACTTAACTGCGGCATTCATTTGTTGCTCGTTAAATTATTACAGTGATCAACTGTTTCCCCGCTGAGCAGAGCCTCTGAGATATGATTTCTCTTAAGTTGTTTGGAGGAATATTCATTGAGATTGACGTGCAGAACAACTTAAACACATGCTAGCTCACAGCATGCGTGTCCACGGGACTGCATGGGATGTAAATAGATAAAGCAAGGTTGCAATTATACTGATAAATTGCTTTTCAGAATAACAGGAGGTTAGAGATGTTGTTCAGACTCTCTGTGTTGGGTACAATTAAACTATAGTATTATTTAGGGCTGCAACTAACGATTATTTTCCAAATTAATTAATCTGTAGATTAATTTTTCCATTATTAATCGGACAGCCAAAGGTTCCTTAAAGAAGATTTTTTTTTTGTGAACTTAAACCAAAAATTTTAACTTTTCAACTTCAGAAGCTCTGAATAAAAGATGTTAGCAGATTACCCCCCTTTTTATTTTTTTTTATTTTTTATTTTTTATTTTTTTTTTTACATAATTTTGGTAAAATTTCTGCCGTAATTGGCTCACTCTGTCATCTACAGTCTCCATACTCCAGGTAACGATTGATCAATAACTAAAATAGTTGATTATTTAAATAATCTATTAATCACGATTCATCCGTTTAATTGTTTCAACACTAGTATTAATTTTTTAAACGGCCATATTTGTAAAATTTGATGTTCCCTGTTGGGAACTGTTTGGGACTGCACAAAACTTTATCGATATTAGTAAACCTTAATATTTGGAAGATGATATAGATAATTGATGAAATTGACAGTGGCATTGGATGAAGGAGTTTGCCCTGCAACCGGAGGGTTGTCGGTTAGAGCCCCGGCTCGAGATTTCAATGTCTTTGTGTCCTTGGGCAAGACACTTTACCCGCATTGTCTACTGATGGTGGTCAGAGGGCCCGGTGGCGCCAGTGTACGGCAGCCTCACTTCTGTCAGTGAGCCCCAGGGCAGCTTTGGCTACAATTTTGCCTGCCACCATCAGTGTGTGAGTGTGAATGGGTGAATGACTGAATATCTTAAGTTCTTTGGTCAACTAGCCTCGTGAGACCATCCTGATCTCGCGAGCTTTCAAAGTTTCACTCGCAGATCAGTCTGGAGACTCTCCGTTGAAGAAAATTTGGAGCCGTTCACCAAACGAACGTCCAATCAGCGTTGGCTTTGAGGCGGGTTGAGGTGTGACGGAACGACAAGCGCGACAGTTCAGTCTAAAGAACATGGCGGCTTCAGCCGATGAAACTAGCGTTAGCGTGGATATCGAGCAAGTTTTATTGGAATTACAGAGTATTTCTTCACTGAAAGAAGAGCAAAACACTGCTCTGGAGGCTTTTCTCAGAGGAAAAGATGTTTTTGCTCTTCTCCCGACTGGTTTCGGCAAGAGTTTGATCTATCAATTGGCTCCTCTTCGTCGTCGCTCTGTTAGTACGCCATATGCTTCGTTGATCTGATTGGTTTATTTGGCCCGTCTATCACCAGCATAGGCCAATCAGCTAACCAGTATTTTCGCCCCTTCCCAAAATTACTTCAACGGAAGGTTTCCAGATGGATATGCGGAGCCAGGTTAGTTTACATCTGCCAATGTGACTGCAGAAATGGCGCTGTACCGCAGAACAAAAAAGGGCCCCATAGCGCCATCTACCATAGCGGCGATGCAGAAGTAGCGCATTTTCTACCAATGTTTGAGGGAAACATTTTGTTTTTATTGATATAAGGAGCTGAAAGATCGATATTATTCATCATTTTCATCAGTAGCAAAATGTGAACAACTGCTGGATAACATTTGCGAAGGAAACACAGCTACTAGTAGAACAAGCAGAGCTTAAATTGGCAAGAATTTAGATTAAAATGCAAGTTTGAGTTTATTGGCGTTCTTTACAAACCAAAAATCTATAAGATACCTTTTTAGTTTCCTATCTGGATTTCAAAACAGTCGGTTTAACGACTGGATGGCACCACTTGTAACAGAAATATTCAGCATTTACTATCATAAGCAAGGAAACTGAAAAACTTCAGTATCTGACAACAATGCAATTAATAAAATTAAACAGACTTTCATGTAAAGGTAGAGGTGATTTTAATATTCTGGGATCAGTTGTCTGTATGTTGTAAACTACTTGACTGTGACAATAGAGATGCAACACAATGTTTTTAGGAGGTCAGCGTAAAGTGGTTTATTTACTGGTACAAAGTGGAAGGAGAGGAAACAAGGGAACAAAACAGGGATAAGAATTGATGAAGGAACAAATTGACCCAGAGCCTCTTTGTTGTCAGTGCGGGTTTTAGTCGCTAGCTGTCTGTGTCATTAAAGTTAACACCATAGGGGGTTTATTAACTCATTATGTTAGTCAGGCCTTTCTGCTCCAGGCCTTTTATAGCTTGGGCTGTGTGTTTAAACTTCAGTGGGGAGGCTGCTGATAAAAAAGGCTAGAAGCCGTTGAAAGGTTGACCCAGTGTGAACTACAATCACTTATCATCCAGTCACACTGAAAGGCCTCCTGCAGATCTTTACCAAACTTGCTGTGTGTGCGCCTCTTTTGCATACTTGTCATCACTTATCTGTTGGGTCATATTTTATCTCTAGAAGGTCTCATTCTTACTGACTTGCTCTCTGTAGGGAAACAGCAGAGCATTGTTGCTGCTAAATTAAATCTACAAGCTGCAGTTCAGCAAAAAGCAACTTGCCCCAAACATGCTTTTTGTAATGTTTCTCTTTCATTTTTATAAATTTAGCTTTATTCCATTGTCCAGCAGCTAACGGATGATTTATTTTAACACTTGCCTCCGATCCTGGCTCCTGGTACCAGTACAGTCGGCCTTTTTGTCCTTGACAGAGTAGGATTTTGATGATTACACAAGTACTTTCCTGTGCAGACAGAGTTTAGCACAATCGCTCCTCTGTAGTTGTAACTCGGGTTGGATATATTTTTTTGTGGGAAGCTGTGAAAGACATTCTGTTGGTGTGCAGTGGCATGATTTACTGAATTTGGTAGGGACACCCTTTGCTGCCTCGTTGAATGCTTTCAATGCTTCCAACTGTGACTGAAGAATCACAAGCGAATAGCCCGTCTCCCTGTAACCTCCAAATTTTGGCAGACCATGTGAATTTTTCACTCAAAAAATGTTTTTTTTTTTTTTCAGAAGATGTGTTGTGTGAAGCCATTGATTAAAAACCTTATCGGTTTGTTTTCGTAGCCCGAAGCTCCCGGCCGTCTCCGGCACAGCGCGGTAGCCCACCAACTGCTCTGTCCAACCATGCAGGAGTAACGGCTTCATAAAAGGTCAGCTTGACTTAAAAAAAACAGAGGAGGTGTTCAGAAGGCCGTCCTTCACGTCTGGATGAAAGGGTTCGGCCCGACCGAAAAGGCAATAACCCTCTAGATCGTTCCAAGGAAATGTTTCGGCTGTAAACTGGTCAAGACTGGAGCCTCCTCCACAAACCTACATGGATTGAGGGATTGCTGTGAGGATTGTTTGGAGGCTCTGAAAGGATTTGTTTCTTTAAATTGGGGAGGTGGGCCGTTTGCTCCTCATATAAAAGCCCGGGCCTTGGTAAAAATAATGTTAATCCTTCTGTGGGTTTGTTTCTTTGTCTGGGTGGCACCGGTGCCTTGAACACTAATCCATTACACACAAACTCAAACATTTACACAGCAAGCCTGTGTTGCTTTAAAAAGGTCAACCTTTTTTACAACAAAATGTTTGAAATGGCCACCCTTTACTTGGGTCTTTGGAAACATTTATACATCAGATGGTATGATTGGATACACTAACTTGCTGTATTGGGTGTTATATTATCCATTTCTCCGCTCATTGTTTTGGTATTGTTTAATTTTTGGAAGGAGGGTTTCATTACCCACTTGAAATCTTTGTTGTACTGGATAGTACATGTTACAGTCATCTATGATGTTTCTATTTAAGTTCTTTTACTGTTTTCCTATGATCCTGAGCTATCTTTATAGTTCTGCTGCTATAGGCTCAGACTGCTGGAGGACATAGGGACCCCTTTTTCATCATTCTGCTTCATTCTATCTCTATTCTCCCACTCTAAACAATCTGTTAGTT
>NW_015150503.1:1182121-1183303 GCF_000732505.1 Cyprinodon variegatus
ATGACCCTGATGGATGAATGAATATTAAACAGCTATTTTCAGGGTCTTTAAATTGTTTTTGCTTTTTCTCTGTTCTTTATTTTTAACAAAACACGTCAAACAAAATTCAATTCACTTTCATTTCTGTAGCGCCAATTCACACCACATCCAATCTCAAAGCACTTTGCAAACACTGTTCAATCAAATTCTACAGATAGATTGGTTAAACATTTTCTAGAGTGTATAATATAACAAGGTGATGTAACTCACACTGGGTTCATCTCCAGCAATCGCCCAGTCTGTTCTCTACGTGACAAACAGCGGTGTTGCTGCCTGTTTCTGAACATTCTCCGCCTGTTTCTGCTCAAGATATCTCTGCCATTTGTCATACAGGGTTTGCCTCCCAGCAAAGAAATGAAGATAAACAGGGAGAACTGGTTTCCTTCTTTTGTGATTTGTAGTTAAGTAAGAAAAAAAAGAGTAAATGATGGCACACCATCATTTTTAGTGACAAGTCAACAGAGTTTAATTAAGCATAATAAAACAAGTTAAATGAGTCACCACAGTTACCAATGTTAAATATGCTTCTGACTCTTTTCTTCAGGTTTACAAAGTAATTAAAAACATTAAAAATGATCAGAAGGAATTAGATGGGAAATAAGAATAAGGATTGTTTTAAAGGATGTACCAGTTAAAGCCCCTTTTACACACGTCTTAGTAATTTAAATGACCCATATTACTGGTTCCAATGGGAATTAGCGCCTCTCACACAAACAGATTGGTCCCATGAAATCGGCATGTTGGATCTTTTCATTCTTAACCCAGCAATCATGGAATGGATGCTCCTAAGATCAATATCAAGCCAACCTCTAAAGAAAAATTTTAGCCAGAAATTAAGCCTGTCAAACGGGTGATTAGCGACGGCAAATAACGTCTTTATGAACGCTGCTTCTCCCAGTTATTATTATAAAAACTACAAAAGCAATTTAACTTCAGTGCTTTTTAAAGCCAAAGAAGTTCAACCTGTTTCCAGCCGTCATTAGAAACCTGCCTGCTTTCTTGAGAAAATGTTGCACCATGTAGCAGCAGCTGAGATCTGCCTCAACGTTTCACATAAACTTTCACTTTACATTTATTATCCAGAAATGTAATGGCTTAATCCCTTATAGGGCAGGTAGCCGTTTTTGATCACTTGCATACCCC
>NW_015150503.1:1184962-1187322 GCF_000732505.1 Cyprinodon variegatus
GGCAACACCTGAGCAAATGAACAGGTATGATCCTGTGTATGGACTCGTTAAATCAGTTCAAAGATACCCAGTAAATTACTAGATATGGCTGTAGGCGTTAAAGGGGATTAAGAGAATTATATTAAACTAGAATGAATGTGTATCTCAATTTAATCAAAGCAAATTGTGACATTTGTTATTACAAGAGAAACGTAGTGAAGCTAAAACAACTGAGAAATGATTTTCTCTGTAGATCCACAAGGAATCTATGAGGGAATGATTCATGTACGTTGGAAAAATGATCTAGAAACAAGTAACAATTTCTTAAATTAAGTTTATTCACCCTTAATTTGAGTAGGTAAATGAGATAGTTTGCAAATCGAATGAATAATTTTACTCTTAAAATAAGATTATTAGATAAAACGCACTTAAAATAAGAAAATGCAATTGTGTTTTCTTATTTTAAGTGTAAATTGTCTTGTTCCATTTGCAAAATGTCTCTTTTACCTCCTCAATCCAAAAACAAATGCACTGATTTTAAGAAAGAAATGGCTTATCTAGATTTAGATTTTTTCCAGTGACTTCTTTTTAGTTTTGAGTGTTTTAAAGTTAGTAATGATTAATTAACATGTCAGAAATTGTTATTTTTTTCCCATTAACCCTTCACAAAACATGTTATGCTCCTGGAAAGGGGCCTGTAAAGCATCAGTTGATTAATGGCAGCAAAAAGCAACTGGTTTGATCCTAAAACTGTGACAAATGATACAGAAACACTTCCCTAACACAATAAAATCTCAACAGATAGAAAAGTATCTGTCCAATTCTTATCACTTCTTCCCTCCATTTTTATTTTTCACTCTGATTTATTCAGCTTTTCTTTTTCTTTTTTCTTTTTTCTTTTTTCTTTTTTAGGTACGTTGCTTTTTGTTCTCTCAAGCCCCGCCCCCTCCCCCGTGGGAAATAGATATTTGGGTTAGAGGTTAGGGGCCCATCGAAGCTGCTGCTGCAAAAGAAATTTGCTGATGCTCTTTGTGGGAGCTTCAAAGTTGTCATTGTTATGCAGGGCCACTGATTAATTGATTAGGAATGTCGCATATGACTTTGGCTAGCAGTTATGACCGTTAGCATATCATTATACCACTATGGGAGATGGCAGTGAGAAACGGTTCGTAATTCCATGTTTGATTAAATTTTCCTGATGTCTTGGGTCATTTTGAGGTTTGAACATGAATCTAAAAAATAAATTTCTTTGATTTTTATCAATCAAGAAAAGGCGTAACGAATTTTGGACCTGTTGAATTTTTTTAATTGAGAAATTTTTTATCAAGGTTGAGTTCCTTTTCGTAGAAACAGGTTTCTAAGTGGAAGAGCCTGGAAGAAAGTTATTTTTTTTTCTCGCCATTTCTTCCGGAACAAACTAGAAGAAACTCCTGGTAAAACATCATATTTCTTTACATCATATTTCTTTTCTTTACATTACATAAGGAGAAATATTTTAGAGAATACACAGTGACACAAAAAAAAAAAATGTATAAAGTGTATGTAATCCAAATCTAGATGACTTGAATAACTATTGGTCTCAAAACCTGCAAAGAAAGAAAAAAGTTGATACATTGCATTTACACACAGAACAGCAGCAATCTAGCAGCAAAATCAGGCATCCAGCTCATTCTTGCCACATAGCATTCAGAAACAGAATACAATTCTATTCAGTCTATTTCTATAGCTCCAATTCACATCATGTCATCTCAAGGCACTTTACAGTTCACCAGATCATCCAGTCAGATTGATTCAAAGTTTCCGTCTAAGGAAAACCAGATGATTGCATCGACTCAAATACAATCCCTCACACTAAGCGTGCTTGTAGCGACAGTGGAGAGGAAAAACTCCCTTTTAACAGGAAAAGAACTTCAGCAGAAGCAAGCAAATACAGGTTTTCAAACATTTGCCACATCAAGACGATTCCTCAACTACATATTTAATACAGAACAATAATTTACCAACAGCCTTTAATGGTAGAAAACACTTTCCTGTATACACAGATTACACCAGCTGGTTTTCTTTTTCTTTAATTCCTTCTGCTATTCATGCCCCCAAACTACCCCGGTTTATAGATATTGATCCCCACCTCAAGATTATTACTGGATTTGGGCTTGATGAAGCCAAAATATTCACCAAAAAAAAACAAAACCTTCCAGTAAATTTGACAACTGTTTCTTTCTGCCAGAAAAAAAACATGGAAAAATCCTGGAAAAAAACACCATCTGGAAGAAACTTCCAGATGATCTATTTAACCTCTAACTTTGGAACTATTCAATCCAGCCCTTAAAGGCATACTATGCAAAATTTTTTAGTTAATCAATGTGTTCCATAACGTTTTG
>NW_015150503.1:1189322-1190733 GCF_000732505.1 Cyprinodon variegatus
AAAAAATGTAAAATGTTTATACCTCCTGGTTGAACTCAGAGTTTTCTGGGATTGGATGAGCAGCTAATGGTGAGAAAGTGGCGTGGGGTGGGGGTGGGGGGTATCTGAGTGTTGTGCCTGTGATCAGTGGGATTACAAGTGTGAGCCTGAACGCTGCTGAGCTTGTTGTGATGTCATTCTACCCACATCAGAAGCTGCTGGGAACACAAGATGCTCTTAATCATTTATGGCTCTGTCACCACTTGTCTCAGTTGGAGCCTGAGTCACACGGAGCAGCGAGTGCACAATTACATAATTTTCGTCACCAACTGGCACATGAACTGGGGCAGTTGTTTGTAGATAAATAAACTGTGATTTTATCACTTCTTTGGAAAAATGTTTTCTTACATAAACATGGCGAAGTGTTCCGAGGCCCTGAGAGGCATGAGTCGTCAGCACTGCAGTGGTCAAACCGGACTGGCAGGTTTAAATTAGCGAGTATTGCAGAGATTTCGTTTTTCTTTCTGTTTGGACTTGTGGGCTACTTGCCATTAAAAGGAAATTAAACTAAAACATTTATTTAAACAGAGAAAGAAAAACCAGTATAAGCAAAAAAAAAAATCGATTCGCCATGCAGGATTAACTTTCATATTAAATCTGTTCATATAACCATTTATCTTTTTTTTTAATGGGTTAAAACTGCTTTGTGTACATTTTGTGATCACAATTATTATTTTTTAAATTTATTTATTTATGTTTTTAACTTTGTCCTGTGTGGCAGTAAGAACAAGTGTCTTGATGCCAAAAAGAGCCCAACAGATGTTGCTTTCACAAGTGGAGCAGTACGGCTAGCGCAATAATGTTCCGCTTGATTTATGCATAGAAATAGCTTTATTCATGCAGGCGGTATTACAGATTATATGGACACTGCAATGTAAGTAGAACAGGTTGGGTTTTAAATAAAGATAATTACAGATAACTGGTCAGATCTTGGTTCTAAACTCTATGGGTGCGGGCGGATACAGTTTTGAAAAATCAGACCCGGACTCTACTCTGCATATCCCCTACTAACGGGTATCTTTAGTTTCTGAGATGATAAAGCTCACTGACAGCTACAACTGTGCAATTACTTCTATTTAAGGTATGCATACAATTTAACAAAATTCATATTAAGGAGACATTTCATGTTGGTCACATTTAATTTACCAGGAGTTATGCTACGTTCACACAAATCGCGTCTGCTGCTTCATTTTTGCTGCTTGTACCAGTTTAGTTCTGACACGTGGTTGAAGCAGCTTTGCTGCTCTGGCTGCGTGGTGCAAAAGTTTGTCTGACGCACGTTGGGCGGAGCTTCTCCATCCTTTCTTTGCCTTGCAGCTATATTTGCTGTTACCGTATTTTCACGACTATAAGGCGCACTTAAACGTCTTTT
>NW_015150503.1:1191881-1193254 GCF_000732505.1 Cyprinodon variegatus
AAATACATTTTTGATATTAATAATTTATTACTATGCGATAAGTCAAGCTTTTTTGTGTAGTCTTCTGCCCTCTGTTATCAGGTATATCTGATTGTGTACAATAGGATTTTGAGCAAAGTTTTTACCATAAAATAAAGCAAAAGGTGTCAGACGCAAAACATTTCAGAAACCATATGTATCTAATATGATACATTTGGCATTATAGGGTTAAAAAAAAAAAATCCGTACTAAAAGATCAATATTATATCAGGCAACCAAAAATCGCAATGTATTGCCTAAACGATTTTTTTCCGAACCCCCTTGTAATCACAGTATTGGCTGAGAAAAATGTTGATTATTGGCTAAATCTATCAGCTCTACTGGCAGCGGTGAAAAAGTAGCACAATTGTAAGGGAAAAAATTAGCTGGATGGACCCTCACTGAACTCAGATCTGGTTGAAAAACGGAACAAGTTTTGTGATTGGAAACAGAGAAGATAAAGAAAGATGTGAATTATTCGCAGCCAAAATTGTCCTTTCAAGGTTAGACTGTATTTATTACTGTTTACTCGTCTAAATAAAGCCCTAATTGAAGCGCTTATTCAGCTCCTAAAACAACTGAGGGAAAAATAAATCCTGCAAAAGGCATCTTAAGGCTCTTTGAAATGTTATTCTGATCTTGTTTAACGGACATAACTTTCCATTCATGACATTCTTTCTTTATATTTCACTAAAGGGTTGACTGACAGCCTTAGGTTTAATATGGCAGAAGGTTTGAAAATATTCCAAATCAAATATCAAGAATCACCTTAAGGCATGAAACTGTCCATTTCTTTCATGTGCTTTGCCTGTGTTTGATATTTGAGAACCCATTGACATTTTTTATGTCCAGATTGAGTATCTTCTAGCCACATCAAAAGCATTCCTTTCCTGCCGTTGCTCCAAGTCTTATTGCCCTGCATGTGCTTACCACGAAGGGTTAATCCATCAAAATGAGCTGATCTCTCCATGCAGGCCAGGAAATCTTTTTCTCTCTCTCTGTTTCTGGCTGGCTTAGAGACAGGAAGCCCGACGGGTGGCTAACACGCTGCTGTGATGTTTCCATAGCAAAACATAAAACTGCGTGGCAGGGAGGGCGTCGTCCTCATTGGTCAGATAAACTTTTAACAGCCACTGGTTGAATATTTACTAACTGGTTGGTGTAGAGTGCTAGTGTAAAGGTTTTACTGTAAGAGGACTTATTCGTGTGTCTCATTGCCTTTCCTAACAGTTCCAGTTTTGCTTGGGCTTTGATCCAAGCTTTATCTCAGATAATATTTGCATTGAAAATGCTTTTTGTTTGCTTGTTACATAACATCTATGACAGGGCTCGATTTTAACCATTGCCTGATCTCC
>NW_015150503.1:1195877-1197388 GCF_000732505.1 Cyprinodon variegatus
TTATTTACACCCCTGACGAGGGACCCTGAGCAGGTTCAGGTCCTGAGACCTGAAGGTGAAAAGGAAGCTGATAATCCTAATTAAATTAAAATGTGAAAGTTTCTACACCCAACTTTTACATCAGTTTCTTACACATTTTTACGCAAAACAGTCGCGTCAAAGTCTCCAGTTAAAGTCAAAGTTTGAAGACGTTTCTCTTCCCATCCAGGAAACTTTTTCATTTCAAAAATGTCAGAAATATCGTTGAGTTCAAGGCTTTATAGAGTGGAACAAAAACAAAGGCTTGTTTTGGCTTAAAAAACATGCAGATTGAACCGAACGGACAGGACCGCCCCTTTGGAATGGGGGTCATTTGGGTTCTTTGTTGGTCTGTAATGCCCGATACTGGTCTATGTCTCTGAAAGGGAGATCATTAGAGGGAATTGTTAGCCTGGCTAATCAGGTGAGATGTTGTTCCCCTTTCCAAGTCCTTTTTATTTTCCTTATTTAACCAAACGATTGCGCAGCACATATACAGCACTACAAAGGAGAGCAATAATTCTCATAAATGTTTGCAATTTCCCCGATCATCTGGCTTTTTCATTCCTCCCTCTGCTATGAATCCTCGCCATGCTAGAAACTATGCACTTTTCTCCAAGTTTCAGGTTGATCGGTCTCTTAATTCCAAGAATCCATTTTTTTCCACGTTTCTTTGGCCAAAAATTATTTCCAACAGAGATTCAACGGTCAATCAGTCATCAGCAGATTGAAAAACAATAAGGCATCATTCATGCAATGTCACTTCCTGTTTTAAGAGACATATATTTAGTTGTGAAAAAGTGCTTTATAATTGGTTAGCTTCTTTAAAGGAACAATTAAATAAGGAATTCCTTCTTTGGGGGAAATCATGATCTGTTCTTAATCAGCTCAGAACCACGTTGAAGAAAATACAGCAGAAGCTCTTTGCTCTTCTTTTCCCTTCTGTTCTTTTATTATTTCAAGCTCTAGTTGCTCTGGCTCCCAGTATAATGTCTCTTTCTGGTTATGTAACAGTCAGGGGCCTAAATGGGAACTAAAGCACAGCAGTAGCAGCAGATTGCTGCGGATGGAAAAGCAGAAGGAAAACAGTGGAGAAATGAAGCACAGAAACATGTCGAAGGAGCAGAAAGAGTTTGAATAGAAATCAGTGGCGTCCGTTTTTTCCAGCCTGATTGGCGTTTGGTAAATGTGCCGGTTGTTAGACAGCATCTTCGCCATTATGTAAGACAAGGGCTGGGTATTTATGCCAAAGTCCTGAATCGATTCGATTTTGATTCATACAGTTCTAAATAAATTAATTTTGATTCGATGAAAGTGGTTCAACTGTGTTTCAAAATGCTCATGTATTTTGTTTATTCCTGTCACATTAAACACAAAGTGCAAACTTGTAAATCAGACAGTTTGAACATGAGATGTGAACAAAACTGTCTCAAAAGTGCAAACTTGTTTGTCAGACAGTTTGAACATGAGATGTGAACAAAACTGTCTCAAAA
>NW_015150503.1:1199955-1205795 GCF_000732505.1 Cyprinodon variegatus
CTGAACTGAACTGAACTGAACTGAACTGAACTGAACTGAACTGAACTGAACCAAAATGAACTGAACTGAACTGAACTGAAGATTTTTTGCTTATAAAAGTCCTTGCTGGCTCAGAACTTCTTCAAGTGAGGATTCATTTATTCGAGTTTCATTTGAAGTTTCAATTTTTTTGGCCATCAGAAAACAAATAATCGATGTATTTAGATGCCAAAGATTTCCTTTTCCTGATTTTTTTATTTTTTTAAAGGAAAAATAATCCATGCATTTCTTTAGAATGAACTTGTCTGTTAAAATGCAATGTTTGTTAAATCTTTGAAGGAACCCTGAATTCATACAAACTATCTCTTTTTTTTCTTCTTTTTCTGTAGGACCATTCACCCCAAAATGAAAACTGAGCTGAAGGAGCAGGATGGCTTTAAACTCTAAACACCTTGGATCACACTTGTTTTGATAACCAATCATAAAAACCAAACCGAACTTTAAAAAGGGACTAAAAGCCTAGTTTCTGATTTGGATCATATCCGGACCACAGCCATCATGCCGATCCTCAAGCAGCTGGTGAACAACTCCAGCCAGTCCAAGAGGAGGTCCCGGGGCGACCTGACGGTGGAAATGATCAGCGCTCCGATGGGGGACTTCCGTCACACCATGCACGTGGGTCGAGGCGGCGACGCCTTCGGAGACACTTCGTTTCTCAGCTCCAGATCGGGGGAACCTCCGAGGGAACCCCCGACGAAACAGGCCTCGCCAGGTCTCAAACCGGGACTGCTCAGCCGCACCTTCAGAAGCAGCAAGCGCTCCCATTCTGTCAACCGAGGAGATAACCTGGGGTACAGTACAGGAAGTCTGCCGTCCGGCTCGACTCAGTTTGTGAAAACCGCCACATCCCTGCCTTACCTGAATGATGACAGTTCCAGCAGGAGCAACGCGCTGCCAAATAGCGCCTCCAGTCCGATGAAGACGCTGGCAGAAGCAGAAAAGAAGCCGATGAACGGCGGGGCAGCTTTGGCTACGATTGATCCGGAGCTTGAAGAGCGGAATTTCGGTGAAATCAAGGAGCTGCCTCCGTCCATGCCTAAAAGAAGTGGGATGAAACACGCAGAGTCCATAATGTCCTTCCACATTGACCTGGGTCCCTCCATGCTGGGGGACATCCTGAGCGTGATGGAGAAGAAGAGCTGGGAAGACGACGACCTCGGCTACGAGGAAGGCAGAGTTAACGAGGAGCACGCGTCGCCGTCCCACATCCCTCACATCGACGACGACGACGCAGAGGAGCGGGCTCCTTCCAGACCGCCTCGCGGCGAATACCAGCTCCAGCAAACGGCCGAAGCGGATCCACACATTCCAGAGCTAAACGACAGGAACCACCACAACACGGATAGCTGCTCCGTGTCCAGCTCCGGCTCAGAAAAACCTCAGTACAACGTCCACGACGCCGACGCCGACAGCGCAAAGTACAGTTCGCCACGCGGGGAGGATGACTTCACCTTCATGGATCAGGAGGACGATGAGATCAGAGTTTAGATTCAGCAGAACTCTGTGCCATAAAGCAAAAAAATAACAGATCAGGCTAATGTTAGATCAGTTATATCAACACTATAAATAATCAGCCTTTATTCACTTTATAGCAAGGAGATGGAAAACAGACTGCTTTAAAAGTATATTTTTTGAAATGTTTGGATTGGTTGATGCTATTTTTACCATATTTTTTCAAGTCTGAAATGATAAAATTGAAGAAAAATCAGCAGGGGAGAGCGGAGGAGTAAAAGGTTTGGGCAGGATTGAACAGCAGATGAGAATGTGGAGCTAAAGGACAAGAAATAAAAAGTTTATTTTGTAATCCGAGCAGTTTGCAGGTGTAGACACTACAGACGGAGATATTACTTTCGTTCAGGTCTGAGTTTGCTGTTAAATCATTTTGTGTACAGACACTATCAGGAAGTTAGTCCATCATAGGCTCTTATATATGAGGCAAGTTCATTTTATTTGACATTTTATTCCTCTGTGGAATGTAACATTTTAGAATAGTTTTTTTTTTAAGGGGTTAATTGGTTGTAGTAATTTTCCGTCTTAAAGGTTTTAGTATATTTGGTTGAGGTACGACTCTAAGGTACTACGCTGTGATCAGTTTCACTGTCACCATGTGATCAGCTTCAGAAATCAGATTTTTTTTTAAATAATGTTGCATAATTTCTGCTTACGACATCATGACGCCTTATATCAGTTTCTTGGATGCACAAAAGAGCAACTGCATAACTTTTTAATCCTCTGCAAACTGCAGACGGCTTTTTTAGATGTATTTTCTTTTCCAATACGCAGTGATGTTGTTGTTTTATTGAAAATGCATAAATGTATTCATTGACGTTATTGAAGGTGGCTCTTTAAAGTCTACCCAGTCCCCTCTAAAATACCAGGTTTTAACATTCTGAGAAGAGATTTCACAGTTTTTTCAACATTTTAACACAATTTATCCACATTTAACAAACAAATTTTGTTAATATTATCCATAATAAAAGAAAATATAAAAAAAAAAAGCTGCTATAGCCAATGTTTTGGTACCTTTAGCATTAATTTATAGATATTAAAGATGCAGATGTAAGATTGTTTTTATTTATCCTATCTAAATGATGTCTCAGCATATCCAAATTCAGCTTCAGTATTTTGGCCATCTGTAGTTCACATCAACCCTCCATTACAGTGAATCCAGTTGACCTTTTACATGCAACAGACCCCCCTTTTCTCCCATATCTGAGGAAAGAAGTCCATTTTTTATTTTTTTTCCCCAAACAGCATATCAGTTATCTAAAGCAGCGGTTTCCAACCTTTTTTTGTGCCACCGACCGGTTATATGTCAGACAATATTTTCACGGACCGGCCTTTAAAGTATGGGAGATAAATACGGCCAAATAAAATGATCCGACTGGCATAAAATCAAATACAAACAGCAAAACTCACCATTATGTCGAATTAGCGGGAGCCCTGAGCTTGTTTCTCCGAAAAAAAAAAAAAACGGTCCCATCTAGGCGTAATCGGAGACAATGACAGACGAAGTGTGCTCCTGATGTCCAGTCTGCTCCGTAGCTTCGTTTTGGTTGCTGTAACCGCAGAAAATCCCGCTTCACAAAGATAGGATGTTATATAAACACTGCAAAAAATTGAAATCTAAATAAGTCAAAGCTCAAATTAAATGCATTTTTCTTGAATTGAGGAGGTAAGTGAGACACTTTGCCAATGGAACAAGACAAGACATTTAATATCCGAAAAAAAAGAAAAAAACTGCTTTGATTTATTTCAAGTGTATATTATCTAATTATCTTGTTTTAGGAGTAAAAATACTCATTCCAGTGGCAGATCATCTTATTTACCTGCTCAAATTCAGGGTAAATACACTTAATTTAAGCCATTTTTTACTTATTTCTAGATGTTTTTGCAGTGTAGGATGAGTCTTGACCTGAATTAACCTGTTTCAAGAGGCACAGATGCACCAAATTATGTAATTGGGAGAGAATACCCACATTTTGTATATTTTTTCAAAATAAAACGTCACTCAGACTCTGATTGTGGATAAATATATATATATATATATATATATATATATAATCTTTTGAAAATGACCGACCGACGGTTGGGGACGGCTGATCTAAATCACATATCAAACTTCAGGTCCGTGGGCCAAATCTGGCCCCTAAAGGCAATTTATCCGGCCGTGCAGAAGCAAAAAATTATGTCATAAAGAAGAGTATAAAGTTTTTTAAAACTGCTATTTTAACTTTACTCTCATTTATTCTGCAGAGCATTTTTTTTATAAACAAAATGGGGAAATATAGAGTTAGATTTATACAGCTTCATTAGCCCAGACAGGCTGATATTGATGTATCTTTGGTTGAAAATACCCTGAACCGGTGAACTATAGTGGCAGCTCTGTCCTCTGAACAGGAAACTGTTTCCATTCAGGAAGATGAATTAAAGCGTGGTCAATATTGGCACAATAACTTACAGAAAATTGAAGATAACAAGGAATAAATGTTTTCAGCATCACCGTGTATCTTAATAAACATTGCTGAGTCAGTAGACGTCGCCCAGCCATGATATGAATACATTCCTGTGCTTCAACCTTCAGTTTAAAGGTTTAAAAGCTAATTTATGCTTCAGTTTTTCCCTCCTAACAGATTTCCGTCGGCCTCTGCATGGCGTATGTCTTCCATGTGCAAAGAATTTTGTAAATTATATTTATTAAAAGTATTTTTTATCTCCAAACCTGGTATTTTACGGGGTGTGCGTAATACTTGGGAGGAGCTGAAGCATTAGGAGGTCAGTTTCTCCGAGAGTCATTTTAAAAACATTTGGCTTGTATTTCAAAGCAGGAAGGAGTCAGAGAAATGTGTTCAGTGTTAAAGTGCAGGCGGCCAACAGAAGGTTTTTGGTATGTCTGTGAGCGCCAAAAAAAAAAGGAACATTTTCTTCTCTTAGCTGTTTCCACCTGAGAAAGGTGATAATATTGATCGTCTCTTTGCAACTGAAATCAAACTGCAGGATTTTATACAACAATGTTATGAGCTGGTCTGTTTTTTTTTTTGTCATTAAATATTTGATTCCCCCCCAACTTTCAGCAGCTGGAACATCCAGGTGGGCTTTTTGATCTTCAGCCTTTCTAAATGCGTTAGGGTCTGCTTTACGCCACAGGTTTAGCTATAAATTAGAGAGGAGTGCTTTCCTCCCTACATCAGAGAGAAACGTGACCTTTTCATTTAATTCGGTGCTAGAAAACTAATTGGCACCTTTTAACGAATAGAAGCTTTGAATTTTCCGCTGTGGAACAGCTGCAGGTGTGCACACACAGAATCCGGATGCTGTGCAAGTTATTTCAAAAGCTGGAACAAATCGGGTTCAAAAAGCTTCAATTTTAAAAGGATATCTGCAGGAAATTACCAAACATGTTGATTTACACTAAAGTTCTACCCACCTTCACCAGACTGGGTCATAATTAGCTCCATCAAACAAACTTGTGAGGATTTTTTTTGTGGTTTTTATCAGAGATGAGTCACTTTAAATGTCTCTTCCCGTGAATGTGTTCCTCCTTCTATTTCTGTAGAGGATTAATATGCAGAGAGAAATGTTTCCTTCTCAATTTTTTCCATTTATCTTAATGCAAACAGAAACCCTCAACCAACCAGTCCATTTTAATAGGCAGCTTTAATGTGGAAACCAGCTGACATTTCCTGCTCACGAAGCAGGATTACTAGTTTTTCCAAGGTAACTTCAGACTGCAGTTACCTTCAACACTAGGGGTTATCACCATGGTAACAACCCACTACTTTCTAGATTCCTTCAAAAATTTATATAATAGAAATCACAGGTTGCAAGAACTTTGACATGTATCCCAGCAAAGCTCAGTCTTCTGTAGCCTCTGATACTGAGATTGATTGATATTCAGGATGGAGATGAGAAACTATTTCCCACTTTATTCTCTTGCTAAGGTTTCTGCTTTGCCATAGAAATGGAAAGAGCTAAGTAAGAACTGACCAGTGGAACCAGTTTGGTGGAAACCCCAAGAAAAGAAAGAAAACATTTGGCATTTGTGCTGATGAGTTGGAGGTGCGGCTATTTGTGATTTAATGTCTTTCCTGACAAAGTATTTGGTAATTCGGCTCTTTATGCTCCATTTTAACTCATGTTTTATTGCATATTTATTTTAAAGGAAAAGTCCGGTCAGCAAGGAATAATCAATAGATCATTATTTATAACTAAAACGAATACGTTTGCAGTAGGGATGGAACGGTTTATGAAAACCGTCCGAACCGTTCGGTTCGACTGTCTCGGTTCGGTTCGCGTGTGTT
>NW_015150503.1:1207068-1210244 GCF_000732505.1 Cyprinodon variegatus
GATATTTTGGGATCTATTGATTATCAAATGTGAAATTTCTGTCTTGTTTTCTTCACAAAGAACAGACTTTAAAAAAGAAAAAAACAAACACTCCTCAGCTGCATTTTTTGCAGTCAATTAGTGCCATTAATAATTCCAGAGAATAATCTTTGTTATCAGCACTGTGACCAACTGCTATAATAATAATAATAATAAATTAGTGCCATTAATAATTCCAGAGAATAATCTTTGTTATCAGCACTGTGACCAACTGCTATAATAATAATAATAATAAGGGAGACAGAGGAATGTTGGAGTCTTTAATGCCGAGTGGAAAGTTTTGTGGTCAAATTATACTTGAAAGGTTTGAACTATTTACACCATTCCACTGACATGAACTGTTGGACTGCAAAATTATGAAAAATAGACTAAATTGCACTGAAATGCTTTTTGCTAGTTGTTGGGGCCCTCTGAAGGGAAACTCCCAACTTAACCAGAACAAATGATGTTAAAAAATGTGCAAATACTGCCTACCCAATGTCTGTTTAATTTTCACTCCCTGACACCAGTGTTTTTTTTCTTTTTAAATGGGAAAAATAAGGACTAGAAAAAACAAACAACTGGCTCAAAGCTCATCTTTAAAAGGCTTTGTTTTTTTTTTCCTCTTCTGTCGCTGTATTATGCCAAGTATGTACTGTTTTTCATTCCACTTCCAAATTCTGATTTTACTTCCTATTAATATATTCGCCTCCCTAACTTTCCTATCCTGAAATAACAGCTCTATTTTTCAATAAAAGAGAAAGCTGGTAATCTTCGACAAAAGCCGATTCGCTTTTATTCTCTGATTTTGAGTCTCACCACAGGCTGCCTTATTTTCCCACTACTTCATAAGTTTCTTTGCATTCTGCCTCCAAAATGGGCAGAAAGCTGATTGAAATCTTGCCTTTAAAATAGCCTGAAAAATGTCTGCATAGGGAGAAGCTGTAGGAGCTCAATCCCCAGTTTAAAAAAAGACTTTGTGCAAGTGGACTATTTTCCACAAACAGCCCCCATATGAAGGGATGTAGTATAATAAGCAACACAAGTCCTGGGGCTGATTGAACCCTAGAGACTAATGCTGCTTATAAAATGCTGGAGAGCTGTTAAATAAAAAAATGTTTAGAAAATCAAACTACCAACTTTAAAAGACATTTAACCTTAAAGATTCAGAAAAAGAAAAAAAAACACTCCACTGGACTTTGTTTCCAAGTTTGAAGACGTTTCTCTTCCCATCCAGGAAGATTTTTTAATTAAAAATGTCAGAAATAGCGTTGAGTTTCAGACAAAAACATGCAAATTGAAATGGACAAACGGGTCCAACCCTTTGGAATGGGGGTCGTTTGACTTCTTTTGTTAGCCTGCAATCCCCCATGCCTGTCTATGTCTCTGAAAGGGGGTCAGTAAAGGGAATTGTTGGCCTGGCTGAACAGGCGAGGTCTTATGTTCCCCTATAAAGGGGTTGGGGTTGCAATGCATCGCAACCCTAACCCAAGTAAAACCTCTTCAAACGAAGTTCTGTGGATTGTTTTTTTTCTTACTTTCTTTGGTATGACCATGACCTGGATGACTGCATCTTCACAAGCAATACCCTTACTGATCCATCAGGTTATTTTATAGGGTTCTGCAAACAAGAAGTCAGCATCTGTTGTGAGGTAGACAACTGCTATGTGCTAAAAATGCTTTTATTAAAAGTGTTTCACAGTATAAATAACTGAAAATAAAGCTCTTTAAAACACAGCAGTGATGGTAAGTACATCAAATAAGAAGAAAATGGTAGATTTCCTTTTCCAATATCCCACAGTTATGTCCTTGTCAAGTTCTCTTCTATCTTATGCATCTTCCCCACTTGAATAGGGATGGATAAATTGATGCAGACTTTGTTCTTCCTTTTATCCTCCATTTATTTAGTGAGTGATGTATTTACAATTGGTCCGGAAGCAGTTAAAAACCTTTAAACAAACCAAAAAAAGGGGGAAAATAAATACTGATTTGTATATTAGCTTACATAAATTAGTTCCACTTAAACTACAAAAGAAAATGATAAACTGTACAACACTAAGCAAACCGCTGTGAATCAAACCCACAAAGTCATTAAAGCTAAATGAACAAGTAACTAAACTTAAGTTCCTTAACTTTCAAATACATTTCAAATAAATATTTACAATTACATTTATTTAAAAACACAAATACTACTTTATTTTATAAATAGCTTCATATAATTATTCATCTTAATCTATAGTTAAACTTAACACCAAAATTTACTATTTAACAAAACTACACTGCAAAAATGATCTCAAAATGAGTAAAAATGTCTTAAATTAAGGGTATTTACCCTTAATTTGAGCAGTTAAATAAGAGGATTTGCCACTGGAATTAGTATTTTTACTCTTAAAATAAGGCATCTAGATAAAATGAACTTGAAATAAGACAAAGAAATTGTTTTTTCTTATTTTAAGTGTAAATTGTCTTGTTCCATTGGCAAAGTGTCTCACTTAAATCCTTAATTCAGGAAAAAATGCACTTATTTTAAGAAGAAATTACTTATTTAGATGTCATTTTTTTGCAGTGTACAATCAGTTCAACCATAAAATCAAACAACTTCAGACTTAAGCACCACAATCCACCTCTTCAGTTCAAAGCAGGAAAAAAGTCCGACCGGTTACCATTACGTTATATTCCAACACAGAAAAGTTCAACCATGCACATGTGTCCCTGAGGGCAGTTTAGAACAGGAACCCCCCAAAGATGGTTCTGGGGGACCGCTGTCCTGCAGGTTTTAGAGGTTTCTCTGCTTTAGCACAGCTGATTCTGATGATTGCATTCAGCAAAAGCCTGTTAATCAGCTATCAATGTAAATCAGCAGTGCTGGAGCAGTAAAGTCCAAGGCTATAGAACAAATTCCGTAAAAGTTTGAAAAAATAGGTGGACAAAAGACATTCTTTTGAGGACCAGAATGTTCATATTATGGTTAAAGAAAATAGGTTGTTTGAGAGGGGCGTGAAGGAAGCCATCTATGTTAAGAGAGAAAAAACGACTTTAAACAGAGGTGGTGGACTCAGATTCCAGCTTCCAAAAACGTACAATTCAGTTATAGAGATGATCCCTTCCAGCAGAGATGGCAAAAGTACTCACTTTCCGTACTTGAGTAAAAGTACAGA
>NW_015150503.1:1211360-1213023 GCF_000732505.1 Cyprinodon variegatus
ATGTTTCCAAGCAACACAAGGCTTTGTCTATATAAATCCTCAAGCTCACTGTGGATCCAGACATTTGAATTGAGAAAGCTTCCTGGAGAGGTGGAGAAACGTCTTCAGATCTTGGAAACCAAGTTCAGTGGATTTTTTTACGGAATGACTATGACCTGGATGACTGAGAATCTTCATCAGCTATAGAACTAACACCCACCATGTAGATCTACTTTTTAAATGATTATTAACTAGATGCCATAGAGCCGTGGTCTTCAATTCCAGTCCTCGATGTCAGGTGCAACTTTTGGATGCTTCTGTTCTCCGAACACCTGAAGCAATAAGCTGAATGACCTCCTGTCTATGCTTTTGAGGACTGCGTCCCTTCACTCGCCCTTCCAACCTCACGTCTCTCTATGGTGTGTTCACTTTGCCTGGTTGGAGTTTGTAATGTTCATCTAAGTATATTACCCACATCTCATTGCTACATGTGACGTATTGAGCCAAACAGTTGAAACAAATCTGGAAATAAGGCGATGTTGTAATGATTCCTGTCTGTTCCTGCCTGTGAAGCTGCTGTGTGCAGTCAGTCCCATCAAGTCACTCCTTGTTCCCTCTGTTGCAATCAGAGCTGAGCAGCTCCAATTACTGGGAATTGCTGCACCTGGGAGAAGCACTATATATTCCTGGCCCCCACAGGGGGTAACAGCTAGACTCTTCAAAGCCATTTGTGTGAGTGGACTGTCCAGCAATCCTTGTTTTAGCCTCCTGATCTCTACCTGTCTGCTTCCTGTTTTCTCCTACCTCCCTCGCCTTATCTGATACTCCTGTTTGCTCCTGATCTCTGGACATTGACCCCCTTACTTGCCCTTTGATCAAGTTTGTTTGCCTTAGCCCTATCTGAATTCTCCTTTCCATCACGAATGACCCAAGCCTGGACTTTGGATCCGCCTTTTTGCCTCTGTTCCTCTGGAAACCTCTACCAGGTCATAGGTTTTGGTGCACAGCCCTGTGGCCTGATTCCCACTAGCTGTTGCCCTGCCTAACACCATCAGAATCTGGATCAGCCGGTCAGTAAACCAAGTCATCCAGATTTGGGGATAAATCTTCAGAGCCGGTGCAATCTCCCGACATCTGAGAAGGGATTTCAGATCCGATCCATTTCTGTTCCAGCAAAGCCAGTTTACTTATTAATAGACTCTCTTATAATGCTTAGACTTTGCATCGGTTGAATTTTCGGGGTCTCCAGATTCTCTCCATGCGCTACAAATGTTTAGCGATCAAGTTGTTTTTACAGTGGCAGAGGAAGTGTAAATATTGAAATAATTCATTTTCACTCAACTGTATGTGTGTGATTACAGAAAGATTGGTTGTTGCAGTTTAAAAGAAAATTCTAGCAGGAAAATCACATAAAACGGTAATGGTTCCTAACATTTTTGTTGTTGCTGTGATGACACAGAGGGGAAATTCCATGACTCAACCTGTACTGGCCCAATTCTCCAGTTTTGCAAGCTCATAACCTCCAAACTCGTGACCTGAAGTCCACTTTGATCAAAAACAAACTTTATAGCATAGTCAGAGGCGGATTTAGGAATTTTGGGGCCCAAGATGCAGCGGGGCCTCTGAATTTAGAAGACAACACATTATATGGATACAAAATTTTTATAGAATCAACATAAATTAT
>NW_015150503.1:1213952-1215770 GCF_000732505.1 Cyprinodon variegatus
ATGTGCAGCAAATGGACTGATCCAATATGGTGGACACTGAAGGGGGGGGGCTGAGACACACTTAATATTATAAGCATTCTGATGGCATTTTAGTGAAAGCATTTTTATCAAAAACATAATTAATGTGCACAAATAATAGTTGTAGAATTGTTGTATTAAGCATACATGTAAATAGAGTTTTAAGGGCCCCCCAGAAACTTGCCTAATGGTAAATCCCCCCCAGTGTAGTGTGGGTATTGAAACTGGGTCAAGTTGTCCAAAGTCCTAACAAAGACCCAATGATTTGAATGCAAAAGCAGAGACATGTCAACTAAGAGGAGGACACTGGACTCAGAGAAGTGGAAATGAAGAAATCTGCTAAATCAACGCTTATGTGTAACTATATGCGGCTTTATGATAATGTAAGTAAAACAGATAACCTACTGTAACTCATTTTGTTTGAAAAAAAAAAAAGGAAATATTTTCAATAAGCCACCAAGAAGAAATGTTATTATAGAAAAGTATAGGCCGCCCAGCTTAAGTGATCTTTAATAATTAGGAATGGAAACCAACATAAGAAAGAAAGCGACAAATAACTATTTAGACACAATAAGCTCTATGTTTACCTGGCTGCTGTAAGATAATCTTATTAATTCTCCATATAATATATGGAATAGCCTTTAAAGAAACAGAGCTGGATTAATGAACTGATTAAAGTGAAATTGTTTGAGTGTAGGTTTGGTTCCCCTAAAACACTGAATCCACTGAGGCTTAGTGGCTGAAGTATCACTACTTGCATGTTACTCATACTGTGGGGTTGGCCTATTTATTGCATCTAGGGAATCAGGAATTCATTTTAATAAATTAGAATACTGCAATGTCCTTGAAAGGGATATTTCAATAAAAAGGGACTCCCCACACACCAGGAAACAATCAGCATTTTGGTTTTGGGACCAGTATGATTGTGGACTGACCAGCCGTATCTCAGAGCCTTAATCTAAAAGAAAATCTTTGGTTAAACTTTGTTTTTTAAATCCAAACTGATTAAGCAGATTATTCTTTGAACATCGTCCGATTGTCTTTGACTAGAATGCTGATTTATAGGTGCTAGAAGCTGCATGTGACACACAGGTATGAAACAGTTCTCAGAAAACACTGTTTATACAACGAAATATCAGTTCCGAGATTTGCAGATAAACTGAATCTTCACATAGATGGAAATCCCACGGCAGTTGCAAAGAGAAATGCTCACAATTCTTCCATTCTACGTGAAGTGTCCTCAATGCTTTTACATGCATGGAAATACAAGCCATACGGATACAAGACTTTTAGCATTTTTATAAACCTACTGTTGGTGTATAAAAAAGAAAAAAAAGAAAAACTGGCATAAAACCTGCTACCTTATGGCTGTTATCACTGGTAAACTTGGTGTGTTATCATGATTGCAATGATCAAATTGCAATTCAGCTAAAAAAGAAAAACAAAAATAAAAGAAACCATGTAAGGAGCCTACATCTAATCAAGTCAGTTAGAGAATGGGTGGGAGGGGCGGTGCTCTTCCAAACATGGCACACCTGACCAAGACAGAAATACCAGACAACCCTGGGAAACATTTATCTCCCTCCGTACAGCTCGTGTTTTGGCTCCTACCTCCTGTTCCTAGTTCCTAACCCTTCACCTTTTACAGGGTAAAATAAAGGAACTTTAGACCTCTACGAGAAACAAAAGTTACACAAATGTAATAAAAGGATAAACCTCTCCATTATAAAGCCAAAACATATAAACATGCATATATTAGCATGTGTCACAAAATACACGTGAAGAAATATTCTCTTTAGT
>NW_015150503.1:1216165-1217322 GCF_000732505.1 Cyprinodon variegatus
AAAAGGAGCAGCGCATGAACCGAACGCAACACACGCGAACCGAACCGAGACAGTCGGTTTTCATAAACCGTTCCATCCCTAGTGCCTATACATCCTTTCACACAAGGGAATTTTTTTTCTTTTTTTTTCAGCATTTTCTGTAATTACACAGTCAAAAGTACAGCTCAACAAAATGAACTCTCTGCATTTAACCATCCCCATGGGATTGTGCGGCGCCCGGGGAGTAACCATATAGCTCCTTCACAACCATAGCAGGTCTCTTTGCTTATTTAGCTGGTAATGCGAAGCGTCCTACCTCCTTCCGTAATGCCGGAACTATTCAGACAGCACCTTTCATGATAACCGCTGATAGACTTTCACTTTAGCATTAGTGAACTTATCAATTTGCACTATTCTAATGGGGCCCTTGTGTGCCTACTGTGAGGATAAATGAAGCAGCAGTCTTTATGACACAATAACAGAAAACAAAACTTTTTAAATCACTCACATAGGGCTGAGTATTGGCATGGGTTATGCGATTCAATACATGATACTTGGATCACGATACGATATTATCACGATATTGTGATATTGTTCCCTCCTGTCAAAATTAAATTTATAGATAAAAAAGCGAGTGCTGCACAACACAGAGGTATTTTCCCTCAATTTTTTAGGTAAAATATTTTTGTTCTTTAAAAAATCGATAATAGGAACTGAAAGATCGATATTATATCCTGCAGCCAAAATAACTATATATCTCAAAAAACATTTTTCCCACACTCCTACACTCACAGGTCACCTCTCAGGACAGTCTCACATGCACTAACATAAATATTGTAGTTGTGAGAAGTAAAGTTAGTCATGCATAGTTTTATAATCAATATTAAAACACTAATTCATGCACTGAATAAAACAAGTACTGGTATGTCAGCCATTCAAAATGACTCTTCCCAGTCTAAAGCCAGCCGAATTTCAAGAAAATCCCCTCCAACTTCCCGCCACTGGTCTTCTCCTGGGCGTGCATTTTTTTTTTTACTCTGACTCCACCCTTTCACTGAATTACAAGGTCTGACCAGGAGATAATGCTTCTCTTTAGGTCTTAATATCCACATACACTCACCGGCCACTTTATTAGGTACACCTGTCCAACTGCTCGTTACCAGTTAGTCTCTAAGCAG
>NW_015150503.1:1218805-1226106 GCF_000732505.1 Cyprinodon variegatus
GGGTCCAACCCGTTACTAGCATGGGGTACCTAATAAAGTGGCCGGTGAGTGTATCATGTTAGAAAGAATTTTTTCCATGTTTAAAAAGCAATTTTAGAGAACCAGCCAAGGGCCTTTAAGGAAAATGGGGAAATTTTGAATGGCTACGACTGAAATCTGTTTTTTTTTACCTTCAAGGCAAAGGAATAGTGCATGGATTGTTTTTCTAGAGTCTATTATTGTTGAAGGAATCTTCAAGAATCTCTAAAATGTTAAATTCATTAACCAGAAAATCCTCCCTCTCTGGAACAGGTTCGTCCAGATCAGCACCAACATTTTAAGCCAGTTTTGTTTCAGTTTCATGCAGCTGTTTTGCTTTTGTTGCACCGGAGTTATTTAATATTGTTGTAATCTGCTGCATTTCCTGTCTGTGCTTTTCCATTATGAATGGAATGTTTAATGGAAAAACTCAAATAGAATTTACCAGATATTTTTTAAACACCTTCCAACATTGTTGTAAGGCGCTCTCTCCTATGGCTTAAAAGTTTTTAATTGAGATCTATGGAAGTTCATGGGAAGAATGAAGTTACAGTAACTGAACACATTTAAAGTCCCCAAAAAGTGAAACCTTCGCAGTTCATAGATGGAATACTACCGCCATCTAGTGTCATTATATATAACTGCAAAAGCTGTCTCATGAATCCTTCTAAACTAGATTTTTTTTTTTATCAATCACAGTCAAGCTGCACCAATTAAGAACTTCAGCTTATTGTAACAGTAATATCACTTATTTCCTTCTTTGCTTAGTGTGGTGGATGATGGGCTGCAAGATAAAGGTTCATGGTAACCATGGAGAAGCTGCAGAGATCCACAGTTCAAATGAGACTCCACAGTGCTGTTATTTATGAAAAATAAGCAGAAAAAAAAAAAATGAATTCTGATTCATGTTTATTATTTCAGCAGTCGAGGAGGAAGCAGATCTGGTCATGTTAAGGTAAAAGTATCATGCAAAGCCTTGAGTGCTGGAAGTAGAATTACTTTTAGGCTTAGACAACTTTTATTGTCACACTGCAAAAAAATCTAAATCTAGATAAGTCATTTTTTTTCTTAAAATAAGTGCATTTGTTCTTGAATTGAGGAAAAAAAGACATTTTGCCAATGGAACAAGACAATTTACAATTGTATTGTCTTATTTCAAGTGCATATTATCTAATTTTCTTATTTTAAAAGTAAAATTACTCATTCCATTGGCAAACTATCTCATTTACCCACTCAAATTCAGAGTGAATGCACTTAATTTAAGAAAATTGTACTTATTTCTAGATCGTTTTTGCAGTGCATTTTGTATACACAGTGCGTATACAAAACAAAATTTTGTTTTGTACAGCGTTCATGGCATTTCCATTTCTTAAAGTGCAGCAATGATCAAATGTAAACAGTGTGGGGGGAAAAACAGTGCAAAAAAAAATACATTGATATGGAGGTTCAGAGCATTAAATATATATGGTTCAGTATGTGATGAAAAAGGTGAAAAAGCAGTGGCAGAATCTACTGGACCTGCATTGAATGCTGTGAAGCCTCTTCCCAGAGGGCAGCAGGGAGAACAATCCATGGTGGGGGTGTGAGGGGTCATTGATGTTGTTACGTGGTTGGGAAACACAGCGGACACTAAAAAGTCTTTTATTTGGGGTTACTTTTATTTAATAACCCCAAATATCACTCTTAATGCACAGTCATTACGGTGAAACATGGCAGTAGCAGCATCAATCTGTGGGGAGGCCCACAGTAACATGGACCGAATGCTGTGCAGCTGTTTGACCCATAAGACATGCAGCGGTAACCTCAATGAAAAGTGATTCTGCAAAGCGTTGACTCAGAGGATATTAAAAGAAATACACGCATGCCACGCCTTTTTAGATTTTTAATTGTTTACAGTTTAAACAACATAATTCTCTTTCTTCTGCTTCACAATAATCATTTACCACTTTGGTTGGGGTAGTAACCTAGTAAAGGTGCAAATCAGATCTGAAACAGCCTACCCTTCCATAGTTTATGAAAAAATATTTAGTTTAAAAGCTCTGATGTCAGGCACTTTCTTTTAAGGAAACAAAATAAAACAAGCTGTGCAATAAAAAGCTCTTTCTCCATTAGAAAAAAAGAAATGTCTTAAAAGAACCTATTTAAATTGCTTGGAGGCTATAAATACGATGCTTTTACTCATATATTACCACTTAAAGAAATTTGATATCACAAAGAGATTTAGAGGAGCTCTAAAGTATGCTTTCAGAGATGCAACAGTTTTTCTTTGAAGGACATAAATACAAAGAATGATCTTAAATTTAAAGACATGAGCAGCAGGAGGAAAACTAAAAGACTTCAAAATAATTTCGATAAATATTTTTGCACATCCATCCATTTTCTGCCATGCTTTATCCCAGCTGGGGTTGTGAGGGTTGCTGGTGCATATATCCAACTGTCAATGGGTGAGGCGGGGTCCATCCTGGACAGGTCGCCAGTCCATCGCAGGGCAGCACAGAGACACACAGAACAAAAAAACATTTACACACACTCACCTAAGGAGGATTTAGAGAAGTTAATAAAGCTAACACTTAACCCACACATGCACAGGGAGAAGACGCAATCTCCATGCAGGAAATCATGGGAATCAAACCCGGAACCTCCTTGCTTCAAGGCAGTAGTGCTACCCACTGTTCATCAGTCTGATGGCGGTGGGGAAGAAGCTGCTGCAGAACCTGCTGGTCCTGCATTGAATGCTGTGAAGCTTCTTCCCAGAGGGCAGCAGCGAGAACAGTCCATGGTGGGGGGTCATTGATGATGTCACGGGCTCGGGACACGCAGCACTGGGAATGAAATGTCTTTAATGGAGGGAAGAGGATCCCCCATGATCCTCTCTGCTGTTCTCACCTTCTTCCAGTCTGAGGAGCTGCAGCCTCCACACCACACAGTGAGACGGCTGCTCAGAACGCTCTCTATGGTGCTTCTGTAGAAGGTGGGGAGGATGGGTGGGGGGGCAGGTGAGCTCTCTCCTCATCCTCCCCAGGAAGTACAAGCGCTTTTATGCCCTTTTGACCAATGAGGTGGTGTTTCCAGTCCAGGTGAGGGTGTCTGTGATGTGCACCCCCAGAAATTTGAATGGACCTAGAGTCTAACATTATATTTATATATATTTTTTATGTCTTAAGTAGCTTTAACACAGTCCAGTTTTCACTTCTTCTATGTATATAGATCTGCATTTTGTGCTGGTATGTTGACAGTTTATGTATCTTTAAGCTTGATATTGGAATTATGTGTCACCAAAAAAGGGTAATGAGAAAATAGGTAAATTATAACTGAATTAAGCTGGTCCTGGTCTTAGCTCTGCTGACTTGCAGTAGGAAGGACCTGGTTAATTTCTGCATGGTTGCACACTTTTTTTACTCATCTGATCTACTTCAGCATTTAAATAAATATGGCTGTCAGTTTAAGTGTGAAAAGTGTATGACTGCATGGTTTCTTGTCCTTTAAATGAGAAAGGCTCTCACCAATTCAGCAAAGCAGATCTAGACAGTGGAGGAATATACTAAATATACTGATTATTGATGTTCAGTATATCCATACATTACATGCCATGTACCATTACTGACCAGTAGATGGTGCTGTTGAGATTAAGATATTCTTTACTGTTTGACAGAAGGACTTTGATTTAATTTAGTTTTAATATGATGACATTGAATATATTTTGTCCATATCTTTATTTTTAAAATTACCTATTTATTGTGTTTATAGAGTTAATTTGAAGCAAAGGGTGGAAACATGAATGTTTTACCTGTTAATATTCTTCCCTGGTTTTTCAAATGAAGTTACAAACACTTTCCTGCTACATAGAGGAAATTATTAAAAGTCGTATAATATTTAATGTAATTCATTCAAGTTTTGCTAACAGAAAATATTTATCTTAAGGTTTAAAGAAGTCCACAATAACTTGGTAATTAAATGTACGTAATGTTTAGTATCAGCTATGGAAGAGCTGATGGTGAGTATAGTGAAGAAATGGCGTTTCTGGGTTAGTGACTGATGGCATTAGCCCTGCTTAAGGGAACATTTTATTGTGAAGTTTGCATTGCATTGTGACACTTTAGCATAAAAATTTGTTCTAATTAGAATCTTGGATTTTGCAGAGCAGTAGGGTTGGATTTCCAATCTGTAAATCATAGAGACTTTAATCCTGAGTCAGACTAAACACAGCTATTTGGAGACATTTTTGCACAACTGTCATCAACCTTCTCTTATTTGTTTAGATTGAGCAGATGTGTATCCCATGTTTTTTACCCTCTAATAAGAGACCAAAACACACAATCAAACTGAAAACTGGAGTCCTCTATAGTTACTACAGACATTAAAGTAAACACAGGAAAAGAATCCCAGCAAACATGGGCGTATGAACAGGCTAAGGCTGAGACAGTGTAGACCTGGCAAACCAACACCTATGCCAGAGGTTACCTTAATGGGGTTTATCTTTAAACCCATGTTAAGATTGCCTGCTAATACTGTATGTCAAAACATGGATCCAGCAGATTGACTTCAAGAATTTCTATGAGAGCTGTTTGAACCTAAACAGGTTCCAGAGTAGAGAAAGTAAAGTCAGGGCTGTTGGGTTCACCTCATCTAACTGGCCTGGGTGGGGATTAGTAGAATTTCAGAATGTGTGCATATCCTATAGTTTAACGGCTGGATACAGTCAAGATTAGACTCCACCTATCCTGGTGGTGTGTGTGTTGGGGCCAGCATTTAAGAACAGTTTGGATAACCTCATTGTTTTTCCCACAGAAGGCCAACCTATTATCTTCTACGATTTAGACTTTAGTGATTTTTTTTAATATGTCAAACATTACAGGCTATCCAATCCAATCCACTTTATTTATATAGCACAATTTAAATAACCACAATGTTTCCAAAGTGCTGCACAAAAAAGATAAAATAACTAAAATAAATAAAAGTAAATAAAACAAAATAAAAGCACCGCCCACACAGGGTAAAAATATGAATGTGTGTACATAAAATCAACACTCTACATGGTGTCAAAAGCCAAAGAAAAGAGGTGGGTTTTAAGAAGAGTTTTAAAATGAGACAGAGAGGTGGCCTGGCTAATGTGCAGCGGCAATCCATTCCAAAGTTTTGGAGCTGCAACAGAAAACGCTCGATCCTCCCTGAGCTTAAAGGAATAGTACACCCAAAACATGATTAGCCTTCATTTTCTACTCACCCCCATGCTGAACAACACTCTGGAGTACTTTTTTGATATCTCAAATGCATCTGGAGATCTGGGAGGCTTCTTGCTGTCTGCTGACATTCAAATAATGGAGGTCTATGGCGCCCGAGGCAGAAAGGTCCATAAAAGTCCACAAAAAACGTGTCAATATTCCTATACACTACTGTTTATGCTCTAAAAACATTCTAAATGACTTTGTTTCGAGTAAATTATGGACGCTACCCACTCAGGACACTTGGAATACATTGGACGAGCAGTATGGAGGAATATTGACACGTTTTTTGTGGACTTTTATGGACCTTTCTGTCTCGGGCACAATAGACCTCCATTATTTGAATGTCAGCAGACAGCAAGAAGCCTCCCAGATCTCCAGATGCATTTGAGATATCAAAAAAGTACTCCAGAGTGTTGTTCAGCATGGGGGTGAGTAGAAAATGAAGGCTAATCGTGTTTTGGGTGTACTATTCCTTTAAGCCTTGCTTTAGGCACTGTCAGGAGCAGCTGATCAGCTGACCCGAGAGATCAGCTGGGAGTGTTGGGGTGCAGCAGCTCAGAGAGGTAAATTGGGGCAAGGCCATTCAAGGCTTTAAAAGTAAATAAAACAATTTTAAAATTAATCCTAAGATGGATGGGCAGCCAGTGGAGTGAAGCTAAACTAGGTGAAATGTGCTCGTACTTGCGTGTGCCAGTTAAAAGACGTGAAGCAGCATTTTGAACCAGTTGAAGACGAGCAATTGAGGACCCACTAATCCCCACATAAAGTGGCTATTGGAAAGGCTATGCATCGAAGATGCGCAGTGGAGCGCACCATCAAGGCAAGGCAAGGCATTACAACCTGCAGTACCTTTCAAGCTAGAATCTGACAGCAACATTATAAAAATACAAATAAACACCATAAAACAAAAGAAAAACAATGAATGAATAAATGGCAGCAGCGCATATATTAATGCTACGAACTTCCGTATAAATTCATTTTTTTGCAGCATGTTTTTTCTGCCACACTGTTTACATTTGATCACTGCTGCACTTTATGGAATAGAAATGTTTATTTACTGTCTTAAAAGCTGTAGTAAACAAAATTTTGTTTTGTATACACACACTGTATACAGTAATAGACATTTAAAGTTTCCCACACTCTCCTTGATGGGCCCTTGGCTGGTTCCCTTCAATTCATTTTAAAGCATCAATCTTTGTACTAAAATATTCTGTCATGATTTGTGGAGATTAAGATCTAAAGTGAAGCATCATCTCCTGGTTAGACCCTGTAATTCAGTGAAAGGGCGGAGAAAGGGTAAAAAAATATACAAGAAGAGGGTCACTCGAGTGGCTGGAAGTTAGAGGGGATTTCGCTGGGAGTTGGAGGGAAGTGGGCTGCCATTCGCCTGGGAAAGGCCATTTTGAATGGCTGCTACTGTACAAAACGACAATAAAAGTTGTCTAAGTCATATGTGTAAAATGATAGTCTGCCCTTTACAGGGTAAGTCATCATTTTTGGTCATTTGCACACTCCTTGCAAATTGAGTCCCTCCCACATCTCTCCCTAAGGTCAAGAATCACAGAATTTATGTCCAGCTATTTAGCAAAGACACTTCTATGTGACACTACACATCAATTTTGAATTTGACCAGTTAGGTGAGACCTTGGATGAAATCTTACCTGCTGTAAATTAAGTTGCGAATAAGTTTAGTTGAAAAGTTAAAAAGCTAGGAAATAAAATTAAGAAGATCAGGTGAAAAAGGTGAAAAGTTGAGTTAAAAAGTATGATGCAGAACAAATGTAATACAATGAGACATGCCTATTCTCAAACATGTCTTTTTTACTGCTGTTCAAAAAAGACCTTTTATTTTCGAGAAGAAAAAATAAAAAATTTGGGTCATGTTTGAACTGATGCAGTTCAGGCTTCATTTATATTTTCAGAAACCTAGCTTCAGAAACTACATGTGTATGGAGGATAAAAAGTGCCAAAATTAATTAAATAAATACAGCATTAAATAAATAATTAAATGTGTCAATAATTAATTAAATAAGGAATTAAGTAAATAAATGTGTCCTT
>NW_015150503.1:1226641-1228876 GCF_000732505.1 Cyprinodon variegatus
GCAATCCAATGATGAACCCGTGGAGGATCATGAATCGGGAAGGTGAAATAATTATCTAACACCTGATTGGTCACCCTGCACATTAAGGCGAAGCAAATCGATTACAGAGACTGTGATCCACAGGTTGTGAACATACTCTGATACAGTAGGTGGCGACTCGATTCGCGTTAACCCCGCCCCCTAACTTTGATGGGTGAGTTTGACAGATTCTTTTAATGGTTTCTCCACACATGTGTGCTACACACCTGTAGTTTGGGCTTACAGTTCCGCAGTTATTTGTTTTTCCATTTGGGTATGCAGAATTAAGCGAGGATTGCTTAAAATTAGGTGGCTTTTAAGAGGTTAATAAGCTAAGTAAAAAAAATAAAATAAAATTGCCTGTATCAGTGTCAATGTTCTATGGTTATGTTGTATCAAGAAATTGTTTCTTTTACTCTGTCATGGTTTTTCATTAATTTCTCATAGAAGCCCTTTGTCATTTAAAAAAAAATACATTTAACAATGAGGCAAGTGGTTCTTTCAAAGTATTTCACTGAGTGTGTGTAAATGGTTAACTGTTTCTTTTGTAGATAGAGCTTCCTCTGAAGCTAATTTACTATTATCTTTCAGACATATTAAGTTTTATGAATCAGTGCTTCTATGTTCCTTTTGTGTGTCTGCTTCTGTCTTCTTGAACCCCTGTTGCTGCTCACACTGGTTCCACTGGAACTTTTTTTCTCGTTTAAAGGGAGTTTTTCCTTTCCACTGTCACTGCATGCATGCACAGTCTGATTGATTGCTGTACACTTAAAAAAATAATGCAACCGCTTTTCCCATTTACTTAATCATATTTAGCTACTTTAACACAATTGTTTTACATCCTACCCTGCTAACATGAAATAATTGTGTTAAAGTAAATTAATATGATTAAGTAAATGCCAAAAGGGTTGCAATCTTTTTTCAGTGTAGACTCAATGCACTGTGCAAATGTTTGTCTACTACTGTCTCCATATGCACACTCAGGAGGAGCAAATTCTGCAAAGTCACTGACTGAATGCAACCAGCTGGTTTTCCTTAGATTAAAAAAACAAACAAAAACAAACTTTTAATAAATCTCTCTAGATTATCTGATTAAACTGTCTCTGTAAAAAGTGCCGTGAAATTACGTGTTGGCAATTAGGACTATTTAAAAAGTCTTAAACTATATGGATCAAAATCTACATCTGAAAGCAACGCATATTATAAACAAATTGGGTTACTGTAGACTTACCTTCAAACTTTAATATTTGGTTTTGAAAATAAACAACCTGAGGAGGCCAGTTAATATTTTTACAGAGTAGAGCGTGGTCGAACAGGACCTGCTAGAATTTTTTTTAGGTCTGGTTTCTAATGTTTATATATATATATATATATATATATATATATATATATATATATATATATATATATTTACTATGTTTTTTCAAGAGATCATGAAAGAATTTAAAGAATTCTTTAATTTCCTTTTAGGCACAGGTTTTGAAGTATACTCTAAGTCTAAAACCCATAGATGCTAATATAAAAGTCTGCTGTGTGTTTTCTTTTCGCTTGTGTCAAACAATCAGAGTCAGTTCCAGCTGATGAAAGACCGTTCAGTGGAACAGGAAGCAGTTGACCATTTAGAGGTTTTAGTAAAGGTCTGCTTCTTTTAGACGGACCTTATTAAAGTCAAGAATCCCTCAAACCAGAAGGAAACTATTCCAGGATATTTAAAGCTTTGAGGATAGTTTATTCAGGTGGCATGGTGCAGTTTACAGCTTCATCTATGCCTACATTTAATAACCAGGAAAGCTGATGATGCATTATTTAATCCAGCCCTCAGTTCTGGAGACACTAAAGTATTAAATCTCTATCAAGTCACGTTTTCTTCAGGCATTTTTCAGCTGAATTAAGCTTTAAATGAATTAGTTTCCACTTCATTTTAGAGTTAAGTGTGTTTCTCACAGAGGTGATGAACCAGTTAATGTCCAGTTTTTCCTTAAACCATCAGATTGGTTATTTCCATACGACAAAAAGAATAGTCAATTATGGTAAGTGTTGGTATAGTGTATAACTAATGTTTAAAAAAAACATCCTGATGTAAAGTTGATTGCATTTATTATGTTCAGAAAGACGTCCAGTATTTTATAAAAGTATTTACATGAGTTTAAATATTTTCACATTTTTCCACATTACAGACGTAGACTTGTGTGTATTTTGTTAAAGTAAAAGTCTGGT
>NW_015150503.1:1229771-1230183 GCF_000732505.1 Cyprinodon variegatus
CACTATAGCTCTGGTGAATTTCAATGGTGAAGTCCTCTGGAAATCTTCAATAATTGTTGTTGATTGCAGATGTGTCTAGTAGTTCCCATTGATTTTGCTTGTAAAGCGGGGAGAATGGCGCTAGGCTTACCGCACGGTGACGTCACTACTGGAAGATGGCAGGAGTGACGTGTCACGGACTCGGTGATCACAACAAAAAATATAATTTTTATGTTTTTACGGCTTAACGCTAAATTCATTAAACCACTGCAAACATATCAGTTTTCGGTATAGCTAATGACCCACTGGTTATTCCTTGCTGACCGGACTTTACCTTTAAGATTCTGTGCTAGAGTCTGGAGAAAAATGCACACCCTGTCCAAAAAAGGGAAAACATGGACTGAAATATTCTGTTGCAACCTTTTAGAGTTCA
>NW_015150503.1:1233803-1235139 GCF_000732505.1 Cyprinodon variegatus
GTTAAGCAAAGTCAGAATATATTTCTCAAATGTCACAATATTCATTTCCATCCAGTGTTTCTTTTTTATCGTTTTCTTTGCTGGTGATGATGGAAGAGTGAAATCGTGCAAATTCTTCTCCAGCACACATGAGATATTTAAAAAAATCTTTAGCTCTGGTTTCTGTGTCACACATCTTAGACAACTGTTGTCCAATTGAAACCCTTTCAATCGGGTTAATGTTGTCTTGAAAATCATCATCTTGTTTTTTTATTTTTTATTTAAATGCTGCCATAATTTCAAGTGAGTGTCGATCTTGATTATTTAGGATTTCTTTTCTGAACACATTAGTTCAGTGAAGATAATGGTTCCCCAATATTTATAAAGGTTTTCTTTGTGCTAATGTTAGTGTAGAAGATTGCTTAATGCGTACAACAATTTGACCCTTCTGTAACAGATTAACATGAGTATTTTCCTTATTGTACTTCAAGCTACTCAAATATTCAGTTGGGGTTAAATAACTTGGACACAACCGTTTATGCAATAATGATTGTGTGGGAGGCCTTTTTGTTTCATACAAATAAAGATCACAAAAAAAGGGAGTAGAATCAGAAGTCGTTACACCAACGCAATAAAACTGGTAATAAGTCAAGCTGGCTCCATTATTCACTGCAGCTCTGAGGTGGTGTTGAGGAGGAGGATGTCAAACAAGCTGTTTTTAGAGCGAGAGCAACTTCTCAAACATGCTGCTACAGTTGGAGCAGGAATTCTTTCCTGCCACAAAGCAATACAATTCACACCCAGACAGTGGGTCAAATATTTTCTAGAGAGTAGCCATCCCTATGCTTGTGATATAATATCTGTGTGCAGAGTTGCCTACCTTACTTCCTAGAAAGGAAAGTTTTTTTTCTTTAGGGGGGCTTGTTTCTTCCAACTGACCCGGATTTTAAGCAGGCAGTACATTTTTTAAATAGTTAAAGGTAAATCTTTTTAGAGATTAATTAAGTGTTGGATATACAGAATTCATGCATTCATAGAATTGATTAATGCAGCAGTGTTTTCACAGCTCTGCCTAAAAAGGGGATCAGACAGCTGGGGTTGATCCAGAATGCTGCTGCCCATGTCCTCACTAAAAACAAGAAAATGGAGAACATTATCCCAATTCTAAAGTCGTTACACTGGCTCCCCGTATCTAAGGGGGTAGGCGTTTGTTAGTCTAAAAATGAGGGAATGGCACTAATTAGCACTAAAATAGATTATTACTCTGCATTTTCCAGAACCAAATATAGAGGAGCAGGTCTTAGTTGTCATGAACATCATATTTGGAATCAACTCCCAGGAAGTTGTAAAAGCTTTA
>NW_015150503.1:1237016-1238789 GCF_000732505.1 Cyprinodon variegatus
GAAGCATCACATTTGTGGGGTCAATTAAATGCTCAAAATGGCCAGAAAAAGAGAAGTTCCATCTGAAACTCGACAGTCTGTTCTTGTTTTTTGGGTGACCCCAAACTTTTGAACAGTAGTGTAGAGTGTCTTTGGTTTTAAGTCTCACAACTCAATTTGTTTCTTTTTTTTGTTTGTCTTCAAAGACACTGACTTTTACAATCAATCTGGAAGACTCTTATCAGCTTCACTGAAACCTCTTGCGATGTCCCTCATCCAGCTCAGGCCAATCATCTCAGGGATACAACTCCTCCAAAGCCAATCATCTTTCAAGATTCCCTTCATTTATCTCCTAGCCTAGCTTCTCTCTCCTGCATGCAAGTGAACTTTCCCTCCCTTCTGCCCCAACTTTTCCATCACTATCAGACTATTCTCAGTCCCACTCACCCTTATTCCACCACCAGTGTGCGGGCCTCTGGGGAAGATTGCAAATTCTTTTCCTAGGTTACTCATTCAAGCGAATGTTGAAAGAATAAAACATCTCTAATTGTAACTGTTCTATATATGAGTCTCTCCAGGTTAATATATATATATATATATATATATATATATATATATGTACAGTATATATGTAGTTATTGAAATGCTTGGCATATTTTACTATCTTAGAGTGCAGTTTTGCCGTAGCGAGAGTATTGTGATTGTGCTTCAGCTGTTCAGGTCAGAGAGTCCTGACATGCCACATCTCCCAAACGTTCCACTCATATAATACATTCCATTTGGGTTGGAGAATAAAAACGCTTCGTTTCCTGCTGTCAGCTAAAGGCTACAGGCCGTCTCCCATCCCTTCCTCACAGTGGGGCGGAGAGGGACGATTTCCTTCCTCAAAAGGTGGCTTGCAGGGCATGATAAAGAAGAAGTAAAGGGTGCGACTAGCAGTCTACGAAATAGTTCTGGGAGGAGGCAGAAATGAAATGTTATTTATAGAGAATTCAAGTGTTTTGCACATAATCTCTCTGCCTCAGCAGGTTATGATTTCATTACAACGCATAAAGGAGGAAAAGGAACCCAAGCACCCCTCCATCACATACAACTCCCATTTCCCAAAGCTGTTTTTTTGTGTACATTTGACAGCATCCTGTGTAAATATTCCAAAGAATTTGGACAACGTTTTAAAACATTGATGTAGCAAATATCGTTGATGTGATCAACACTATAATTTACACAATATTTGCTTGATCCATTGAAACTAACATTCGTTGCTATGGATACAGAGATATTTCTTTTCTTGTCTTTGTTTTATTAACAAACGTGACATATTTTAAAAAAAAAAAGATCACATTCTAAATGTTTTTTATATTTTAAGACACATACAGCATCTTGCATATCTAGCTACAAATCTTTAACCTTTTTACAAAAGTTTCCTTCTACAAATATTTCCCTGAAAAATATCCTATAATTATAGAAGTAATTAGTTAATTATTTGATTTAGATGTGATAAGGTGTGGATGCAAATAAAAGTTGCTGGTTAGGCCTCTTCCTCATTCCGTTCAATGTGTTTTTCTGCTCAACTAAAGAATCATAATAAATCGACACATGAGGAGGAAGCACCTCCTGCTCCATAGAGTAGTGAGGACAGAGGCTGGCACAGGTGATTTAGTGTGAAATGCCGCTTTGCACTCAGAGGTGGACAAGAGGAAACTTTGTTTCAGGGGCAGCAAAAGCCTAGCCTGACGTAGTCCGACTCAATTCTAGTCAGAATATGAGTCTGATTCTGCTCCATAGAGCTGTGAT
>NW_015150503.1:1241083-1247159 GCF_000732505.1 Cyprinodon variegatus
TTTCTTTCTTTCTTTCTTTCTTTCTTTCTTTCTTTCTTTCTTTCTTTCTTTCTTTCTTTCTTTCTTTCTTTCTTTCTTTCTTTCTTTCTTTCTTTCGCCCAGTCCGTGCATAAATACAATAAAGAATCTCTGGCAGCCACCACGGAGCTCAAAGCTCTTCTCCATCCGATCTGAGCTATTTGTGTAAAGAACATTCCTCCTCAGATGTTCAAATATTTTATCCAAAACACCACAACAAATATCCAGAAACACTGGAGCTACAGTGAAATCTCTTCTACTACCTACTGGCCTTGGGAGGGAAAAAACGCTCAACATTTCGCTTATTTCCTTTTGTATAGTAAATGCTGAAAACTAATCATAATTTTAATACTTAAACACTTGTGTCAGTCGGGTCGATAATTCATAAATAAACTGGATATAGTGGTTGTAATTTAAAAACAAAAGGTCAATAAGTGATATTAAAACAAGGCCCTGTATTCATACCCTAATGTCATGTTACAGACATCCCAAATTTGAACATGTTAGTACCCGTGTATGATGTCTGTATAAACGGAAAGCCCACCCCGCCTGACATGCTTCACATGCCTTGGGTGTTACCAGAGCTGGCATTGGTAAAGAGCAGCGGCATTCCAAATTTCATCAACATTAAATACAAACAAACCACTGCTGGAAGCAATTCGGGATCTTAGAACAATAAATTTCCTCATATCAGAGTCAATATTTTTTCACTCTATTTAAATCGACGGCTACAATTCCTGCTATTTGGAGGAGAAAGTTAGATGAGGAATTTGGAGCAACTGGGTGTGACTGTTGTGAGAAGATGCTATGCCAAGAGGCCAGCGCCTTCCTCTTTAGCATGTCCAGAAAATAGCTGCTCACCCCCTCTCTGTCTCTCTGTCACGTGCACACTTGTGGCCTCCGCCTCTCATTTCAAACCAAACATTAGCCAGATATGGCAGGACAAAGTTTCCACTCCATTGTATGCAGGTTTAAATAGTGTCCACTGAATTTATTTTGGTCTTTTAACACTTTCTATAACAGGACATACAGCTTTAGGTTTAAAGCCACAATGGAGGAAGGACTTCATGTCAACAGCTGAAAAAAACCTGTCTCCTGTACAATTAGAAGGAAACGTATTTTTAGAATTTTATTTATTTATTTTATATTATAAGTATTGTTATAAATGAAGTACAGCAAAAGAAAACACTGAGAATAGCAAAAACAAAGATTAGACTAAACACTAAACATGAAAAATGCTATAGGATACAGAGATTTCTGCAAGTTGACAAAAGCTGGAAAATTCATCCATGTGACAGAGGTGCTCCAAACCACAAGGGGAGACAATCATCAACTAAAGAAGATATTGTCATGGCTCTGAACAGAGGACCCAGTATTCACGGCAAAACAGACAGTGGGATAATTCAAAAGCCTTTATTAAAAAAAAAAAAAAAAAACGGATAAGCAGAGTAACAGCGGCTAGGGAGTCTATCAGAGGAAACTCTGTAAAAGGAAACATAGGTTAGTGACCACAACAAAAATGTTACCTCTGCATTTGACCCAACCCCTTGGGGAGCAGTGGGCACATATGGTGCAGTGTACGGTTAAGGGTCTTGTTCACAGTCCCGGAGAACAAGCAGGAGTTCGAAGCCATGTCAGGCAAACGGAACAGAACAGGAAAGTTCAGAGGTCCAGGAGTCCGAAGACAGTTCAGGCAAACCGAACAGGCAGGCTCAGTGGTTGAGAGGCAGAACAGTTCAGGATAAGGTGATCAGAAACACTGAAATGATCTGGCCCTGATAACTGGATAAACACAGCTTAAATAGAGGCAGGAGCAGGTGGATCAGATGATCGGTGATTAGGAATTGGGCAGAGTTAGACAGGTGAATGGAATGAAACATTAAGCCTGTCATCAGTGCCGAGATCTTGACAAAATAAAGTGTATAGCTTTGAATACTCTGAGACTTCATGGTCTCAGTTTATGTAAAACCCATCTGTATATATGCTATTGTACATAACTGTAAAAACCCTTTTCATGGTAACATCCACCTGTATATTATATTCGGTACATATCCAGCTGTAAATTTAGTTCATAACACTAATGATCTCTATATTATATTCATTATTTATAATGGTATTCATCTCTATACTTATTCAGTAGAAACCCATGTCCTGTATTTATAGAACCATTATTTATCCTGCACTTGCTGCTATTGTGCTTCTGGTTAGACCTTAACTGCATTTTGTTGCCTTGTACCTGTACCTGTGCAATGACAATAAAGATCTAATCTAATCTAATCTAATGTGAAGAAAATTGCAAGATCAGGAAAATTGATTTCTAAGAGATTCGAAAGCATGTTTTGCTAAATTAAAATAACTATAACAGCAAACTAAAATCACAAATAAGAGATTCTAAGTCCCCTAGTAGAATAAGAGTCACAAAATCTAAAACAAATCTATTAAAAAACAAAATAAAAACTTTGTCAACATTGTAGGAAAATGCAAGGCATGTAAAAATTGACCAAGATGCAAAAGAATCTGTTCTGGCTTTTCTTTCTTTTTTAAGCCTTTAGCTGTTATACCAAGCTCAGTCTTCTTACAGGCTGCTCAAGGTGGAATCATGATGGAGTATTTCTGTAAATGGGGATTCAATTTATATATAAATTGAATTGAATTAATTACAGTTATTCCATTAATTTCTTATCACCAGTAAGTTTTCAATTATGGACTTCCTCTGAACTGATTTAAATATTATTGAATTCCAATAGTTAGGGGACAGAGGAATCATAATTGGACACATCAAGGCTAAACGACATCATATGACTATCGTCTCACTGCCGTCGAAACAATACGATTCATTGTTCCCCTTCATGCGAGTTACTGACCGTTCTGCTTCTCATTTATGCCAGGTACCTCCAACTCAGCTCCCATATCCCAGCATCGAGGGTTTTTCTAGCACAGGATGGCGCTTCTTCACTCATTAATCTGTTGTTAGTTTCTATAAAGTGATTTCACTTCTTACACGGTTTCTTCTGTATTACGCAGCTTCATTTCCTTGTGTTATGCATAAAATTCAGATAATGGGTGATAGAGAGAATAGCTGAAGACGAAAAAATTGACTTTTAAAGAAGTCCAAAACCTTCCCTCAGTTTTTTTTTTTTTTTTTACTTTTTTTTTTAGCTTAATTGACTGTATTTTATTTTATTTTTTCCCAAATTGTTTTTATTGAAGCAAATGGTAAGATAATCACAATAAGGAATACAATTCGCTTTTTTCTTTTTTTTGGATCAACATACTTATGCAGGTATAACTTCTAATATATACACATAAGTACAAATGTTGAAATAGTCACACCTACTACATATACAGACAATAAAAACAAAACAATAAAAGAAGAGAACAAAACACCCCATTCCCATCCTGTCTCAGCCCGACATGTTCAGCAGAGAAATAAAATAGATAATAATAATAGGAAAAAAAAAAACATCAGCCAAATGCGGCAACAGGCACATATGTTTAGTTAGGTAGGAGCTCCAAATTTGAAAAATAAGAAATAAAACACTGCCATTTTTGGAACAAATTGTCTGTACATCCTCTCATTGTATATTTAATTTTCTCAAGTTTGAGGAAAAACACTATGTCCTTAAACCACTGGGCGATGGAGGGAGATCTAGCAGACTTCCAGTGTAATAATAATGAACGTCTTCCAATTAAGGATGTAAAGGCTATAATATCTTTTTGCATTGAATTTAATACCAATGAGGAATCAGACATTGAAAATATGGCAGTCAGTAAACAAGGCTGCAGATTAACAGTGAGAATTACAGATATAACTGCGAAGTAACCAGAGCAAAAAGCAGCCAGGTCAGATGACACGGAGAATCCTGACACTTATCACATTTGTTTAATTGACTCTATTAACCAGGTAATAATACATTACAATAATTTCACCAATTGGAAATGGAAACATCTTACAGTTTGACTGTGTCCCATTTTTACAGGTGTAGTGCACAAAAACACAATAAAAACTTATTTTCTCCAAACATTTTTAGAAGGACATTGTTAGTCCATAGGTCTGTCCCAAACTGTTATTCTTTCCTATTATTATTCTTTAAAGCTGTCGACAAAAAAAAAAAAAGAGAAAAAAAGGTAAACCTATATAAATTGTTTGGATTCGCTACTGACAATTTTGCTAAAAAATATTAGTGTCCAATTAATTATAAATGCCTGGCCTTCATTTATAAGATGTTAGATTCTGAATTTGAATCTGTCCTTTAGATGCACATTAAGGAAAGTATAAGAAGAAAATGTAAATATCATTAACATGATAGTATTTGTTTATAGAATTGTTGGTGCAACAAAAAAGGAAAAATGAAATGATGTTTAGGGACAATAAAAAAGTTCAATGCCAAGGTTTCTTTTTAATGTAATTTGAATTTGGAAAAATCCAAAGAAAAAAAACAACAGCAAAAAATAAAAAAACAAATTCTTTGCAGATTTTACCATGTCAAGCCCCACTGGGTGGCATATAACAGAATAAATTAAAGGCAAGGTGTGGCAGGATTACATTAAGCTTATTCTGTTTCATTCTCTTCCTTTTCCTATATTTCCCTTTTTTTTTCTATAAGATCGTCTAATTTTTACCAAATCTTTTAATATATAGAAACCTAAATATGTCCAGAGCTGTCATTTTTTTCTTATCCATGATCAAACCGTTCCCTTGAGAACAAGTTCTAGCCACTTACAGCTTCATATTTGCAGAGTTCTGCAGACGTTGGTTTGGGGAAACTCTCAAACATCTCTATTGCATCACAGCTATTTCATAGAAATGTGACGACCCTGTAAGCACAAGCAGATAATCTGCACCGTCATGGATTTACACCAATTTGCCTTCCTAATTAAACAGTAACAGGCATAGTTTTACGGTGGTAGGATATTAATTTGCAGGGCAGGCAGAGTTTGGTATGGTTTGCAGCCAGGCAGAGACAGAGTGGGAGTTTGGAATGATAAGATCGTTTAACACACAGCAGTTCTTTGTTTGAAACAGCAGACAGGGGGCACTCAGCTGCCATGCTGGCTCCTCTGTGCCCACTATACAACCGGAGTCAGGGAGATGGGAGTAATAAACTGCAGGCCATAAACAGTGCAAGCTGCTCCTCCTCCATTCAAGCGAATACTTGTGCAACAAACCCAGTTGTCAGGCCTTCTAAGGACAAGACGCTGTGATTTATTTCCTTTGCTGCTGTTGAGGTTACTACTGTGTGTATATGAACACAGCTCAGCGTGGAGTCAAATGCTGAATGTGGTGCAGTGATTGTAAATACATGTGTGTGCGTCTGTGTCTGAAGGTAACCTTCCAGAGAGCTTCCTTCTGTTTATATCAGAGCGTATGATGTGATTCGTCACTGTAAAAATAAACAAAAGCCTGACAAAAGTCAGATTTATCTAAAACCGAGTTTTTAGCTTCTATTTTCTGAGATTTCTGGGCTCTTAACACCATAATCTTAGGATCAAACTGCGGTTATTTTTTTCCTTTGCATATCTGTTAATGTGTCAGACACTGTTGTCGTGCTTTAAGATGTTCCATTTATATTGGTGAAGGGAATTAAATCAAAACATTTAAAACTTAAAGTAAAATGTTAGATCTATAAAAAACAAATTCTCTGCAAACATATTTTTTTTATCTGTTATGTGGCTTTTAGATTCTGATACAGCTAAGTGTTTAACGGTGTTCGGTAATGTGAGTTTGTAATAAAGCCCTAATCCACTTATGCAAAGTCTCAAATTAGCTAATGTTGAGAAAGCACCTTGCTTCAAATTACAAGTTAGAATTACACATATGTTTAATTGTTAAGTCTGATTTTTTTTAGCTTAAAATTATATTTCTTTATAGATGCTGGAGATCTGCCTGTTTTCCAGTGTAGTCCTGTTTCTCTGACTGTGACTGGCTGGATGTGCTCTCATCATCCTGTTTCTCTGGCTTGGAGCTCGTCTGCCCGGCTGTGTGTTTCCTGGACAGGGGTTTCCTTTTAAAGCTGCTTTATGTATCTCTGCTTCCGTCTCCTTGAACCCCAGTCGG
>NW_015150503.1:1248752-1253698 GCF_000732505.1 Cyprinodon variegatus
ATGTATGTGGAAGAAATCTCAATGGAGAAATGCAATCTGACTTTTTAATGTTTAAACACGTGGGTTTAATTAATTGTCTAATTTGAAGAAAGTGGGGGGGCTGGTTGACCTTTGATGACCTCTAGAAATATTTCTTTATATCTTTAAAATGATAGCGGCACAGACGAAAATTTTTGCTGCAGAAACGTTTGACACTAATTTTGTCTAATAAACTTCACTCAGGTAAATATTTAACATCTCAGGATCTAACTAACATGAAAGTATATTGATGCCATAATTAATGAGGCATAGGTCTAATTATAGCTAAGTTAAGTAAGTAAAATGACAAAACAATTGAGTGTGTGACTTTTTTTCATAAATAATATTTGTACTGATTCCTTCTGATTATTGTAGCTACAGTTGAAGACTATACTGTGTATTAGGTCTTCCAATTTTGGCAGATGTTTAGAAAAGGCCTTAAACATTTTGCTGAGACTGTTTTTTTCTGCTTAGCTTTGTGTTTGCTTTCAAATTGAACCGTACTTTTATAACTGCCCATCCATTAAAGTTTGACACAGCTACTGAGCGGTTGCCATGGGTTGATCCACAGGAAACCCATCAGCCCACTGAGAGAGATGAAAAATGCCAGCAATAGGCTGCATTCCCACTGGTCAGATTTATGACTATTGAGCTTCCAGAAAACATAATTGAATTCCAGCGATGTTGGGATTATCAATAGCTACATTCTGTTTAGCCCTAATTTAGGAAAGTGAGAACAATTTGAGAGCTTGTATGGAGCAGCGGAGCAGAAGCCTTTGGTATTTGAGAATCTGAGGGAAGGGACAGAGGTTGGAAGAAACTTCAGAACAAGAAGGCTTTTGTTTTTTTCCTTTCTTGGCTTTTAAGTGGAAAAAACTTTATATTCATTGGCCTTTGTTAATTAAAGATATCTGTGAGATTTCCCTGGAGATCTAAGAAGAATTCAAGTTTGTTTTCTTAAAATAAAAATTATTATATAATTATTTCCTAATGTGGCTGTAAATAAGCATTAAAATTGTTCAAAGCTCCCAATAAAAGAAAATAAAAACAATCCACTGGACTTTGTTTTGAAGTTTAAAGACGTTTCGCTTCCCTTCCAGGAAGCTTTTTCCAATTCAAAATGTCAAAGTTCTATTGATGATATTTATTCTTTTGTTTTACAAACACATTTGAAATGAACATGATGTGAGTTTATTTCCCTGTCATATGAAATCTGAATTGAGGAAATTCGGATTTTCTATCTTGTTTCACTAAGATAGTTCGGATCTCATCCAACAAGCTGCTTCAGTTCTGGACGTGGTTTGGAAGAACAATTATATAAGTTGTTGTCATAACAATCTCACAAACAGGGCAGCTAAACTCACCATGGGGGCTAGTAAGGCACGCGTGTCACTGGCCTCTGTTCAACTCACTGTTTGGGTTGTTGTGGCTTGATGATCCAAATATAACTCTAATGATGCTGCATGTGTTGTTACCTCTTGACTGTCTCTAGTGGACACAAGGAAGACGTGCAAAACATAACTCTGCTCATATGAGATCAGATTTGAACTTTTCTTCCCACACATAAGTGCCTTGTGTGAAAAAAATCCACCCGGACAGATGTGTGCAATGCAAAAAATGTAAATCTAATTAAGTCATTTTTGTCTTAAAATAAGTGCATTTTCTTTTGAATTGAGGGGGTAAGTGAGACATTTTGCCAATGAAAGGATACAATTTAAACTTTAAATAAGAAAAAAGAACTGCATTGTCTTATTTCAAGTGCATATGATCTAATTAACTTATTCTAAGAGTAAAAAATACTCATTCCATTGGCAAATCTTCCTATTTTTCCACTCAAATTAAGAGTAAATTCACTTAATTTAATACATTTTCACTTATTTCTAGACCGTTTCTGCAGTGTATATGATCAACTGAAGTGGAGTTTCTGACAGAACATGCTGGTGGTAGAGTGCATCTTTTTATTTAATCTAGACCTACCATTTAATTTGATCATGTTCTATTATTATTTGTTTCTTTCCTAGATCAATTTGGTTGCTAAATTTCCTTTCCTTGGATGTAACTTTCTCATACCTCAGCCAAAACAGTTAGGTTATCCTGAGCTATTTTGTACACTGCAAAAACGATCTAGAAATAAGTAAAATTTCTTAAATTAAGTGTATTTATCCTTATTCAAAGTAGGTAGATAAGATAGTTTGCCAATGGAATGAGTAATTTTACTCTTAAAATAAGATAATTAGATAATATGCACTTGAAATAAGACAATGCAATTGTGTTTTCTTGTTATAAATGTAAATTGTCTTGTTTCATTGGCAAAATGTCTCTTTTACCTCCTCAATTCAAGAACAAATGCACTTATTTTAAGAAAAAATTACTTATCTAGATTTCGATTTTTTCCAGTGTATATTTATGCTCACACCCGCCCGACAGGGGGGGACGGCAGAAGAGGTCAATTGTCCCAGGCCCAGGACAGAGGGAGGCCCAAATTTGACACTCTGACCGTTAAAAATACAGGCAGAAGTAATTTTTCTTAGAAAATATTTGTCATAAAAATATATATAATATTAGAGTAACTATATATCCATTAGGTACATATAATATGTTTTCTTTAAATGAGGGGTCATTAGAACTCCCCCCACATAACATAAAATGGTTTGACCAGGACAGCTGCAGGCTGCAACTTTTAAAATTTTTTTCGCTGCAAACTAAGAATATCAGGTTTTCAGATGGCCACAGAAAAAAAGAGAAAAAGGGAAAATGATAACAAAGGCTTGAAGGATTTTATGAGTAAATATTAAAAAATAAACTGAGGATGAGTCAGGAACAAGTCCAGGAACGGAAGGCAGAAGAATGATGCCCATTCAGAGCTAGGTAAGAAGAAATGCATTTATCAATGTGATTTTAAAGTATGGCATCCGCTAGCTAGTCTAAGGGGGAAGCACATTTTCTTGAACAGAAATGCTTGAGCTTAGTGCCAAAAGAGTAGAAAGATGGCAGAGGTCCAGGTGCAGTTTGAAAGACAAGACAGAGCAGTTTATGTATATATTTATGCTGATATAGGTTTAGGCTGCTGGAGGACATAGAGTCCACTTTTCATCATTATTTTTAGCAGTATTTTTAGTTCCACCCATACCCTTTGTTCTCTCTCCTTTTTCTTCTCATAGTAGCTTCATCTGGTCTATTACTGTTTGACTGTTTGACTAACATCCTGGAGAGAAACATCAGTTTTTCTGCTGCCATCAACACATTTGTTTATAGAAGTTGGAGTTCAGACTATTTTTAGCGTAGTCTCGTTTCTTTTACTCCAACTAACTGTATGTGCTCTCTTTTATTCCTTGACATGGAAATTAGCTCAGAGCTTGTCTGCCTGGCTGTGTCTTTCCTGGAAAAGGCTGCATGTGGAGCTAGTTGCCTTTTCTATCTCTGCTTCTTTTTGTATGTCTGCTTCTGTCTCCTTGAACCCCAGATGGCCTGAGCAGAAGGCCGCTCACACTGAGCCTGGTTCTGCTGGAGGTTTCTTCCAGTAAAAAAGGGAGTTTATCCTCTCCACTGACGCTGCCTGCACGCTGAGTGGGAGGGATTGCTGAAGAGTAAACAACAAAAGGCAAGCATACATCAGTGCCGCAAGTTCATAACTCGATGAAATCAAATGGTCTTCCTTGACAGCAGAAACTCTGACTTATTGTTTCTGTAAAGGTGCCTTGAGATAAATTGGCATTATATGAATAAACTGAATTTCATTCCCCTTCTTTTCCTATTTGTTTCAATCAGATTTACCAACCAGAGCATCGATATCTTTGTTTAGATAATAAAATCTTGTTTTCTTGTTTACTTTGTTTGTTACTATGAATCATTATATCTGTTACTGAAGCACAATTTGATAGATATTTACTTATCAAAAGTTTGACTCATAGTGTTCTCTGAGTGAGCTCTAATGGGACTGGTGGCTGTAATTTCAGCTATTTTTGGCCAAACGTTTATAAAGGGGAAAGAGGTCTAATGTTTCCATGTTGAGTCAGCAGTTGAATTATTCATCCTGGGCGTGCGTATGTTCTCACACTCTGGCCTCCTCCCCAAATTAGGAAAAAATGCAACTTGTTCTTGCCATCAAGGCATCAAGAGGAGAACATGTATGATAGAGACCTGAGATGGTTTCACAGTGACTCAACATCATGCTGAGGCATAAAGAGTGCTGTAATGAGGAACAAAAGAGTCAGCATTCCTCGTGTTTGTGTCATTTCAAAGCAAGAGTGCGAAATGTTCATCATGTGGCCAGTAGATGAACAAAGTCATCTGGCATCAAGTGGACAGCAAAATAAATTATGTGTTAAACCCTGTCTGCTTTTTTTCCACCCTTCATAAAACATAAAACACAGAATCTAAAATGTATATTCTTCCTCAGTCATAATTCACCGTGACTTTTCTAGCCTTCTTGTACTTCAGCTCTCTCTGAGATCTTTTTATAGCTGGTTGTAGTCTGTGTTGTCTCCACAAAGAGGTGCCTGTCAGTGTCCTGGGGAGACTGTGCAGCTGGAAACATGAGTTGAGAGAGTAATTTCATCTGCTGGTTTCAGATCCTGTATCAGCCAGCTGATTAACGCCTGTAAAACAGGCGGGTAACTGTCATAGAGGAGGATTGATTTGGACAGGATGCCTCACAGCTTTAATTTTAAAGGCATACTATGCAACATTTTTCAGTTAATTAATGTGTTCCATAACGATTTGGATGATTAAATGAGTCATTTCAGGTTGAACAAAGGTTTTCTCGGCCGCCCTGGTGGTCTATAGGGGAAATACCGTACTTGCAATTGCAGGAGCCCTCGGCCCGCACCCACAGGCTCAGAAGTCTCGTGCATCGCGAGAGTCGGTCTTGCTTTACGGCAAGAACTGCTACACTAAACATGCATAACAAATAATGTATGAAGACATGC
>NW_015150503.1:1256495-1257434 GCF_000732505.1 Cyprinodon variegatus
AGGGAGTTTTTCCTCTCCACTGTTGCTACAAGCATGCTAAGTGTGAGGGATTGCATTTGAGTCAATGAGTCGATGCAGTCAACTGTTTTTTTCTTAGATAGAAAACTTTGAATCAATTTAAAGCTATCTGGTGAACTGTAAAGTGCCTTGAGATGACATGTGTTATGAATTGGCGCTTTATAAATAAACTGAACTATTGCCTACTAAAATAGGAAAGTAATTGAATATATAGATGATGCTATTCTATCTAGAATGTCATCATTTGGAAATCTTGATAATTATGACATTTTTTTCCTTTTACATTCCCAACATTACAACCCATTCTAATCACACTAGAACGCTCTCTTCCCTACTGTAATTACTCAGCTATAACACAGAATGGATAAAAAAACATAAAGAATTTCTGTCACTATTTTGGTTGTAATGTAAGATTAATTGCTTTCCATGGAAAAAAGAAAAGAAAAAAATGGAGGTCCACATTATAATATGAATAAAGTTGGCTGATGAGTCCAGGTTGTTCTTTGGATTCTTTCCATCTGGATGCCCTGCTGCCTCAGCAGGAGGTCTCCAACTCGCTCATCAAATTTAAAGGTTCATTTCCTCTCCTGTGTTCCTCTGGCCACCCTCCTCGTTAACAACTCCATGTACAATTCATGAGAGAAAACTGATGCCCTTAAAGCTCAGATACTCAAACAATGAAAAAGCTGCATCTCTGCTTTAAAAGTAAAACTATGCTGATAGAAGTTAGCAAGTTCTTAAAAAAAAAAAAAAAAACTAAACAGAGGAAGACATCATGAAGCAGCAAACATTGGAGTGCAGGAAGTTTTTAAAGAGGTGGATGAGTGGGAGTGGAGGGTTTAAGTAAGCTCTACTGACTTCCTCCTTCGATCTACTCTTAGTAGACAACACAAGATCAGTGGTTCGAACTGATTTGTAATG
>NW_015150503.1:1259245-1262240 GCF_000732505.1 Cyprinodon variegatus
TGTGTACATGTTCATACATTCACTGTGTTAGTCATTTGTTGCGTTCGCCTGTCTGCTAAGCTCAAAACAACCACGCCTGGCTTGACGGAGAAACCAGGAGTACATCTGTGCATATTTACGACAGTGCACTTTTACTTTTGCCCTCTGGGGGGAGCCTCGCTGGAAAATCAACACCGGTTGCATAGTATACCTTTAACTAAACTCAAAAACAAGCAAACATGAACAACTAACAAGAAAACCTAACTCTAATAATGATCTAGCCCCGATAGCTGGGCTGAACCGCATATAAAGCAGACCGAACAGGTGGATAAGATGAATGATAATTAGAGTGCGGGGAGGGAACAGCAGGTGAATGAAGTCAGTAATCAGATCAGCTACTTGGGCTGCGATCATGACAAAAATGACAACAATACAAAAATTTAAAAATGTTAACTAAAGGAGAGGAATCTACAGACTATAGAAATAGGACTGGATAAACTGTATCATGATGACAAAACTTAGCAAAATCACATGAACTGTCCCACTGCATCAAAATATTTCAGTGCAGGTTATTCATATAATCCTCCATATTTTGTTTTGCCGTTTCTTATGGCAGGTCATTTTACTGCTTCTTTAATTGAGAGTAATCTGCTCCAATCTATTTTTACTCTGCTTTTATATAAAGTGCTTTAATTTCATCAGAAAATGAAGGTAAGAATGTTGTTAACTTGTTGGGGAGAATGCAGGACTGCTGAATGTGAATATAGCTTATATATATTGTTATAACAACCTGCTTGTGTTAGCTGTAGCTTCTTAACAATGACCACAGAAGATTCTGCCCCTGTATTAGTCACTAAATAATTTATGAAGCTATCCATCCAGACATTACAAGGAAACTTCAGGCTCAACCTATAAGAATAAAAACATTCCTGTTTCATTTATTCAGAACGTCTGCTGTCATTTATGCCCTAACTACACTACCTTAGTCATTGTTGGGGAAAACTTCAGCAGAACTTGGAAGTACTAGGAACAAAAATGATTGGCAGACCAAAGTGTTTCTACTTAGGGCCTTTTTCAGGCTTAAACAAAAGTGCAGAAGTGCATTGGTCTGCAAATAAAGTGTGTTCCTAATACTTCAAGTTTCACCGAAGTTCTCACCTTATCAGAAACATTAACAAACCAAAATCTATTGCGAGGCCGAGAACAGCTTCAGGTATGGGGAGCCGCCGATTTAATCAAACATAGAACAATGAGTTCAAAATTAATGGCACTACACTTAATAGACAGTATAAAAAATAGGAAGGCAGACAGAATGATGGGCGGAGCAATCTACACTCATTAAAGTGTTTGCATAATAATTAATTATTTTACTTTGAAAGCCCCCGTATGCATAACAGTCATTATAACTCTTTGCATTTTGGATGTTTTTGAAAAACACTTCTCATATATAAACTTATGAGAAAGTCGAAAAGCATTTTCAGCCCACAAAAGTTAATAAAAAAGTGAAATTTACAATCAAGGAAATTCATTTTTTACAGCACTTTGAGCGTACATCTCTAAGTATGCATCTGACCAAACCGAAGTCTCCTTAACTGCAATGATTGCTCCTCATTTCCTGTCTGGATTTAAAGATTCGCTTCATTAAAGCCAAGCTAACCTTTCAAATAAATTTTTTTGCAAAACCGCACAGTCAAAGCCCCTGCTTGTAAATTTATTTCACTTGATATTGCTCAGCAAAACCACATTAAGTAAAGTATTACACAAACTTGCCTTTGAGTCGATAGTCTCATATTAAAACTATTCTTTAGGAGGTTTTCATCCCCTCATGTCACTGAGCTCTAAGTGGAGTGGACCACATGCTTGCTCCCTCAGACATTTCTATTATGTAGTAATTCACAACATAGTGTCTGGAGTCACACGGCAGGAGTATATATAGGCTTCTCTAGTGTTCCTTCAGCAGTGGGAGATCGAACTGGAATCACATTAAGGCAGTCGCTCTATGTAGGGGAGGAATTTCATACGAGCGCTTTCTTTTTTCTGCTCATCTAAGGCGTATTTATAGTGGCTGCATTCAGAGCATTAGAGGCATGTGTGGTGTGGCTTTCTGAAACATATCCATGTTAAGGGATGCTGCAAGCTGCAGAGCTGGGACCAAATATGTCTTTCAGTTCTGAAGAACATAAATATATCTGTTTACATCTCCAGGTTAAATGGAAAAATGGGATAAAGATATTGTGCCTCAGAACTGAACATGCAAATTTTGAACCTTGTCAATCCATTTATCTCTGGTCTTCATCATTATGTCCCTGTAAGTTTTTGAAGTCTGAATTATTTAAATTTAGCTGTGTCAGGAACCGAGGACAGATGGACCCAGTATTCAAGGAGAGACACTCAGTAGGAAAGTTCAAAAAGGTTTATTAAATTAACAAAAACTAAAGTGGAGCTGTGGCTCTTGGACACTGCAGGATGGGGACCAGGGCACCGCCCAATCACAGACACTCTGCAGGAGAAACACAGGTAAGTGACCACGATCATCTGACAGAAGATGATTATCTGAGTTGGCCACTTACCTGGTTTAACAGTCCAGTCCTAGAATGTCCCCAAGAGCTGCAGTCCCAGAGGACATGCTGGTCAGGGATCCACAACAGACAGGAACAGACAGGGACAGGATCCAGATCAGGCAGGAACAGAAACAGGAGGCAGGATCCAGACTTCCAGGCATCGACAGGCTCCCAGGAGGGTTCAGAGTCTGACAGGGTCTCAGTGGAAGAGGGTAGCCAAGACAGGACGTGGGACCAGAACTTGATGCAGGACCTTTAAACTGGTCTCCACCTCGGATTGGATAAAAACTGAACCTCCCCACATATTGAGCCAAAAACTCAGAGGACTCAGCAGGGGAGGAACAGTGGACGATTAGGAGACGAGACAGACACAAAATCTCTTTCCACTGGCCGTCAGGATCCAGGACATGAACCAAGAAATAAACTGAACAGACAGACTCACAGAAAAACAGTTA
>NW_015150503.1:1262913-1271881 GCF_000732505.1 Cyprinodon variegatus
AGAGGAAACAGGTGAGAGGAATAAATTATAATTGAGGCAGGGAGGGAAAACAACAGGTGAAAAGAATGACTAATTAAGGGAGAGCAAACAGGCCAGATCATGACAAGCTGTCAGAAGAAATTACAATCAGATATGAGCATCAGTTAACAAGATAATAGATGTTAAATAAAGTTAGTAAGATTGAATTGTTTTCATTGGAAGAAAATTGCCTCTTCAGCTACAGAATATTTATAGTCAACCTTTTTTGCAATTTATAGATAAACCTTTCTAGAAAAAAACAAACTGATTTGATCTGTTAGTCATCTGCCAGGAAGCAACATAAAGACATGCAGATTCTTACAACTGGGGAACAAAGTGGGAGCACTTACAGGAGAAGAAAAAGTGATTTTTTATTAGTTTAACTACTGAAGCACCACTACCCAACAACCATATGAATATGCACATAGAAAAAGAGGACAAACAGATTTTTCTGGTGGTAGATTGTGGACCAAACACCAAACAATCATCCAGCTCTAGACATTTAATATAATATTTTAAAAAAATATGTGTTTTGGTGGTCAAATTCTACTGATTAAAATGCCAACATATTGAATCTATTAATGCTTTTTTTCTCTGTCTTTTCTTATCGTTCACCGGTTGTTGCTGTGATCACCCTTCCCTGGTTAACTGGTCATTGGTTATAGTGGCAGTAACACCCACGCCCCCCATTGAAAGAAAGACTTTTAAAGACTGTAGAAATCTGTCAAAGCCCTGAAATGGGTGCTTTCAATTTCAAAAGATAATATGATGTGGACCAGCTATCACAAATTATATTTGTTGCCATCTCTCCCACACCTGTTGCTCAGGGACAAGTTTCTGGATGTCTTGGATGTTGAACCACTTTTAGAAATATTGTCATATAACATCATTTTGAGCAATATTACACCCATCATCTGCCAGCAATATGGTGTTTAAACAACCACTATTAAATAGAAGTTTATTGAACTCATAATTCACCTGTGACATTGGGTCTTGTAAACAAACAGAAGTTGCACAAAGGAGGAAAAGGTGCAGGAAGTCAGTTAAAGTGCAGTTTCTGGTTTGTAAATAGATAAATAGCATAAGTTATTGCACTGTTATTACACCAGGTTATAGTGCAGAAGTATTGTAAACACTGGAAAAAATCTAAATCTAAATAAGTAATTTTTTCTAAAAATAAGTGCATTTTTTCTTGAATTGAGGAACTAAGTGAGACTTTGCCAATGGAACAAGACAATTTACACTTAAAATAAGAAAAAGGATATTGAATTGTCTTATTTCAAGTGTATATCATCTAATTACCTTATTTTAAGAGTAGAGATCCTCATTCCATTGGAAAACTATATCATTTACCTACTCAAATTAAGGGTAAATACACTTAATTTAAGACATTTTTACTTATTTCTAAATCGTTTTTGCAGTGAACTCTAATGGCAGCAGGGACTAATGTCCTGCGGTAGCGCTCCTTTTTACCCATGGGGTGTATAAGTCTAAAGGAGCTGCTCAGCTCCTCTACAGTCTTGTGCAGGGGGAGAAAGGTGTTGTCCATGATGGATATAAGCTTGGACAGCACCCTCCTTTCAGCCACTTCCTCCACTGAGTCCAGAGCGCAGCCCAGGATTTCTGTCCTCCTCTGTGCTGCCTGGGGTTCAGCAGACTACAGCGTAAAGGAGGGATGATGCCACTACAGAATCTTACAAGGTTTTTAGTTTTTAATGAAGAAACCTGCAATGGTGTATTATGATGTAGGCCCATCAGCAGAAACTCACTGGTCAAAAACGAAACTTTTCTCATAGCTCACAAAGGCTTTAAAAAAGTTGAATATTTTAATGTAAATTATACATAAATCAATACTGATTCCTTAATTTTGATTCAATTTAGAATCTACACAAATTTAGATCCATATTTAGACAATGGGTGAATCAATATTGATAAAATATCAGTTGGTTTTCATCACTTTTTGTGTAATTTAAATGTCAGGCTTCAACATGAATTAAATTTTTCTGCCTATCTTAAATCTGACACGAATCACTCATATTTAACTATCTGCTTATTAAACACTCTTCAGCTCCTAAAACTGTAATAAAGGTTTAAAGTGGCTGAGAAACTCCTGACTAACTCCTAACTCCTGCAGCTTTACTTCTCTTTCTAGTGCAAAGCTGGGTTATAGTCTGACCAGCCACATACCTCCTCAGGACTAATTAGTGGAAATGAACTCCAGCTGCAGTGACAGGTTACACAACCCAGATTACTACTCTGTGCTACAGGGGTTTGTTTGCACTCTTCCTGTGGCGTAAATTATTAAATAACTGACTGTAATCCATACAGAGCACTGGATTCTCAGACAGACAATAAGACACCTGATGCTGCATGAAGAAGTAAAATCCTGCTTTTGAAAAGAATTTAGATTTTTGAAAAATATCTAGAGCAAAAAAAGTATATCAACATGTGGTATTAAAAAATATAATATGTTAGTAACTTAAATGATGCTGGTATTTAGTTTGTATGAATCAATTATCCCCATGTAAAGTGAATAAGTTAGTTGTGTATCTTTTCCTGATTAGATTAAAATTCATTATACAACCATGAAATAAACAGAATATATATATAAAAAAAGGCTATGGACTAAATGTAGCTGGAGCCTAAAAAATACCAATTTAATAAGATTCTGTCAAACATTTTAATTATGAAGCAAACAAACAGAAACCTTGTGGCGGTCATTATTCTCATAATCCATTGGCATAGTGTTGCAGTAACCCATGGCAACTGCTTCTGTGTCAACAGAAATCTTGGACAGCTCCTGTGTTCAATGAAGGTGCAACGTTATTGGCTGACCGAATCAATGACTCACAAACTTCTTTATCTATTATGCATGTCAGTTCACCTTAACTGTGTTCTTAGATTCATTCTTAGGTATACACAGCTTGGTGCTAGCTGGTCTTTGTTAACAAGGGACAAATAATCTTCTGGGTAAGTAATTTTTTTTTTGGTATTTGGATTTTAATTCAATGTTTTATTAAGATAAGACATTTAATATCTCAGCATTTAAGATATATATACATTATATATCTCACTATTGAACTTTCTTCTTCGAAGACTATTGTTGGGATTAATAGTATTTGAATTCTTAAACTCTGTTTTTTTTTAGGTCTTTTTCAAAGTAAAAAAAGATTACTAACATATTAAAGAAAATCAAATCACAGTTATACAGATGATATTAGACTTTTTTATTAGGGTTTTTTTCTTTTTTTTCCTCAAATCAGCTTCAAATTTCACTTTTCTGGACTAGTCAGTCCTCCTTGGCATGTTTTAAGTTTGTAATAATGTTCTAAAACCCCATTCCTCATCTAAATGTCTCCAAAAATTAACCTCTGACAGGTCTAAGCATATTTTTAGCTTGGTGTTTTTCCTTAACTATTCATTTCCCATAGTTCATTACATGTTCAAACCTTAATAATATAAGCATTTCAAATTTTCACATAGTACTTGCCCTCCTACGTGTTCAAAAGGGAGTTACAGGACATGTAAACTTATATATTCCTACTCAGTAATTTAACAAAATTAATCTAATTTAATTTTGATAATTAATATTTTTCACTAATCTTAACCAACAAACTCTAAATATTTCATATGTTACACTGAGATCACAGAGAGCAGAAAGAGTCTATAATACTGAAGGCAAATGGTTGCAAATGAATCTTATTTTGGGGCAGCAGGCAAAAAGTGGATGAGTTGAAATACCCATTACACCTTAGATTTTGTTGTTGAGAAATGAAAACATATCATTTTCCTTACACGTTTTCAATTATTTCCAAAAGGAGAAAGAAGTTTCATCGAAAATGGAGCTGCTTGGATCAACTCGGACCGCAACTTATGCACGGCCAAAAACCAGCCACTTCCTTCCTGCCATCTCCACTATGGCATCAAGCTACCGCAACCCTCAGCAAGTCTTGGCGATGAATCCCAGTGCCAATATTTGGAGAACCAACAGCTATTACAAGAGCAGCAGTGTTCTCCCTTTGACCTCCTCCACACAGCATAGTAATTTTGATCTGGTTCGAGCCAAAACCATTTTCTACCCCTCTAACAGGACCACACTAACTACCCGCTACACCCCTGATGATTGGTACAAGTCCAACCACATCAATTACAGGGAGTCAGAGTCGTCACGGAAGAGCGCTGAACGACTGAGGAGAGACACCATCAGGTTGATGCAGGATAAAGAGCAGCTGACCAGAAGAACGCAGGAAAACACCAGCAAGAATATTGGAGAAAGGCTAAATGATATTGTCTTCTGGAGGTCTGAGCTCAGCCATGAGATTGACAACATGGTGACAGAGATAGCGGCACTCAATGAAGTGAAAAGAAGGCTGGAGAGAGCCTTGGCAGAGACTGAGGGGCCCCTTCAGGTTAGAATGGGTTTAACTTTTTAACAATCGTCTTTTTTTAGACACATAATGTAAAAATGTGTACTTTAAGGTTTCGTCGTGGTTTTAGGTCAACTGGCAAATTGATCTAGGCTGAGGTGTCAGGTTGGCTGGAGGTTGGTTGAGGACCCAACCAGGGAGACAGAGATGAGTTCTTGGAGGTTTTATGAAATCAAAAAGTCAACAGAAACAAAATCCAAGAACCAAAAACCAGGAGACATCAGGGGAAAACACACATGGAGGGCAGAGTAAGAACAAGAAACCAGCAAAGAGTCACTGAACAGGAGGTGTATATATGGGAGACAGAAACAATAGGACGACTAATGATCTGATAGGCAGGGATAGATTTAGGAAATTTGGGGCCTTAGGCAAAGACCAGCAGGGGGCCCTCTGAATTGAGACGATAACACATAAAACAGACCCATTATTCAGATACAGAAATTTTAATAGAATAGACATCCATTATTTGTTCTACATTTTGTCAATTTCTTCTTGTCCCTTTTCTTGTTGTTTTCCTCTCTGACTTTTCATGCTGTCTCAAAAGGAAGGAAAGATTGTTTCCAAGCACTAAGCTCACTTAGCTGATTGCTTCTTCCTGTCCTTCTTTTCACTGTAGACAAGCCATGATCTGCTTATCTGTTCTCCATTTTTCATTTGGATAAAATAATAGCTGCATGAATCATGACAGCAGACAAGATAAAGGAGAGCAGGAGGCGGGGTTACCAATCTACTTGCTCTGGAGAGAAGAGTTCTCTGCTTTTATACGTTGTCGGCAAAGTCTCCGGTAGCAGAAAGAAGTCCCTAGATTTGGCACTAGGTTCTTTTTTGAAATAAATGTACAAGTGGGGTTTGAAAAGTCGCTAAATATAGCAACAAAAGAACTAAGTTGGTAAACCTGCTTTGTGCATCGTTGGTTTTCAAATGGTTTGCTGCTGTCTGTTTGGACCTTTGGATTTTTATCAAAAACATAATTGATGTGCACAAATAAGGAATGTATGTATTAACCATACATCTAAACAGGGTTTTATGGAGCCCCCAGGAACTTGGAGCCCTTGGCAACTGCCTAGTATTGCCTAATGGTAAATCCTCCTCTGCTGATAGGGAGCAGGTGTAGACAGATGTAACCAGAAGGAGCAAAGGGAAACGAGCGTGACACAAGGGGGCAACAGAGAGCAACTAAAAAAATACAACACTGCTTAAATATAACACAAACTGATACATAACACAAACTGGAACTGAAAACTTAAAAAGAAACTTAAACAGAAGTCCACATAGGGCACAATTATGACAAAAGGTAATATTTGGTGTTTTGTGGAGTGACTTTCCTGTGAAAACCTTTGATTGGAACATTTTAGCAGGATAGTAGAGTGCTGGTGCTCATCAAGCTTAGTGTTGATGAGAACTAGCAGTAATCAGCAGTGCTACACTAGCAGTACACTAACTTTACACTAGCCAGGTAAAAGCCCAATGGCATGTATACCTTGAGAGACTAATAACACGCAGCTGGGATTTTTCTTTAAAGTTTCTCATACAGACTGAAACTAGACGACATCTTTGACCAAGACTAACATCCATCTATAAATTGGTGTAGATTATTTTTCAATAGCAAGGACTTCATGGGGCTTTACACCAGTTCTTCATCTGCTTGAGTTTTTAGACACAGTTGTTTGATTTTAATCAAGCTTTAATTTTACCCGACCACCTCAACTTGTTTTAGTCCCTTTCATTCTGCCTATAGGTGGCTCAAGAGTGTTTGTACCACAGAGAGAAGCGGATGTCCATTGACCTGGTACACGACGATGTAGAAAAAGACCTAACAAAGGTAAACCAACAGCACCAATATCTTAGTTCTTAAACCAACTTATTGTTTGTAAAAAGTGTGAATTGACTCCCAACTAATAAAAGGAAGTGGAGGTTATAAGGTCATGTCAGGAGCGGATGAGGCGCCATCTAGAGAGAGCCACCGCTCAGCTGGCGTAAGCATTTAGATATAACAGTAAGCAGTAATTCTGATTACAAATTCAGGATTAAAACAACTGATTTTATCACTTGTGTGTTTTTCTTTCTTAGGTCAAATCGAGGTGCCCAACATGAGCTGGAAAAAGACTTGGGAGACAAAGTATCTGCTCAAAGGATTGATGATAAGTGTCACCATTTGAGGAACACATCTGACGGTATCGGCTTTTACAGAGGAATCGACAGAATAGATTACTCGTGAGTACAAACGTAAAGATGAAAGGTTATTCACATTAGATTGAGCAAAACCTAAAAAACTGCTTCAACTGGAATTTTTAGATGTTTCCAGATATTTCTTTAGGCAGACTTTAATATTTACATTTCTTTTAGCTTTATATTATTATGAGAGTAACTTTAATTCAATAAATGTGTACATACACAAATTAAACTTTGTTATTCTTTAAACTAAGCACAAAGAAGTGTGCAAAAATCCATTTATTAAAGAAAAATATGAAATACATGAATCTGACATGAATTAAAATTTTAGGTTACATAGTAATTTTAAAACACAAACATCCCGAGAAACTTTTTTCGAATAATACTTGATAAATTTTTTCTTTTTCTTATTCTTCTCTATTGTCAGAAATTTCACATTTTACCGTATAATGCCAAATGTATCGTATTTGATACATACGGTTTCTGAAATGTTTTGCATCTGACACCTTTTGCATAATTTAATGGTAAAAACTTGTTTTTACATATTTTGTTAAAAGGGAAATAAGGACTTCAAACCAAAAAAAATAATTTTCTGTTTGGTTCTATTCTTGGATCAGGCTTTAAAGGGTTAACTTGCTTTTTTTATTCCAAATTATATATTTCCATACCCATATATGCCAGCTTTATCTTTTCCTGTCTACATCTAGCACATCATCACCAAAAGAAATTCCTTATTATGGCTAAAACACTACTTGGTAATTAAGCTTTTTCTGTTTCTGATTCTGAAATCAGGAAGTTCTTTGATTCCCATCTACTGTTCACCTCCCTTTGTATTAAACCCAGAATGTTTGGGACACTGGAACTGCATCTGAAAATGGTGTTTAAATATATTCTTTTCTTCTTTTTCTACCTCTTGTTTATTTGTGTGTGTCAGGGGCTGTAGGGGTGTTTCTTGCCTTTTTAGACCTGCCGTTTCTAGAAAAACTTTAAACACTCTTATTCAATTTAACCACAAAAATCGGTTTGGTTTTAAATTCCAGCTAAGCTACACTCTATCTGATGAATACCAAAGGTTGGAATACCAGCAGCCTCTAATGAGTGGTTATTTTAATATATATACTATTATCAGACTAGGTGTGTTTTTTTTTTGTTTTTCTGAATAGTTGTAGCCCACCTTAAGAAAAAAAAGATCAATTTGGTCTGTTTATGTTCACTTCACTGTGTTCACTTTCCAAAAATGTTTGTTAAATATTTTTATTTGAAGGCAACTAATTGTTGCTGATGCCTAAACATGGTCATTATGTGTGAATTTTGTTAACTCTTACTTTTAAAATACATTAATAACCATGTAATAACATGTTAATAACATAGCAAGTCACACTATATTACTTGGTAACAGGAAAAACTTTATTTGGTATTTAACCCAAAATTACCTGCATGTAATTGTTAGAGTTGTATGTTACTATGTAACAATGGATACTTGTTTATTACTCAGTTTCTATTATTATTCTATTATTCTATTCTATTATTATTATTATTGTGATCAGGTAAATAAAGTATAAATTATAAAACTGAACTTAAGTTACATATAAATAAGAGTTTAGTTAAGAAGATTGGCTTTCTATATTTTAGGTTTGGTTTTCCGTTATATGCCAAGTAATAAACTGCATTTTACTAGATAATAACAGATCAATTTATTGCTGTTGGTGAAATTACTAATTTACCTGTAATTATGGTTTGACATCTAAGAAGGCTTTACTTTGTCTGCCTAAAATTTGAGGCACAGCACTTACCAAAGTTCTCCCTGAAGGGTTTCTTGTTACCTAGTAATATAGTGTAACTTGCTGTATTATTACAATGTTATTACACGGTTATTGATGTACTGTAAAAAAGACAGCTACATTTTAAGCTTAAAGTCAAACCTTCTAGGTTCTTCTTCTATTATACAAAATTTCATAGGTGTTTTACGGTTCTGATGTATATCCAGTGTATATACATTTCCAATGTATTCAACTGCTAGTTGAAGGATCAACCAACCCCTTGACATCACCGCTGGAAGCATTGCAACATGGCGGCTTCCTTCCCAAAAAGTAAAAAAAAAAAAAAGTTTCCTTTTATCTTGATATTTTTCACATTTGTAATATAATAAATGGTAGCAGCAAGACACAATCTAGTGACTTAAATTAGTTTGGTTAACTGTTTCATTTCCACTTTAAAAACACAAGCAATAGCTGAAAGGTATTTTAGTGCTGTCAAGCGATTAAATTTTTTTAATCGCAATTAATCGCATCAATGCCTGAGTTAACTCGCGATTAACCGCATTTTAATCGCAAATTTTTTATCTGATTGAA
>NW_015150503.1:1272351-1278033 GCF_000732505.1 Cyprinodon variegatus
GGGATGTACTTGGAAAATTGTACCATAAAACCACATAGCGTTAATCTCACGTTAAAAAAATTATCGCCATTAAAATGGCCTCGCGTTAACGCGATAATAATGCCATAATTTTGACAGCACTAGTATTTATGCTTCTTTTTTCTTTTTTTGCCAGAGTTTCTCTGCCGGACTCATGGTCAAAGTTTACAGACGACAACATCCTTCGCTCCCAGAGCGAGAGGGCGGCCTCTAACAAACTCAGGGATGAAATAGAAATCTTGCTAAGCACAACGTCCAATGAAATGTGGAACCAGTTCAACAGTGTCAATGTTGCCTTCACCAACCGCATCTCTGAAACAGCTGATACCAAGAACAACCTGCAGGCACACCTAGCTAAGGTCCTCTTCTACTCGCCTCTATTTCAATATGTCATAAAGCTCTTCATGGAAGAGAGATAAGTGAATAGGGATTTGTTTTCAAAGTTATGATTTTATTCTCATGCGAAGATTATCAGTTTATCAGTTATACAACTACATGTGTAAAGTCAGGAATAAAGATTAAATAAAATCTTCTCTCTTTAAATGTAATTATTATAAAGGAGCTGTTATGCCTTAACAATTATTGTTGATTTTCACAGAGAAACTTTAATTTCACGCATTGTATTACCTGCAAAACAGCATTAAAAAATGCAACGTAAGGCCTGTAGGAAACGTCTGTCCTCTGCCAGAATATAGGAATGCCAAAACATTGCTCTGTTGGTGGTGGGATATTTAACACCGAATCTTGCTGGCCTCTGAGTAACAAGACCATTTTCTGATAACAGCAGTTATAGAGAAGCCTATTTATTTGATGTATTTTAACCCTGAAAGGTAGCAGTGATATCATACATTTTGTTCATGATGAACAGTTTTTTTTTGGTTCACCTGAAAGAAGGAATTAATGTAATTAAAAGAATTTGAACAAAGCAGGACTCTGAGCAAAACAAAGGTGGAAACATTTTACTTTTTGCCTCTTTGCATATTCTCTAAATCCACACAGATGTTTCTATGTCTGATATCCTGTTTTAGATGTAACCTCTCATATGTTTGCGCTTTAACCAGACTTTGCAGGAGATCTTTCAGACCGAGCTGCTGATTGAGTCTCTAAAGAAAGCTCTAAGAGACAAAGAGAGCCCATTAAAAGTAGCTCAAACCCGGCTGGAGGAGAGAACACGGAGGCCCAACATAGAGCTTTGCAGAGATAATCCACATCACAGGTGAAGGTTTAGCTGATTTTATCATCAAACTGTCCAGCAGATACATAAGTCTACAAAAAGTAAGGTATTCAGTCTTTGACATAATAGTTTAAACCTGCTTTCTTATCTTTGAACTATTGGTGATAAAGGTATATTTAAATGTACATTCATAGGAGGAATGCCTGTTAGGTTAAACGTACCTTTTTTATTTATTTGTTTTTATTTTAGGCATATCTATTTTGACTTAAATCTAATTTTATTTTGATATACAGTGTTCTTAAACACTGTATATCTACAGTTGTGCTTGATGGTTACATGTCCTCCCAGTAAAGAAAATGATAAATTGAGACTAGAAATGTAAATAACACAAAACTGAATATTAACTGGTAAAAAAAAAAATGTATTTTGAATTTTTTATTATTTAAATAAAAAATAAAGAACAGAATGTCCTTAACAAATTAAAGTGCCTCGCTCATGAACAGCGATCAATATACCTGTCAACAGGTGCAGACTGAAGATTCCCTCAACATTATAGAAAACACCTGATTTCAGTGATTATTGCCTCAAAGTGTTGCATAACCAATGTTTTGTTGTTTAGTTGTTCTATTTATTAATATATGTATAGATCGATATATATACGTATATCAGTATATATATATGTATATATATTTCAATATATCAATATATATATATCAATATCTCTTTTTTCTCTTTTTCGGATATATATCCGATTATTACTCGATGATTCGATATTCAAAGGTTCCTTAAAGAAGACGTTTTGCAAAACTAAGGTGAAACTAAACATTTTCAACTTGAGGAGTTCTGGATAGAGCAGACTGACAGACAAAAAGGATTTTAATCTTAAATGCAAAATCTTTACATTTTTGTTTTATTTGGTATAATTGCTGCTCATGCTCTGTCAGCATGTTTTAGAGTCTCTATTATCTATATATATAGATAAAATCTATCTCATGATTTCCATTTTGTTATCATTTTTGGTGGGTATGTAAACATTCAAGCACAACTGTATATATATATATATATATATACAGTTTTTACCATCTTTTACCATCCTAAGACAGTTTCAAAACTGCAGTTTAATCCAGTATCAAAGTAGACAAACCGAATAACATTATAGTGTCCTTTAGACCCTGAACCAAAACATCTCATCTGTTTACATCTGCTAGCATTCTTTTTGAGTTTATGTGCTGAATTAGGGTTTAGTTTTTTACAAAATAAATAAACATTCAACTACCTGTCTTTATCTTTGCTTCTTCAGGCTTGTGGTTGAGGTAAGAGAGATTGAGGATACTATTCAGAAACTTCAGGAAAGACTGATGGAGGCAGAGAACACCCTGCAGACTCTTGCAAAGACAAAAGTGACCCTGGAGCACGATCTGTCCATCAAGGCCAACTCTCTGTTCCTGGATCAGGAGAAGTGCATGAGCATGCGGAAGACCTTTCCTAGCCTTCCTCGCCTGGTGGGGTACACTTAAATCAGACGTTTAAAAATCTGAATTTCAGAGGAACAGGATGCACATAAATAATCACAATATTTCATGTCAACACCAGATGATCAATTTTATAAATTGATTTATTTGACCAACAGGTTACTTATCGCTTCAAACATAAATTGATACTGTTTTAAACACATCTGGGTGTCTTTAAAATAGTTTACACTTAAGAGATAAATGATGTTAAAGATCCACCAGTAAAGTCTGTTTAGTTTTCTTGATGCATTTTTAGCGTTTTGGGTTTGACCTGTGCTTCTTTTTGTTTTTACACAGTTTTCTTCTGTTTTGGCTTCATCTTTGTTTGAGAGATAATGATCTTGTGGAATTTGGATGAATGCTTTTGTAAACATGAGATTATGTTTAAATGATTGTAAAACCTGAGAAAGATCAGCCTATTTATGCAATTACATCCTTATTATATAAAAATATGAAATGGTGTTTTTTTTTCTCTTTGCTGTTACTGTATCTGAAATTCAAGTCTGACAGAATGGGCAGCCACACGGAACCTATTGAGGGGAAAAAAAATAAATGGAAGATGTATAAGGAGACGAATATCCTTTTGTTAGGATGGAAAATGTTTAAAAATTTTTGATACAAACATCATATGGTGCAAAAACATGCATGTCAAATTCCCTTGACTGTACCATCCTGGCATAAAATACGATGATGACAGCATCGTAATGTGGAAGTGCTTTTTTTTTATCAGCAGAGATAGGAAAACTAGCTACAATTAATAGGTGGATCCATGGAGTTTAGTACAGGATGGTGTTGAAAAAACAACCATATAGGGCAACGAAAGATATCAGAGTGGGCTGCGGGTTGCCCTCCAGTAGGAGAAACACCCTGAACATGCCGCCATTATATGATATCGAACCACCCTACAGTAGTAATATTCAACATATTCTCATTATCAGTTTGTATGAAATCCTACGAAAAGTTATGCACAGTATTTTGTACGTTTTTTATGTTTTTCCTCGAAAAAAACATAGTGCGCATGCGCAGCCACACAGACGAAAAAAGCAGATCCGCGGATGGACATAAAACGGGGACGGACTGTCATAATGGGTTTCTGGATGCTAGCCCATATGCAGAACACAACTCTGAGGCAGGGAAAAAGTTCAAAGGTTTAATAAAGAAGAGGTGCAAAAACAGGTCGGGGGGGGTAATCAGGTCCAGGGCTGATCACGGCTGGGTTACTGTCCTGGGGTTTGAACAGAGCAGCAGAGGGGAGGAAAACCAGGAGGGTTCAGAGGCTGACGGCAGGCCGAGGGCTTGGTGGAGGCTGAGCTTGGTTAGAGCTTGTAGATCTCCAGGTTTGAGTTTCCCTTCCAGATTCTTCTGAGATCAGACAGACAGAATTCCACCAGAGAAACTCTTCAGGGGGTTTCCGGCAGGTTTAACCTGGGAAGCAGAGAAGACAAAACGGATCAGGTTCTGGTTCAGGTGTCGTAGTCAGGAGACTAGACAGACAGGTTGGCTTAGGGTTTGCTGTACCGTAACTGACTAACACTCTGGCACCGGAGTGAGGTTCTCAGCCCGCTTAAGTACTGATCTCCTGATGAGCAGATGAGGAACAGCTGGTGAAGTCAGCTCCAGCTTCAGGAGATCCAATACGCCCTCTGGTGGAGAAAGGTGGACAGAACCCCAGATCCCAACAGTAACACAAACCCCTAGGAAGGGATCCTCAGCTCCCTCTGGCGGGCAAGCCTCAGGATCCCAACACGGACAGTGCAATATTTACTTCATGATGTCTCTCACTAGGTTGCTTGCTGTTTTGTATGTTAGGGTTAATTGTATGTTAAATTTTATGTTATTGAATGGGTGCGTAAGATGCGCATGCGCACGGATATCTTGTCTCGAGGCAAGACGTAAAAAGACACCAAAATACGACGAAAAAAACGTCAAAAACGTACGAAATACTGTGCATAACTTTTCGTACGATGTCATACGAACTGATAATGAGAACACACTGTAATATTCTATATATCTTCATTGTGTTGCTTTCTTTAATGTATATGTGGCTAATGATTATGTTAATTAAATAAAAAAAAAACTCATTTAATATGTTTAAGTGTCTAACTTGTCGAATTTAACTAATCTAATCTAATAGAAGTTGGGTTTTTTAGAAAACAATGGGCACAGGTTACAATCTCTGATTGCAAAAAAGGGAAGTGTGAGATTTTATTATTTAAAGTGTGAGACTTGAGAAAAAAAAGTGACTCATTTTTTTGCAATACCTACTACAGAGTTATCTAGTTACTCACTTGAAGGACTAACTAAGCAAACAGCTTGTTAAACACACACCCAAGCTATATAAAGTCTCATTCTTCTCTTTGGTCCTGTTGTCAGTTGGTTTCTGCTATCCTGATTCAGCCACAGTTTAGCCTGATTACATTTCCTTGGTTAGCTACCTATCATTTGCTGTTTCACTCAGCTCACACCCTTTAAATCTTAAGCAAACTCAGGGTCCACGCACAGGGTAAACAGTACTATCAGGACATGACCCAACCCTTCAAACACGAGCTTCCTGTTTAACCTTTGGCTTTACTGCTGAATATAGATTCTGATTTAACCAGTCTGACTTAAAATTAAGACAAAAATATGTTAACTTTCCATTTCGAGATTCAAGTAGATATCAAGCAATTGGATAGAACAGGTTGTTTAGCTCAATATGAAAGTGAAACCTTAATAAACACTCAAATTTAATGTGTTTCTTTTAAGAAATCTTAAAACTGTACCTGCAGGGTTCCTACAGCATAAGGCAAGTTAAATACAAGACTTTTTAATGCCACTTGAAATAAAAATTTAAGACCAAATTCACAAGAAACATAAGAAAAACCCGCTTGCGACAACTTAACCAAAAGGTTTATTTTAACATAAACCACTGCACTAATTTTTCAAATTTTGATGGAAATACATGAAGAAAGCTAAAAACACACAAATGACAGATATATT
>NW_015150503.1:1278472-1280307 GCF_000732505.1 Cyprinodon variegatus
GTTTTTTTATATAAAAGTTTTTTTTTTGTCAATTTTAACGTTTTATTTAGATTACAAAAATAAATCGTAATAAAAATAATCCTATTCATGATGTTTTAAAAATTAAGACCTACAAAAGAGTGATTTAAGAGATTTTAATACCAATTAAGGCCTTAGTTTTATTTTGAAGAATTCAATGCCTTTTAAGACTTTTTAAGGACCCGCGGGAACCCTGATCTGGTTCTCAACAGGTCTATGAATGCACTTGTTGAGGTAAATTTAATGAAGAAGTAGAAATACAGACGCTATAATCCAGAAAGGATCTTCAAGAAACTCATAAACTAGGAGATGCTGGGGTGGGGTGATCGAAGTTATGAAGGGAATCCAGCAATGAGGAACAGCACAGGAGGTGGTTATATGGGCGATAGAACAAAGAATGGGATAATCAGCTAATGGGGGCAGGTGTGGATAGAAGCAACTAGAAGGGACCTGGGGAAAAGGAGACTGGCACAAGGGGGCAACAGAGAGTAACTAAAAAAAAACTGCTTAAATATAACTAGAAAACAACAAGAATGACACAAAATGGAAATGAAACCAATGATCCAGAAAACACAGAGTGATATAAATCAAAGTGTAAATGAAAAGTGTAAACAAAAATCAAAAAGAAAACTTAAACAGAACCAACAGGTCCAGAAAGGGCAACCCCTCCAGAATCTTGCGGTTTGTTGTTCCTATTGAAATATACTTTACAACCTCCAGAGCCAGCAGTTCACCTCCAAAACAGAGAATGTAAGCACTGAGACTCTCAGGTGAAATGTTCTTACCAACTAGATTTTTTAGTTGTAAATATATTATCATTAAACTGACCACAACACTATAGTCATTATTCAATGGCTTCAATAAAAATGCGAAAGTTGAACAGAACGTTGAAATTTACGATCTTTTCAGATCTTATGCTCTATAGTAGTGTTTCCCAACCTTTTTTGACTTGTATTCCCCTTTGGTTAGTTTTTCTTACCATGAGTCCCCCTCTTAGCCAAAAGTATTGATGACTGTCTAAAAGAAGAACGTACAATACCTGATTATAAAATAAAAACAATTTTACATAATCTTTGAATTTGAGCATTTGTCAGGCATTTTATTGTTTCCTTCTCAATTTAAAATCAACATAAAAATATTGCCAGGAAGTTAAGAAAGGAATCAAAATAAAAAACAATTGAAATCATATTATGAGTAACTGACTTATAATCACATTTAAACTGAATTGGGAACAAAATCCAGAACAAAAATTATAGACAGACTGCTTAAATGAGCTCTGATAGCTCAGAGTTAGTTTTTTTATATAATTTTTTAGAAACTTTAAAATTTAAAGGGTCCAAAAAGCCACATGTGGCTCCGGAGCTGCAGGTTGTAGACTCCTGGAGTAAACTGACCCTAAACTGGTTTTAGCCTCGGTGTACGTTGGTCCCTGCTTGGCCACCTCTAGGCTAATGTTTATGGCTCTGCCACTGAGTATTGGTGCTGACTTAAAAGCAAAGAGACTGAGAAGCTACATGGAGGTTGGTGCTTTTCTTCCAAATAGGAAAATTAAATGTTTACTAATAACTGCTAACATTGTCCTGCCAGGTAACTGGCTAGCAACAAGCACAATTAAACAAGTGACCCACTTACTGGCAAATGTGATTATACCCCTTTAAAATATTGCTAAACAACGACTTCAGACTGGATTTTTTTTTTATGTTTTTGTTTCTAAACAAAATAAAATTTGCATAATTATTTAATGCAGTCTCAGTTTAAATACAGATGTTGTGTGAAGGCATCAGATGTTAATCATAGGATTTCAATGAATTGCTGGC
>NW_015150503.1:1281658-1283828 GCF_000732505.1 Cyprinodon variegatus
CCTTCCCAAAATTACTTCAACGAAAGGTTTCCAGATGGATATGCGGAGCAAATCCATCTGGCGGAGACAGGTTAATGATCCAGATCATACATTCATAATACAGTTTTAGACAAAGGTTTAAGTCACAATATCTGGCCAAATTTGCTGCTTTTCCAAGGTCTACACAACTTTAATGCTTTTTTAGTTACTGTTTGCTTTAATTCAATATAGATTTGAGTAATTTTTGAGTTGTTTTCCCCTTACAGGCACTTTTATAAATAGCACCATTGTAAACACTGACTGCCTTCTGATCTTTGTGACCCCACAAGTACAGCCCAGTGTCACATTCAGCAGCTGGATGAATCATGCAGACATTTGGTCATATCATGACCAAATGTCTGAAGAGGTGGGAAGTATTGTAAATTATCTTGTGTAAACTATCATACAGCATAATTTCAGCTGCAAATTGTGCTTTATGCAATTTAGTGAATTGTAAGTCCCTCTCTTGTAAATCCTTTTTATTTGCTCTCATTAGGTTATTATAAGTGTTTTATAGCTACATGCATGTCATAATCCTCCAAAATCCAAAATTACAATCATCTGTGATTAGAGCAAATAGGGGCTTGTGGCTATTGATACCACAACCCTTACATTTGGCTGCCATAAAGCTGTTTACCTTACTGCAATAGTAAGAATAGGTCTGTGAGACTGCCACTGGGTTGGTGGTTCTGCAAATGGAGTTTTCTGGCCTGAGACAGTAGGAGGAGATGAAAGAGCACTTGATCATCTTATAATAACATTACAGGGACCTAGAAGAGTAATTATGAAGGTAAAACCGTTAACTGCTGCTTAAATGTCAGCAAACCCTAAAAGAAAATTTAAAAAAGTATGATTTGAAATAATGTAAATTGAAATAATTAAATCTAGCACTTTTTTTTTAAGTAAAGATAATAATAGGGTGATCATTAACTTTTTTTTTTAATTTATTATAGAGAACAATTTTGTGTTGTTAAAGCACATCAAAAACTGATAAAAACATTGAATTTGTGGTTGCAAATGATCCATGGTGCTTTTGAGAGAAACTAGATTACACTTTCCAATGGTTTCCAATTGAAATTGTATTAAACATGAGTTTAAATGAGATACGTGAATAATTTAAGTCTTAATGAAAAAAATCCTCTTTAAATATTTTATGCTCAGTACCATAAAATACCTCAGTTGCAAAGCTGAAGAAGCTGGCAAAGGTAAAATCAAAAATACAATATCTCTCTAAGAAGTTCAGCAGTTCAAATTCCTCCCTTAGGGAGTGGAGATCATAAAGATTAACCAGCTGGAGGATATGGGTAACTTGCATTTTAATTTGGCTGTAATGTTTTACAGCTGTATTAAAATCTCAGTATACTGCAGGGATTGTTCTGCTGTTCAAACAGTGAAATGTTTGACAACAATAGCCGGTGAATAACAGGAGGCCATACTTCTGAACTCCTGAGATCTTTGTAAGTGAGAGACATGCCCCTCCCTGTTGTCTGGTTAACATCTCAAAGAGCACCCGCCTTAACTACACTGCAATTAAACATATCAGAGCTTTACACGAAGGGTTTTTAGCCACATATTTCATAGTTTTGTGGTATTATTATAGTAATTTGGTTTAAAATAAATAGCATTTAATTGCTACAGATTTTGTGGGTTTCCTACTTAAAGAGACAGAAACTGGGCCTCCTATTTGACCTCCTCCACCACCCCTACATATTAGGAATGTACTCTGAAATTCTCCACACGGTCCAAACATATTGCCGGTTTATTTTTAGCTCTGATTCTTGTTATAAATTCCCTGTGCCCCATGTTATTTTACGTTTAGTACATGCCTGCATGCCGCAGAAGGATGAAAACAGGATCTGAGTTTAGACCACTGACGGTCACAGAGGGCTTGCTCTGCTGCTTGTGAGGGGACAAGTGGGATTCACAGGCAAACAGTTATTATATATGTTGTTAGAGAACAGCATATGTCTTAGGTGGCATTAAGCGAAGAGGTAAAAGTTAAAGTTTGTCTCAAAAAAGACCCAAAAAACAACAGAAGGAGAACCTTAATTCCAAGGATATCGTATCGTTTCTTCCTGTGAACACCCTTTCATACCAAAACGCTGCCAATAGTAACCTGACTCCGCCAGATGGATTTGCTCCGCATATCCAT
>NW_015150503.1:1285678-1288456 GCF_000732505.1 Cyprinodon variegatus
TATTTTAAGAGTAAAAATGCTCATTCCATTGGCAGATCATCCTATTTACCAACTCAAATTAAGGGTAAATACACTTAATTTAAGAAATTTTACTTGTTTCTAAATTGTTTTTCCAGTGTGCACTCCAGCGGCTGGAAGTTGGCTACCATTCAGCTCGCATTTGACTGGGAAGGGCCATTTTGAATGGCTGCTGAACACCCAGGTACTACCCAGGTCCTTTATCTCAATGCCTGCTCCCTGGACATTCGCCGGTGTCAGTTTGATGGATCTGCTCCTGCGAAAGTCCGCCACCAGTTTCTTGGTTTTTGCTACGTTAAGTCTCTGCTCTGCTACAGCATGGTTTTGCTGCTGAAAAAATTAAATAAATCACCAAGACAAACAATGGCATGCATGCAGGAGCTGTGTCAATACAAGTACCACAAATCTGTTTTTAATTAATCTATAAAATCAAATAATTTGCCATCCTATAAAGTCTGAGGTTTGGTGCTGTGGGGGGAAACCAGCTTAGTGATGATAGAGAATATGAAAAATTTGAATTTGCAGCAATATGCAAATAACCTTGTTTAAACCTCTTTTCAGATATATAGATAGACAGACAGAAAGAGACAGTAAACACACTGAAAAAACGATTTAGAAATAAGTAAAAATGTCTTAAATTAAGTATAATTTGAGTAGGTAAATGAGATAGTTTGCCAATGGAATGAGGATCTCTACTCTTAAAATAAGGTAATTAGATAATATACACTTGAAATCAGACAATTAAATAGTCTTTTTCTTATTTTAGGTGTAAATTGTCTTGTTCCATTGGCAAAGTGTCTCACTTAGTTCCTAAATTCAAGAAAAAAATGCACTTATTTTAAGAAAAAATGACTTATTTAGATTTTGATTTTTTTCCAGTGCATCCGTTTAGGAGAACAGAATGGATCAATGATGTTGATAATATGGCATTAGTCTTATGACTAACAGATAACACACATAACGTAGACAGACAGTGTTTTGTNGATAACACACATAACGTAGACAGACAGTGTTTTGTTTGGGCTTTATATATAGTGCTTTTCATTGTGTGATATAAATGCTATCCTGAACTGAAGTCTTCCATTTATCTGTCATTTTCTAAGCTGCAATGGTGAATGATAAGATACAATTTGTGTCTAAGTTTTTTTTTTTTTACCATTGTGAGCTTCTCAATATAGTCTCTTAGTAGAAATTTGTCTGTTCGTAAAATGGGCAATATGACGGTCTCGCCTTGCCTTGTTGTAAAAGCATTTTTGGGTCCTGTTTAAAACAAGGATGATTGACAGGTTTTTCAAAATAAAAGATTTAAATATGAGTTATCAATATATCACTGCAAAAAGGTATGACGTTGCAGGGAAAAGTAAGGAAGACTTGAAATATGCTCTGTTCTGATGTTTTATATGTTTCAGCCTTTCTTCTCAGATAGGTTATTTGCATTAGAATAGTGACAGTTAGCAAGGTGTACAGAGGCAAGGGGGGCTTGCAGGAAAACCTGAAATTCCTAGAGGGAGCAATTTTAAAAGTTTGCCTTCATAGCTTTTTGTATAAAAAAAGCTGCATCAATGAGTTTCTTCCCCAAGGCCCTAAGCTGTCAATCTAGACTGAACACTTAATATTTAGAAAACATACCAATCTCATGTTTATTAGTACAAACACATCTTAATGTTTTGTAGAAACAAATACATTTTTTCCAAATTCCATTTCTTGACTTTGGCTACGCTTTGCTTGCAATAAAGAAAACAAGAGTGAAATAAATAATAGGAAAATAAATCACTTATATTTGCTTTACTGCAAGCAAAGTTTAGCCAAAGTCAAATTCCTTGTTGTTTAATAGACGATTAAAACAGATTTTGATTCTGACTTTGCCAAACAAACAGTCGGCCCATTTTAAACTGAAAACTAAACATTCGTGGGAACCGACTTTCTACTCAGAATTTTGGATCTGTTCCAAAAGTTTTCTCAGGAGGCTGCTAAACTGTTCTACTACAGGACTGTGAAGTTTGTCTATTATTATTCACATATGAAACAACAAAACAAGCTAATTCCTGCCAGCTGGATTTAGCTAAAGAATGAGTCTAGTAACCTTAGGAACCGCAGGAAGCTGTAGAAAATCTGATAAACTATGTAAAGAAAACAGGATTCTCCACGCTAACAGTCTACTGAACTACATCACTTAGTAAAGTTCAGGGATCGACCCTAAAGGTCAGACCATTTTCTCCTGCAGGCTTTTTTTTTATTGAATGGATTGTTTCAAAAATCCATATTATTGATTTGTGGATAACATTTTTCAAATTCTCTAGAGATAAAGAACGGAGGTGACCGGTAAAAACAGACCCGATGAGATAATAATATCCCAGTTAACTCATATATATTATGTGAGAGAAAAGGCTGGCCTTGACATATTTTTGTATGTTCTTTTTAAAAATGTTTTATTTTGAAATAAATAAATCTAAAACAACAAACTGTTCTTCTTGTCAATCATCTTCTAACATATTTTCCAAATCTCCTTTCATGATGAACCAGAATCATGCAGGATAATCTGTTGCCGGTGACTGATTTCATGCATATCTGCAAATTCATGTAATTCGTGTTTTTTTCATTTTAAACTACGCCTGACTTTGATTAATGATGAGTTGAAAATATTATTCCTGTGATGAATGTTTCAGACTGAATTAAGATTTCAAAGTGTTATGTTTATGATAAAACAATACCGGATTAAATGGTACTATTTCGTGTTCTACGTGGAAGAACACCAAATAT
>NW_015150503.1:1291879-1293647 GCF_000732505.1 Cyprinodon variegatus
AACGGAGAGTCTCCAGACTGATTAGCGAGTGAAACCTTGAAAGCTCGAAAGATCAGGATGGTCTCACGAGGCTAATGCAGCTTATCGTTCAAAGAAGAATAAAATAGAATAGAAAATCCCTTTATTCTCCTACAGTGGGGGAAAATGTGGTTTTTAGAGCAGCAAAAATATTAGAGAAAAAATTGGTCACACAAATGTGGACCGAAGAAAAGTGTAGAAGAATAACATAATAATGAAGAGTTAAAAAATAAATGAAATGCGGTACTCTGAAGGGTTTTAAGAAAATAAAACCTGTGCATCTACAGAATAAATAACCGATATACAGCTATGGACATTTTAATGGATATTTGAAAAACAGCAGCAACATCAGAGATGTGCAAAATGACAGCAGCATGTTATTTAACTAACTAAGGTGGAAACTGTGCAAAACCAGCATGAATGTAACAACTTATTGAGGTTGTTGGGAACAGTGGTGGTTATAAAGTGTTACAGCTGCTGGGAGGAAGGATCTGTGATAACGCTCCCTGGTGCATTTAAGGTGCAGCAGGCTGGCACTGAAGGAGCTCTCCAGTTCAGCACCAGCTTCGTGCATGGGGTGCATGATCTATTTGCAATACTGCTTGGCCTATTTGGAAGAAACTAAATGTTCATTCTTATCATGAACAAGATTTACAGAGAGAAATGACTTGCAGCTCTAACTGTAATAAAGGGTTATCTTTACTGAACTGTTCACATGTACATCCAAACCTTGTAGCCTTGATATTGATAAAAACTTTAAAATTCCAAACAAAATTTTCCTTTTACTTCACAGTTATTTACTATTACGTTATAACATTTGAGAAAGGGTCTGTCATTTTACTAGGTGCTGTATTCTGTGTAATGTCATCTTAGAAATCTCCTCGCCTGCCTGTAAACAATGACTGGAGCCAAAAAAGATTATGTGAGATGAGTCCAACTCCAGCTAAGGCTTTAGGGAGGGGGTGATGTTACTGTCCAGCAGAAAGTGGATCATGGGAACGTGACACCTGATGTGCTGACTGCAGGACACAAACTGTGGACCACCAGCAGCTGCCATGAGCTGAAACTCAAGGCAGAGAGCAACATTCCCAAGCGGTTGGAAAGTGACCCAGATAGGCTTCCACTCCCGAACCCTGAGGGGCATCAACTGGACCCTCTGTCTCAGAAAAGCTGAAAACTATCTGCTGCGAATATGAGCTGGTTCTGCTTCTCAGATAATAGACTGAGCTGGCTAATTTAATATAAATACAATACTTTATTTTAACATCACTTTTCGGCTGCAGACTACCTCTTTATTATGTTTAATATCTTAGAAGCCTTTTGATGGAATAAATGCATCTCTTGTGGTTGGAATGTAGTGCTTTCCTGTCCATGTATGTGCTCAGAGTTTCTGTAACCTAATCAGGCCTGGTCTGCAGATTTACTGTTATTGGCTGAGGTCCTATCATTCGCTCTGGAATCCCCTCCGACAGTCTGTAGCGCTAACGTGGACATAAGTCCTGGTGTCTGACGACAAAGATGAAATGTCAGTCGGTGCTGCAGATCTATGTCAGAATGTTTGCTATGGGCTCTCCCATGAGAGCTGGCTTCAACTCTTTGGTTCCAAATGGACTAAAATTATCTTATGTCAGGTTTTCCCAAACATTGACTGATACTAATTGGGTGCAATTTACTTCAAATGTAAACTTTGGATACACAAAATGCTCTACAGCTACAGTGCTTTGCAAGAGTTCATAATAGGGATGCACGA
>NW_015150503.1:1293843-1295625 GCF_000732505.1 Cyprinodon variegatus
GATAGGGGGCCGATTATATCATGCATCCCTAGTTCATAAATTTTGCAATATTCAGCAATTTTACGAACAGAATGGAAACATGTATCTGCACTGTTTTTTGTGTCAAGATACGAAAGACTGATCATGAAAAATTAGCCCAAAATTTAACAAAGCTTTTACCTCAGGGGGCTGATTTAAAATACTATATATTACCCATCCAAATAGCTGGAATCAAGTGTTCCAATCATTTTCATTTTCATGGTCACAGGTGTATAAAATCAAGCACCTAGGCATGCAGAGTGTTGCTGCAAACATTTTAGAATGAATAGGTTGCTCTTAGGTGGTCATTGAATTCCAGTGTGAGACTGTGACATGATGCCGCCTTTGGAACATATCTATTTGTTAAATGTCGTCACTCCTAAATATTCCACAGTCAACTGTTGGCAGTAACATCAGAAAATGTTTGGGAGCAACGGTAACTCAGCCAGGAAGTGGTAGGCCCCTTAAACTGCTGGAGTGAGGTCAGAGGATGCTGAAGCACAGAGTCCAAAAAGATAGTAAACAATCTTCGGTGTGATTTTGAACAACGTCCCAAACTTTATGGGAACAGTTTGAATCTGGCCCCTTCCTCTGCCAACATGGCTGTGCACCAGAGCACAAAGCAAGGTCCATAAAGGCATGAGCTCTGTCTGAAGCTCCGCCCTAACCCATAAACCCATCAATCACTATATAGAGCGGGGACTATATAGTGGAATTTATAGTGAACTCAGTTAACCTATCGTTCTGACAGATGATCACTGCTTTTCGCACCCTATTGGTCACATGGCTCCACCTCCCCTCGAGCTACCTGCGCCATCTTTGTTATTAGTCGGCAAATCCCATAATGCTTTGTGAGACAAGCTCTCGAAAAGCAAACTGGGATATATCTGCACGTCTGTTAACCAATCCATGATCACTACTTTTCAAGGTGCATTTTGGGAAATGTCAAGTCCTCTGCTTTTTTCATTCACTAGACCAGCGGTAGCTAATTAAAAATCAGCGGTATCAGAATAAAGAAAATTAACACCATTAAAGGTCCGGAGACATTTTTAATTTAAAATGTTACTTTAAACAGAATTTAACACTGAAATAAAATGAGCTGTTTATGTATCCTTATTATACATTGACTTTATTACATAAAATCCAGGTTTTGACTAAAGCAGCAGCATTTAACTTAAAGGGAAATGCACTGAGACAAAGCACCTCTGGATAAATATCTGGTATCTGAACTCTCTACTTGTTTTTGCCCTTGAGAGCTGGAGTGTTGGTTCTGAACAGACAAGTGTTTGGAGCACCAACCTCTGCTTAGTGTAGAGGAACAGGGAGAAGATGTTGATGGGGGCTATCTGAGTTTAACATGTTCTAATCTCCTCTCATGTTGGTGTGAAGTGGATCTGATAAAGTGTTTCCAGTAGGGGAGGTTTCACTGTTTAAGATGTAGAGTTGTCAGTTTACACATAGAGATTTTTTCTACAGTATTTATGATGTTTTCTATGGAAGAGGATTAGGGCCACTGAAAAAAAAAGTTTACTGATTTTAAAATTTTATTTCAATTTAGTATGGGGGAAAAAGTCAGAATTCTGACTTTTTTCTCAGAGTTCTGACTTTAATCTCAGAATTCTAACTTTTTTTCTCAGAATTCTGACTTTTTTCTCAGAATTTTGACTTTAATTTTAGAATTTTGGATTTTAATGTAGATGGGCACCATGAAGGAAGAGATGTGGGAGCCCTCAGCTTCACTGACAAAGATGTGAGTTGTTTGAG
>NW_015150503.1:1296379-1305059 GCF_000732505.1 Cyprinodon variegatus
ATTCTGAGAAAAAACTTAGAATTTTGAGATAAAGTCAGAATTCTGAGATTAAAGTCAGAATTCTGAGATTAAAGTCAGAATTCTGAGAAAAAAGTTAGAATTTTAGATTAAAGTCAGAATTCTGACTTTTCCCCCCATACTAAACTGAAATAAAATTTAAAAATCAGTTAACCTTTTTTATTTTATTTTTTTCAGTGGCCCTAATCCTTCTCCGTAGTTTTCTTTACTAACTTGCAATAGAAATGCTTTATGAATACAATTAAAATGTCTTTATTTTTTCTAACATGCAGAGCAAAAACACTGCAAACAATCCTAGAAAGCAAGTAGTTCCCTTTGGTTACCAGGACGGCCAAACAATGAGCCACTGGTCACATTTACAGTAGCTCGGTATCCACAGCAACCGCGTAATTACGCACCGTTTGTAAATATTAGAAATCCCTGCCCACGGTCCAGGAGGTCACTCTGTGACGCAGCTGCGCACGCGGGGCGTTGTTCTTCCATAATGAGACACTTTATAACAGGACGTCAGCGCTGGGATCAATCTAGTCAGAGGAGGACTTTACAGGAAGGAGGAGATCCGCTGTTGGACTCTATCAGGAGGAAAACTTGCATCGCTTCTTGCTTTTTGCTTCTTTTCTGGGATACGAGCCTCTCGCCTGTAAGTAAACTATATTCACTTTCCTCTAAACTCCTGATGAACTCTTAGATTCAGGCGGAAACGCGCCTTGGTGTTTGCTGGAGCGCGCACGGACTGGACCGAGCTGGAACCGGAAAGATTAATTTAATAGTTAAAACATTTTGGTTCTTCTACCTCCCCAGATCAATCCCCATTAATGCAAATATCCCAGTTTTGCTCAATATTAGATCCATTCAACTGTTTTAAAATGCAACAATTTTCTTAGAAAAAGAAGAAAAAAATCAGATATATTCAATTTAAAGTAATTTTTTAATCGTTTAGATGAGCTTTAATGTTTAAAATGTTATTGAAATGGGTGGTTAGATGGCTCAGGGCGAGGTACAGTTTTTACCCACATTAGTGTAGTAATTCAATTTATCTTTAAAGTGAGGTAAAAGTTTCTCCTCTATCTGCAAAAGCTTCAGACACACCCAGAAGGTTAAAATCTCCACACAACCAGCTCCTCCAGCCTAAAAGACTTGATGCTATTTTCTCTATCCTCAGATAATCTGAGAAGATGCTGATCCTGCTGCTGGGAATCGTCTTCCTGCACATTGCTGCTCTTGTTCTCCTGTTTGTCTCAACAATCGTCAGTGTGAGTAAACCTGCAGCTGCTGAGATTATCTTAAGAAATGCAGCAACACAGAATTAGTCTAATCATTTTAAAAGCCATTTGTGATTTGCCTCAAAGGATGAAACATGGCACCCATTTTAACACAACAGTTTCAAAATAGAAAAGTTCTGTCTACAAAGAAACATTTGGTATTTGCTCTGTAAATGTATATCAACCTGGTGGACATCTAGTCTAGTAGTTATTCTAATGTTACTCTAATAAATAATTATTACCAGCAGGAGGTCACTGGGAGTTGATTTGGGTTCATAATCTGTGATGTTCTGCAGGACTCAGTGAGTCAAAGCACAGACCGTTAACAGACTCAATTTTTATCAGTCTGCTTTTTAAACATTCAGTTATATTAACATTTTTATCTTCAGTTTCCTTAAAAAAACTGTAAAAAAATTAAATTGTTTAAATAAATGGGTAAAAATGCGAGTTGAAATGTGAATAAATTATTTTTTTGAAGCTTCAGGTTAGTTCTGTATGCACTTAATCATACATGGAAAGTAACATTTTAATACCCAGGTGTGCTGTTTTATTTGCTTTATATTTTCCTGCATTATGTAGATAAATCTCCATAAAATAAATATTTACTTAATTAAATCCATTCTATTTTCTAAGGACTTTCTTCTGACCTTTATTTCGACCAGTTGATTCTTATTCCATATGTGGGATTATAAGCCCTGTTTGACACAACGTGACTCTTAACTCAAGAACTGTTGAAGAAAAACAGGAGGATTTTTAAATTGTTGTTTTAGAAAATGCAAAAATCAACTTCAATGGTATCAAGTGAGTTATAATTCATGTAATCTGTTCACTTAAGCTTTGTACCCAGAAAACTGCAGCTTTCATTATTATTTCTTGTGTCTTTTAGTGTACCATGTTTAAAAGCTAACTGATGTGACACCCTTGGTATGGAAATGATTCACATATAATCCTCCTGCAGGTATGGACAACAGCAGAAGATGGCACCGCAGACCTCTGGAAAAACTGTACGTTGGACGCTATGGGATACGTCTGCAGCGGAGCATCAACTGGAGGTCGGACAGCTGCATGTTTCTCTACATTTAGCCGCCAAGTTCTGTATCTGCATGTTTTTCATGGTTTAAAATCTTTGGTGAGGTGAGAGGAACTTCTGTCCTACTGCAGAGGTGGGTGTGTCGTAGCGCCTCTGTGACTCTGGTGCCATCTAGGGTAGAGAATGCGGCAGTGCCGCTTGCAGATTGGCTCCCGTTGTATAAATAGTCATGGTGTGATTCTATAATAAGGCCTCATGTTGGAGAGTACTTAGTGACAAGCGTGCAGCGAGCTGTGAATGACCTGGGTGGGGCTGCAGAGAGTATCCAAAGTTGTCCATGACGGGGTGGTTGGATTTGTGTATGTGTGGGGAGGGGGCCACAGGACATGGCATGTTGAGGGGGGGGTGTGCCAATAGTCAGATCAGTGTGTCCAGAGTTGGTTTGCAGAGATCATACTGTAAAAGCAACAGCAGCTACAGCAGGAGATATTTATGCACAGAGACTCCAGCTGGAGATTAAAGATAAATAGCTTTTATTTCAAACAAATTATGTCATAAGAACTTTTGCAGACACAAACGTATTGAGGTAACTAAGTTTTTCTCACATGGGTGCAGCTGCTGCAGCCGGCCGCTGATGTCAGTCGTCTAGAATGAACCCTGAATGAAGCCAGCAGTGCTTGAACACTCCAGTGTGTAGTTTAACAGGGCATAATGTTTGTTTTACTTGCTTTTATTGCTGCAGGGATGCATGGTGTTTATCCAGGAAGGACTGAGTGTGTGTTGTTCCTGGGTTTCAGAATCAGAAATACTGGGAAAAAAATCAGAATTTTTCTTAAAACAAGTGCATTTCTTATTGGATTAAGGAGGTAAAAGAAATATTTTGCCAATGGAACAAGACAATTTACACTTAAAATAAGGAAACACAATTAAATTGTCTTATTTCAAGTGCATATTGTCTAATTATCTCATTTTTAGAGTAAAAATACTCATTCCATTGGCAAACTATCTCATTTACCTACTTAAATTAAGGGTATATACACTTAACTTAAGATATTTTTTTACTTGTTTCTAGATAATTTTTCCAGTGTAATAATCCCAGAGGGTTACACTGGAAAAACGATCTAGAAATAAGTTAAAATTTCCTAAATTAATTGTATTTACCCTTAATTTTAGTAGGTAAATTAGATACTTTGCCAGTGGAATGATTATTTTTACTCTTAAAATGAGATAATTAGATAATGTGCACTTGAAATAAGACAATGCAATTGTGTTTCCTTATTTTAAGTGGAAGTTGTCTTGTTCCATTGGCAAAATGTCCCTTTTTCCTCCTCAATTCAAGAATAAATGCACTTATTTTAAGAAAAAATTACTTATCTAGATTTAAATTTTCTCCAGTGTACACGCTCCAGCTACAGTTTTATATATATATATATATATATATATATATATATATATCTGTATATACACTGGAAAAAAACACAATCTAGTTAAGTAATTTTTTCTTAAAATAAGTGCATTTGTTCTTGGATTAAGAAGGTAAAAGAGACATTTTGCCAATGGAACAAGACAATTTACACTTAAAATAAGAAAACACAATTGCATTGTCTTATTTCAAGTGCATATTATCTAATGATCTTATTTTAAGAGTAAAAATACTCAATCCATTGGCAAACTTTCTCATTTACCTACTCGAATTAAGGATAAATGCACTAAATGTAAGAAATTTTTACTTATTTCTAGATGGTTTTTCTAGTGTATGTATGTACGTATATCTATTCATATGTAAAAACTAACTTCAAATAAAGTGAATATCCAACTAAAGTGATAAATCCAAGTAAAGTGATACGTGGCGTGCCAAAAAAAGTGCATAAATGTCAATTACAGGGGGGATTTGCTTTTCTGGCAGCTTTTGGCTGTGGAAGATGCCGTTTCTTCTGCAGCTCTGATGAGCAACCCGAGTCAGACAGAAAGAAGATGGTGAATCATAACCACCACCATCTTCATCACATTCTTTGCAGTTTCCTCTAACTTAAGGGGAACTTTCTTTGTTATCAAGGTAACAAAATGATCAGAGTTGCACACAGTTGTCACATGAGGGGTTAGTTGCACATCTAAGCAGGCGGGAGAATTGCTTCATTCAGTTTACATGATCTAAAATTAGCCGGTGAGGAAGAATCTCCGTTACCCTCTGAAAACAGTCGGATAAAAAAAAAAAAGCATGTCTGGATAAAAAGACAAACCACAGTCACCTTCCTGTTTGAAACTCAAATTTGGCAGAAGGGTTCGGGTTTTCCTGCCAACCAGGAAATGCTCGATGTTCCTTTTTCCTCCTAGAAAAGAAACCTAAAGAAGAGCAGAGGTGTGTGTTCGTCAGAAGAAGTGCTAATTATTAATGCCCTGCTGTCCTTATCACAGAGTCAGCCATCACATTTAAAAACATAAGAACCGCGTCTTTCTCCTGGTGTTGGAGATTTGAAGGGTTTCATGTTTCCTTCCAATTTTCACTCCAAAGCAGCTGCTGCAGAGCTCCAGATGTTACAGACTCTAAAAGCGCATTTCACTTGCCCTCCTGTTTGCTCTTGACTGGCATTAATGAATAATGCATTGTCTGTTTATCCATAGCTTTAAGTGCTCCCCCATTAAAACAACCCATCTGTGGAATTACCTGAATATTTTGAACAAAGAGACTAAGTAGGTATGAGAACCAAGCTTAATGGAAGGATAAGGAAGCATGATGACGAAGAAAACTATTTGTTTTTCTTCATTTAACATGTGCTTCATGAGGAAGGACAACGCCACAAAAATGGGAATTATAAAATGTTGTAAGAAAGTGATGTAGGGATGAAGGGTGAACTTGGTTGCAACATCTGGGGAAAAAACTGAAGGACCTGCGAAATCATCTTTAGGGAATTCAGTTCCATTTCTGTTCCTGAGCCAGAATAGGAGGCCCCAGAATGAAGCCGCAACAAAGAAGAGAGAAAAGTTATGTGATGGAGGGAAAGATAAAAGGAGATTATGATGGAATGAAAGATGAAAGAGTCGAAGGGAGGGGAAGGTGGATGAAAAGGGGAAGAGGCGATGGAATAAAGACGGATGAGGGGAAAAGGGTAGAGGTTAAGGGGGGGTGGGGTTAATGAAACGCAACAGACTGAAAAGAATGGAAGAGTAGAGTAAAAATAGTCTGCTTGAGAAACTGGAGGAGTAATTTTGGGCGTGGTCCTGCTCCCAAACCTACGATCACATATTAACTTCATATTATGGCATCATATTTCACCTTGCTGCTCTCCTGCTCTCAGATGACAACATGTCTAACAAGCTGGAGAATAATCTGTGTATCAATGAAATATAAAATCCCTTTAATCTCCATCAGTGGGATTTATTTTATCTGTCCTGCAATGCACTATAGATATAGGTGTATAGAGATGCCGTCGTAGATTCCAACTCTAATTTTAAAACAATGTTACCGTAACAGGAGAGGCATAGGGGATCCGTTTCCATACCAGGATTGTCTGTGGGGGTTTTTTATGTCCAGAAACATTTCTGAATAGAGAAACAGATCAGCTTACTATTACTGGCTGTTTTCATTTTTATTTATTGTTTACTTGAAAGGGGACAGTGTACATTAATCAACATTAAAACAATGTAAATATACCCGAGTTAGCTAAGGAGTGCTAATTTTCATCGGTAGTCCCCCAGCCAGGTTTAAAAAAGGCAACCTTAAAAATAAACACAAGTATAAAACCACAAGATAAAATTACAATACCAATTACGTAAAAAAAAACATAGTTAAGAAATACAATTAATGTAAAATAATTATAAATTATTTAAATACGCACAGAAAACCTTAGTGCCCACAAATTTGGCTCTCTACAAGCCATTTATTTTGCATTCTTTTTGAATTAAGCTGATATTACTGGTTTAAAAACAATCTGACATGGAGATACGAATAGAAACTCATTTTATTTCTACTTGTTCATCTTATTTCTAGGTGTATGAAACCCAATAGAAAATTAAATGTTCAGCAGATTCTTTTACAGACTCGTTTTTACAAAAGAAAAATTCCATATATGCAGAAAATCTATGCAGTTATCTTCATCTGATTTTATTAAACTAAAGGCTTTAAAGTAGAGGTGCAATGATAACAGTTTTCTGGATGATCTTTAAATCTTTGCAGTTACCATGTTTTCTTCTTCATGACCAGCTCTAGGAGGGGTCATAAGGTCACAATACATCTTTATAGTTCCACACTTCACAAAACACTGAATAATACTGGTGGGAAACAACATTTATTTTAACTGCACCTATGGTGGTATTCTAAAGTCGGGCATACACTGTAAGATTTTTTACCCTTTTTGCTTTTCTTGCATTCTTTGAAGAACCTTTATTCAAAAATCTGGTTTTGATTTCTTTTTTTAACTGAAATACACAGAAGAAAAAACTAATCACTGACTAATATTCGTATCTGAACATCCTCAGCACATTCTACACTTAGTTAGCTTAACTTTAACACAAATGTATCTGAGACATTTCTTATACTCTTTGCACAAAATAACTTCAACACATATTCATGTGCTTTCTAAGCAAAGCAATACTCACAAAGACGAATATCTTCCAAGTCAGAAGCGTGTAGAACAACATTTAACTTCAACATGAACAATTTTTGTTTTTTTGTTGTTTTTTTTCGGTATGATTCTCCAGTCATGCAAGAATTTTTTCGATTGGGCCGACTTTCAGCCTGATCGTACGTCCTGTGTCATGTAGTGTACAGGGAGTAACGAGGGGCTATGAGCCTCTCAAGACCAGCTCGCGATCAGGAATCGTAAGGTCAGGAGACAATCAAACATGTTTGAAATTCAGTCGGCCGTCGTGAGGCGTTCGTGGACAAATCGTGCTGTTGAAGCAGAGCTACGAGCCGATTTACCAGAACCTCGAGCACTGCGCATGCGCAAACAAGGGAGTTCTTCTTCTTCCAGATTTACGAGACCGACCAGCTCCATCTCTCGGAGTCTGACAGATTTAACCTCTATAACGTAATTGACATTTATGCACTAATTTTTGCACGCCACGTATCACTTTACTTGGATTTATCACTTTACTTGGATTTTCACTTTACTTGGATTTAGTTTTTACATATGCATAGATATACGTAAATATATATACAGAAGAGCTATATGTGTATATATTATCTCTTTATTCTTATTTTTTTTAGTCTTTATTATATTGTATAGTTGGATGTGTGTATATATTATATAAAACTGTAACTGGAGCGTGTAACAAAAGTAATTTCCCACTGGGATTATTAAAGTATTTCTGATTCTGTTGTTTTTGGACGTGCAGATTGAGCAGGTAGATTGCATCAGAGTTTCGGGTCGCACAGTGTGAGAACATTTATTGTTAGCTGTGAGCTATTAAACCCTGCGGTTACGTCGCTGTAGCTGCACACAACAATTGAAAATATCGCACAGTGTATGCCCGGCTTAAGTCTAACAAAATGAACCACAATAGATGCAAATTTCTCCTATGTTTGAAAGTACATGCTGTTTAGTTGATGTATGTTTAAATTAAACTTTGGTTGGTTTTAGAAATTCTATTTCAATCACCAATCAGAGCCAATTGAAGAAAAGGGAAAGATTCCAAGCAATCGGTGATGAGTTCCTCCATCTATATTTTTTTGTTGTTGTTTTTTTTTTTGTTAGCCATGAAATGAAAACCAAAAGCAGCCCTTATTAATCAGATAAACTGTCACACTGTAGAATCTGTCAACATATTCTCATTATCAGTTCGTATGAAATCCTACGAAAAGTTATGCACAGTATTTCGTACGTTTTGGACGTTTTTCCTTGAAAAAACAAATCAGTGCGCATGCGCAGCCAGACAGACGAAAAAAGCAGATCCGCCGAGGGACGTAAAACTGGGAAAAACAGTGCAATAATTACTTCTTGATGGCTCTCTAGGTTGCTTGCTGTTTTGTATCTTAGGGTTAGGGTTAATTGTATGTTAAATTCTATGTTATTGAATGGTGCGTAAGATGCGCATGCGCAAGGATATCTTGTCTCGAGGCAAGACATAAAAATACCACGAAATACCACGAAAAAAATGTCCAAAACATACGAAATTACGGTGCATAACATTTCGTACGAACTGATAATGAGAATACACTGAATCTGTGGATGCACCAAACACCCAACGAAGATCACGAGTTACTCTGACACCATCTTTGTCATCTGATTTAAATGACTGTAAAGGAAGAGCATGACCAAACATCTGGCATTTTGAAACCTTAACTCATTTTTTGCAATTTCACTGAATGACAGCCCAGACAGCCTGACAGAAGGCCGACAGTAGAAATGGATGCTGCCTGGAAAATCTT
>NW_015150503.1:1306582-1312651 GCF_000732505.1 Cyprinodon variegatus
CTTAAAAAGTCTTAAAAAGTCTTAAATTTAACTTAACTTGCCTTATGCTGTAGGAACCATGTCTCAGCAAACTTCAATGTACTGAAGTAGTTTTCTATTAGGATAATTCCCTAAATATGTAATCCAATTTTATGTCTATGGTTCTAATGTGATACACGAATAAAGTTTAAAGGGTCTTTATGTTTCTCCAATTCAGTGAAAGAATGTTTTTTTTTTTTAGTATAATTTTTCCCTAATAACAAAATTGCAAATATTCAACTCATCTGATCTGAGCAACTGTACAAAATTCAACCTACAGACACACAGAGAGTGAATGCTCACTTTACTGTTCTCTATTTATAGAGAATTGAATTAAGACAGAGTTAGTCTCTAATGGTTTTCATGCTCCACTCGTCTATTGTGCTTCAAACCCTTTGGAGAATAAGTGTCTCTACTGTGTTGGCTCTATGCAGCTCTGTTTGTAAAATGCCAGTTTTTTTTCCCGACATACCCATGCAGAGCCAGGCAACCCGCTGCCCACTCAGCCAAACAGGAATGATGCTGGGAAAAGAGCCAGCTGGGCGAGTTAAAATGTCAGCTAGGTCCGGCAGTGTGGGGGTCTGACAAACAAGTCATGCCATGTTGGACAAGGGGTAGTGGGCGGAAAGCTGGGAAGGCTGGCAAAGGCCAGACGGGGGTTCGATACGCATGAGAGGCCATGATGTAATATAAAGGGCAGCCCGATCCAGCTTCAGAAACATTTTCCTGCTCACCAGCGCTGTTATTCTACGCTTCTTCTTCAGGTCTGTTCGTGATGAGCGGCGCCATCATCTACACGGTAATGAGTCCGGGTTGGGTGCCGAAGGATAACACGTTCGGCTACTCCTACATCCTGGCGTGGGTGGCCTTCCCTCTGGCCCTCATCAGCGGACTCATCTACGTCATCTTAAGGAAGCGAGAATGAACCGCCCCTCCATCCCAGTGCTCCCAGTAACCCTATGAAGATCCCTTCTGAAGTTTAAGTTGTGAAGCCAATATCAAAGAAGTAACACCAAAGAAAACCCAATTCAGAATACCAATACTGTCTGTTTAAAGATGTATATAGTATCTATGGTTAAAACCTATTTATAACACTTTTTACATGTATGTACATAGTTTTTGTGTTGCTCTGTTGATACTATGGGCTTTGTTTTAGCTGAAAAATGCCTGTCTTTGTTTATAAGTATGATATTATAAAAAAAGCTGTTTTATTTTGCCATTTGGTTTGCATAACTGCCAAAGTTTTAGAGTAAGCAAAAAAACTTGTCATAGTAACTATATGCATGTTTAGAAATATGAGAGACTAATAATAGAGTTAACATCTTAGAGTGTAGCATAGCTTTTTCTGTTTCCCAGTTTGCAAGTCATTTAGTGTTTTTTTTATTTTATTGTTTTAAACGAAAATATGGTGCTATATAATTATCATTCCTTTTACTGATAGCAATTATACAAAACGCAGTTATTTTGTTTGTATTCAGTTTGAAATGATTCTAGAAAAATGAAACAGAGGAACACTTTGCGGTGCCTGAATTTTATTTATTTTCATTTTTTTTGCCAGCATCCCTTTGTACTCATCAGTTACTGTAAAGGGTAGATGTTTAAGATTGAGGGTAAAAGTCACCCGGAGGCCAACACTGACATATTACTTTGCAAGTAACACATTACAGAGAATTATATTCATTTTAAACCTTGTTTGCTTACAGTTGGATGTTTTTAGACAACTTTTTTTGAAGTATGAGGAAGCCAAAAAGCCTCAAAAGAAATATTTTATAGAAAATAACAAATGAGGGCTTTGTCTCCTGCAGAAAACAAAACAAACCAAAGAAAATGTTGAAGGAATATTTGAATTATAATCCCTTTAAGTGAGGAAATAGAGCTGCAGTGATGATATAACTGTTAGTCTGTTGCAGCAGTTTCTTCTGTCAGGATGTAAAGGTTTTGCTTTCTACACTATAAAAATTTTTTTGTGTGTTGTGCATACATCTACGTATGACTGTAGCTTAAAATCTCCCCTCAATCATGCACCTCTAATATATATTATCTGGTACTGTGTTCTACTGTTAGAAGGGACAGACTTCCAGTTCAGTGGTGTCTCATCTTTAGCCTCTTTGCGGACGACAGCAAGTCGTTGTTTATACGCTTTAAGATCTCTTTCCTGCGTGCACTCAGGCTTAGTCCACTGCAACACTCGTCTGCTTATGCTTGTGGTTACAAATACTGAACGTGACGGGCGTCACCTGCACTGGGGCCAAGGCACAGCGAAATGCCAGTTACTCAGAACATGCAGCTCATGTTTCAGTGTGGATGTCTCCCAGGACATCAGATACAAGAGGACTTGTTTAACCACCAGTCCTTCACGTCTCTCCTTTTAGGTTCAAGCATTAACTCCGAAGCTTATTGCTACTTGACTGTAGCCCTGGGTTCAGTTAGAAGAGAATTCCTCTGATGAAAACTGCCCTTATAACCGTTGAGAAGCCAAAGCCTTCAGTTGTTAATGCTTTGTTTACATCTAAACTTTAGAACGCTTCTCAAGCTGCTTCAATTTTAGCCATTAAAGAATGTTTATTAAAACCTAAATGGGCTTGTTTTATTTTTAACTTTCCTCACACACATATACACATTTATACACATTTTAATTCCATGCAGGCAGATTTCAACAGTTCGTTTTCTTTAATTTTTAAATTAGAACTTCGCCATTTTAAAATGATCTTTAAGGATAATTTTAAAATGGTAGTTCTAAGGTAAACAGAGATGAGGAACACTGATGGCTTCAGCTTGGAAGGAACAGCCCACTGTGAGGGAAGGTGAACCATATAAGGATATTAAGGGTTTGTCCTATACGTGTCCTGTACTTGTCTTATATTACTTTACCAGATTTATGTCAGAGGTGTGAAAAAAAAAAAAAGAAAGACAAGTGTTTTTGTTTTGTTTTTTTGAAAATCAAGGAAGAATTGAGAGGCAAAAAAGGAAAAAGAATCAGTTTCTTTTATTTAATAAATCTTTTATTTTAATTTAAGTTTATTTACAATGTGTTCACTGCAAAAAAATTAAATCTAAATAAGTCAATTTCTTCTTAAAATAAGTGCATTTTTTCCTGAATTAAGGATTTAAGTGAGACACTTTGCCAATGGAACAAGACAATTTACACTTAAAATAAGAAAAAAACAATCGCTTTGTCTTATTTCAAGTGCATTTTATCTAGATGCCTTATTTTAAGAGTAAAAATACGAATTCCATTGGAAAATCATCTTATTTAACTGCTCAAATTAAGGGTAAATACACTTAATTTAAGACATTTTTACTCATTTTGAGATCATTTTTGCAGTGATCCTGCTGTCATTAAGCATCACAGTGGACAAAATCGAAATCTAGATAAGTATTTTTCTCTTAAACTAAGTGCATTTGTTCTTGAATTGAGGGATAAAAGAGACATTTGCCAATGGAACAAGACAATTTACATTTAAAATAAAAAAAAAACACAATTGCTTTGTCTTATTTCAAGTGCATATTCTCTAATTATCTTATTTTAAGAGTAAAAATACTCATTCCATTGGCAAACTATCTTATTTACCTACTTAGAATAAGGATAAATACACTTAATTTAAGAAATGTTGACTTATTTCTAGATAGTTTTTGCAGTGCAAGCAGGAATTCAGAGCAGGACGTTCCTGCTTATTGCTCTTGGAGTTCACAAGCATAATGTCAAGGAAAGTTTACATCTAGACATTCATTTCAACCAATCTAGTAACAGCTGAATCATAAGAACTGCAGTGGCGTCTCATTTACTGTAAAATGCCACCATCTAGTGGCGACTTTAAGTAATGACAGTGACAGGAACAATGCCTCCATCTAGTGACGACTTAAAGTAACAACAGTGACAAAATTACACCATTTGTAACAAACGCTGCCTCTTCATGGTAAAACATTGTCACTACTTGAGAGGTGAGTGGAAATCCCAGACTTTTGGGTGTGGAAGGTTATATGATTCTTAGTCAAGTATGTTAAAGCTCATTAACTCTGTATATGATCATTAAATCCTTGTCAATGAGCAATTCTCTGGCATTAGTATGCACACATGCAACTGAGATGGGCGATTTCTCTTTCTTGTCTGCTGGCATTAGTCAACCTAATGAAGGCACCACCTCCAGACCCATTACAAAGGCGTTCATGGCACAACGCTCCATTAGTGACAAAGGCTGAAGATAGATTAGGCTTCTGCTTTTGAGAAATTGTTAAAAGATGCCGACAAAGCAGCATAAGCTCTGCATGTAACAAAGAACATTTGAGCTGCAAAAAGTTATGATTGAGAGTGGTCTGCATGCTTTAGGATCAGATTTTCATCAGAGGTACTTTGGATATAAAAGTGATAACAAACTGCAGCTGAAGTCAGCTGCTAATTAACAATTTAAATGAAAACTGTTAATTGTCTCCTTATCTAGCATCATAGTTGTTCTACTCAGAGGTGGAAAGAGTACAAAAAATTGTAATTGAGTAAAAGTATCTTTACTCTGCCTAAATTCTACTCAGAGTAAAAGTAAAATTACCCATCTCAAAATTTATTGAAGTAAAACTACAAAATTACTTCATTTAAAATGTAATTTAAGTAAAAGTTACTTAGTTACTTTGAGTTATTTAATGCAAAAAAGGATGAGTCATGAATCGAATTGAGCACAAGGTGTTTTAATCGATTTCAAGGCGTATTTCAGTGGACATCCACACTTGCAAAAGATCAGCTGGGCTAAAGAACATACTTCCTCACAGCACAAGGACAGTCAGAACCTGTACCATAAAATTCAAGCAATTTTCAATCCTAATGTCCAACAGACACCATGATAGGAATAAAGAAATTTAAACTACATTTTAAAGTATTCCAAATGCACACAAAATTAATTGCCCAATAGATACGGGAAATCAAACTAAAATGCAACAGGATCCCACTGTTATTGAATAAAATGCCACATGATCCCACTGTTCACAATAAAACAAAATTAAAAAAGGATTCAACAACTTAAAAGAAAGTGCTCACAGGATATAACTTCAAAATACAGTGTCCCACAAAACTGCCCCAAATCTACAACTGTATACCGGCAAAGCTTTTGTTCAATTTCAGTGGGAAATGATTTTCAAAGTTTTTTGCTGTAAGTCTTGCTCTCTTTGCTGCAAAGAGCAACCCGGGTGAACTAAAAAGCCTCTCACAGGAAGCTGAAGCTGGAAGGCCTGGTCGAGTTTCAGAGACAGCTTCTTAATATTTGGGAAGGAGTTCCCAGCTCAATCAAACTTTTGATACTCCGAACTAGCTAATTCTAAGCAACTGCTAACAAGCCAAGAGCTCGCTTATACATAAATAATAAATAAACCGTTTGGGGATGTCAGAGACAAAAACACATGCGCTAACTTACCGCCACGTGTTTTCGTAAATTGGATGTTGATGTTTTAAAAGCCGAAAGCTCCGTTTTGCTGGGCAGGCACATGTTGCACTGTATTATCGCATTGTTTCTTTTTGTGCATTTGAAAACAAATAATCCATCCAAATATGGCCAAGGGTTTTTCTGGCTTTCGTCTCCAGAATGTGTTTCCTCTTCAGGCCTTTACTCATCCATACTCCCTAAGTTTTGATTAGCAACTGCCATCTTCCGAAGCGCAGATCTGGATTATGAGGCAATACAAAGGGTAAATGCAAGGCAGGGCCACGCATTAAGTTTCAGTTCCGTAAATTTCCTGCCGCATTTAATTTTTTCACCATCAGTATTTTTTTTTTTTTTTTTACTCATTAAGTGAGGGGGTTTTAAATGTAGCAAAGTAAAACTACTTAGGTTAAAATTTACTTGAGTAAAAGTAAAAAGTACATATTTCAAAAACTACTCAGAAAATTACAAATTACTCATAAAAAGTACTCAATTACAGTAACTTGAGTAAATGTAATTCATTACTTTCCACCCCTGGTTCTACTACATCACTAGGTGACATTCTAATTCCTATTTCTTAATTTTCTAACAACAAATATTAAAAAAAAAACTACATATTTCTAGATTGAGTTCACCAAGCCTTTTA
>NW_015150503.1:1313048-1316749 GCF_000732505.1 Cyprinodon variegatus
ATCAAAAAAGTACTCCAGAGTGTTGTTCAGCATGGGGGTGAGTAGAAAATGAAGGCTAATCATGTTTTGGGTGTACTATTCCTTTAATATGTGGGAAGGAGTTCCCAGCTCAATCAAACTTTTGATACTCCGAACTAGCTAATTCTAAGCAACTGCTAACAAGCCAAGAGCTTGCTTATAAATAATAAATAAACCGTTTGGGACGTCTAAATTGGATGTTGATGTTTTAAAAGCTGAAAGCTCCGTTTTGCTGGGCAGGCACATGTTGCACTGCATTATCACATTGTTTCTTTTTGTGCATTTGAAAACAAATAATCCGTCCAAATATGGCCGAGGGTTTTTCTGGCTTTCGTCTCCAGAATGTGTTTCCTCTTCAGGCCTTTACTCATCCATACTCCCTAAGTTTTGATTAGCAACTGCCATCTTCCAAAGCGCAGATCTGTATTATGAGGCAATACAAAGGGTAAATGCAAGGCAGGGCCACGCATTAAGTTTCAGTTCCGTAAATTTCTGGCCGTATTTAATTTTTTCACCATCAGTATTTTTTATTTTTACTCATTAAGTGAGGGGGTTTTAAATGTAGCAAAGTAAAACTACTTAGGTTAAAATTTACTCGAGTAAAAGTAAAAAGTACATATTTCAAAAGCTACTCAGAAAATTACAAATTGCTCATAAAAAGTACTCAATTACAGTAACTTGAATAAATGTAATTCATTACTTTCCACCCCTGGTTCTACTACATCACTAGGTGACATTCTAATTCCTATTTCTTAATTTTCTAACAACAAATATTAAAAAAAAAATACATATTTCGAGATTGAGTTCACCAAGCCTTTCATTTAAATAAGTTTACGCTAATTTGTTGGTTACCTTAAGCAATTGTTTGTTATATTTATAGGAAAAGCTAAGAGCATCTAAGCTGTTTACATAAATAAAACCCAGGAGGGAAAGTAGCAGGAAGCTAGCGCTTGCTATAAAAGTTTTCATAATCAGTTTAATCACTTCTATGAAAGTTATACTTTTGGTAGTTTGAAGCATGCGGATGTGGGCTAATTAACACAAAGCATTATCCTCGGTATTCTGCCAATAAGAAAAATATGTATGGCTTCTTCTCTCTTAAATACATATTTTGGCATAAAAAGATTTAATTTAATGTTTGAAACAGTCAGAGGAAATGAAAGAGGGAGAATAAGCCAGAAAACAGTATTTTGTTTGTTAAATAAAAATACAAATTGAGAACAATAATTCAAATTTCACTGATGAGCTTCCAAATACAATAGAGAAATGATTATAAAGGTTTTAACTTACAGTTTTGACACTAATATAATTATTGTCAATCATCAAAATCAAACACGGGTTAAACAAGGTGAAAATGATCTCTAAAAATAACAGTTTCAAATATATTCTGGTTACTATTTTAGAGAAAGTTTAGGCCTGGCACCTTTGACATGACCACAAGGTGAGGTGGGTTTATTTGTAGAAAACATGTTGGTAACAACACATCAAAGCTGTTTACATAAATAGAAAATATATGAATAAAAGTCTTTGGTGCAAAAAATAGAGAATTTATATGATGTATTCCATGGTTGATGTTAAAAAATATAAAGAAAATTAGTAAAAAAGGTTAAAAAAGTTAAGCGCTGGCTGATATGCATTATTAGCTTAATGCTTTATGGGTGTCTGGGGATTCCACATGTCATTGTTTGGTCTTCACAGGGTCAATAGCAAGCTTTTGAAATAATCACTTTTCCTATTTTTCTTCAAATTTTCCCTGTCTGGTCCTGTCACACCCAATGTCACTGGGACATCCACTCCTCAACCCCCCCAGCCTTCCCACTTTGGGTCAACTGGGAGATCATATTTTCCAATTTCTCAAACACAATGGATGGGATGCAAACAGAAGGCCCACCTCAATCTATCACGGCTTCTTCAAGGGTGCAGGGCCGCACGGTGACAGGCACGAAATCGCAGGGCCGGTGTGGAGGAGGGCAACAGACGCAATTAAGACTCATGAAATGCAAATGGCTGAGAATCAGCTCCGAGAGGAGGGCCTGGTCTTTCTGAGCTCTGCTGCCATCTGCTTGCCATCACCACCAGTGTAAGAACCTCAGGGTTTGGGTGATTTGTAGCTTCAATAACATCCGAAAGGACAGTATGCCGATTAGTTTTATGCAGCTGGTTGACTCTAGTTTTAGATTAGTTGATCTTATCCCACTAGGTTCACTTCTCTCTGGGTAAAGCCATAAACTGACATGCAGGTTTGCATACAAGCCTGACTATACGTGCCTCACATATGCAAACTTAGCTTCTCTCTTTTCTCCATCTATGCTCTATCAAAGTCAAGGCCATTCCAGGATCTATCAGCCCAGAGGGTCAAGAAGTCCCTCAGGATGTCTTGGACGATATTTCAGAAAATGATATCCAGCCGGCAGGGATCCTAGACAACCTGAAAGAGAGGACCAGGCCCCGGCTCTCCCCCTGAGTGTTGTTTGAAGAGGTCAAAGTGGACATAGTGTGTTCTTTTCGCTTCTCCCCAATGGTTCAGCCTGCTGTTCGTCATGTGGAACCAGAGGTCCATGCTGAGCTGGCAGACCTCACGCATTCTAAAACTCAACTCATTCAGCACAGAGCCGGGGTTGTCCCCCCACACACGGCTGACCCCTGAACCCGCAGGTGTCCATCACACCCAGGATGCAAAGCAGAGAATGGCAGCCGATGCAGTCGGGGAATAAATCCACTTCAACTTCTGCCATAAATCAACTTCACTTACGCAACATGCTCTCACACTGAGTGCCTAATCATTTTATCAGCGATATAAAGCTTGAGTGGATGAGGGGATGAGGGGGACGGTCTAATGTGAAGGAGCTCTGATGTGAAACTAGACCAGAGGATGTTTAGATCATAACTTTACATCAATGTGAGCCCATTCAGCAGCTAAAATATATAATACAACATCTAATCACGCAAAGGGCGCACCTACAGACTCATGGAACTGAAATGATCCTTTAAACTAAATATGGAACAATAACCAGCATGGATCTTCTCATCTCTCATCTGATCTCATATGTGAGCAGCTTTTACATCGTTTTTACTTTTGTGCATATGTGTCTATAAATAGTTCTATGATGCAAGATACATTTTAAAGTTCATCTGAGAATTAAGGGATATATTACCTTAACGTACCCCATCCATCATAGATAACTTTACACAATGGCTGTTTCTCAATTCGCAAGAACGTGAGTACGGACTCGTGTACTTGCCAACTACGTTCTTGACAAGAACACAGGAAAGTATTTTGTCATGGAAAACGGGAGAACCCAGAAAAAATCTGGGTCAATTGGAACAGAGGCGTGGTCGTGACATCACCACATTGAAAACTAGTCTGGAGTTCAATTCAATTTCAATTCAGTTTATTTCTATAGCGCCAATTCACAACACAAGTCATCGCAAGGCACTTTACAGTTCAACCAGATCATACAGTCAAATTGATTCAAAGTTTTCTATCTAAGGAAAACTAGTTGATTGCATCGACTCATTGACTGTTCAGCAATCCCTCACACTAAGCATGCTTGTAGTGACAGTGGAGAGGAAAAACTCCCTTTTAACAGGAAGAAACCTCCAGCAGAACCAGGCTCAGTGTGAGCGGCCATCTGCTGAGGCCGACGTAGCTGTAAAAGGCAGCCCCGTCCAGGAAACACACA
>NW_015150503.1:1319671-1321336 GCF_000732505.1 Cyprinodon variegatus
CCTTTACCTTTATTGAGCAAATAATTGTTTGCGGAGACAGAATGAGTGAAAAAATGTAGGTTAATAAATACTTGTACAAGGCACAGTAAATTGGTCAGAAGAGTTTTTTTTTTCTATCTGCAGACAGAGAGGCTGAAATGGCCCCTGAGATGTCTGGTTAAGCGTCATGCTGCTCTGTAGGACGACAGTAAAATCTCTTTTAACGGTGTCAGTGAAGCCTCATAAACTCTCCAAGTACCAGGGGCTGCTATTTCCTTTAGGGACGAAAAACTTCAGAGTTATTTGTCACAGGACAGCTGTTTACACTTTGGTCATTAGGTCCTGGTTTTGCAGATACTTTATGCTAACATCATTTGACAAATCTAAACAATAAATCTGGAGAGTGGAAGGTTTTAAGAGCAAAAATGTTAAGGTTACCTTTCTCTAGCTGAATGAAGTATTACAATAGGAGTGCTTCTGGAAAAAACTTCTCTAAAATGTATATTAGTGTGTCTAAGGAGAGCAACATATGGTATGTAAAGCATCCACAAAGTGAAAAAAAGGAAAATAAATTGGCAAAGCACTCAACAAAAACTTTATTTTGCACAATATTGTTTCCTGTATAATGTAGCATATGTGCAGAAATGTATTTTATTAAAATGATGCGTCTTTAAAATTATTACTATTTCATATATTATTCAGAATAAAATCAATGATGAATTCAAAAATCCTCCATAAGGATTTAAAACATTAATTGCATTGTATGCATTCCTTATGGGTTCCCTGCCTGCATGCATGATGTTCAGTTTTTCAGCATTTTAAGGCTTGAAGAGTTGGTTTAAATTAAGAATGTGGACTGAGTGGTTTGGAAAAGGAGAAATTAAAATGCTCTAACTAATATGTGTCAAACTCAGGTCCCGCGGGTTGGATCCAGCAGTTTAACCGGCCCTCAGGAGCCAAAAAAATGGCATAGAATGTCATAAAACTGCTAAATAAAAGGGATTAATGTTATATATCAGAGCAGTAGATGAAATGAAATGAGTAAATCAAATGATGAATGCGACAACTTCATTTCAAACAGCTGCAACAGCTTTTAAAAGACCTGAAAATGATGAAGTGGCTCGATATAGAAATGAGTTTGACCCCCCTGCTCAAACTGACGAACTTAGATATAGAATGTTTTCCACTTAGTACAGAAAGAAAATTATCAGGTTAACTTTCATGTTCTATTTATACCCACACACAGCCATGTATTAATGTGGGAGTTAGTTCAAGTTAAAACCCATGGATTCCTTTATTTATTAATGTTTTCTTGTCCAAGCTTCAACTCTCTAAAATGAAAAAAAGAGCTTTGTATCTCAACATGGAGATGTTCTCAAGCCTCTAGATCAGGGGTCACCAACTTTTTTAAGGCTGAGGGCTACTTTATGGCTACTGAGTCATAGGATGGGCTACCAATACTGACCTATGAACTAGAGGAGTCGGCGTTCACCTGAACTTCATAGATAATAAACATATTTCTATTGTTTCTTTTCATTTTTAATTTGCTTTTAGACATTCTCATTATGAAATCCATATAAATCCTCAAATGTTCTAATTTATTGATATGATAAAATGCTTCATAAATGCTTCAAAATAAGAGCTTCAGTAAAAAATAACATTTCAGATTTAGTCCACTGGTGAATT
>NW_015150503.1:1322766-1333581 GCF_000732505.1 Cyprinodon variegatus
CTACATTGGACTCAGAATGTAATTTCAAAGAGTAGGAAAGCAGTTAGAGAAATGGGAATAATTTGGAGTGAATTGCTAATGCTACATAATTATCAACGAATCCCATTAAATGCAGTTCTGATAGAGTGTTCAGCTTGTTTAGCCTCTAATAGGCTCTGTTGTTGTCGGGACACTGTGACAAAACTGTGTCATCAGCTCAGACAAAGCATGTCCTCAGATTCTTAAAGGACATCTTCAGATGATTATCATAATGATTTATTTAGCTTCATGCAGAAAGCAGCAGACATGCAGCTAATTGTGACATCACATTCTGTTTGAATAATTTAGTTGAACCTAAAAGGGTCTGACTGGTGTGAAAGCAACCCTTTCTGTTTAAAGATGGAGAAGAGATTCAAACTAAATTATATTGGAACTATAATTAGTGATTTAATTAGGGAGCTTCTTTCTGAGTTCTTCGACATACTGAAATAAAATAAAATGTAAATGAAATGGAGACAAGGTGATTACTGGAACAAAGATGGATTCTGTAATCTTCTCTTAAGTGGAGTGTCTGCCATGGTCCATCAGGAGACAGCAGGCGTAGGCTGATAGCGAAGAGACTTTAAAGTCGTCAGCGCTCATGTAACTGGGAAACGATGGAATCCCAGGACAAAGGAGGGAGGCTGGAGAGAGATAATGCAGATAAGACAGAGTGCCATAGCATTTGCATGCATAGAAGGTGTGCAATAAGAACACTGATGTGAGAGAATTTGTGTGAGCAGCACCCACATGGCCATAAATAACAAATTCAATCTACTGTTTTACACCTAAAAAAAAATTGGAAACTGTTTATTTCATACCTAGAACACAGAAGTGTTACTTTTCCTTTGTCATTCTCTTTTTAAGTGGGACTTATGCTTCCTCCTCACGTATCATAACTACCTTGTCCATTATTGCACTTTAGAGCAGTGAGGCTCTCACTGAAACGCCTGTAAGTGGATGACAGGGACAGGCTGGCCAGGGCCGGCTCGTGGAAATGTACAGTAAACATTGCAGAAATTGCTGTTTGCTAGATTCCATTAAGGACACCTGGTCTCTCATCGAAGGTAATCGCAGCAGAAAGGAAGATTTGTATTTAGTTATTTCATTGTATTTGCATAAACGGCATAAAATGTTATATTTTCTTTATATTTACTTTTCAAAATCAAAGTCAGGTCAGACAAAACACACTAACATGGACAGATAGATGATTATAATTATGTTTCTTTAATTGATTCCCTTTTTTAACAACTCAAAAAACTCCTTTCCTGGTCTGATCCTGGATCCTTGCTTCCCCGAGCAAAGCGGACCAACAGAGAATGGTTTTATCAATTATGGACCAGGCCTTTTACCACATCTGCACAATAGCAATAAACCAAAGACATCTTCAGAACTGGCATCTGGACAGAAAAACTTCAGAAAAAAAAGCATCCCAGTGGAGAACTTTATACAAACCTCCAATCAAAAAAACGAACTGGTGATCTCCAATGGAGAATTTTACATGGTGCCATCTCCACAAACCCATTTTTATCGGTTGTTAAACGGGGTGTTTTAAACGTGTGTCCTTTCTGCAGTCTGTCTGAAAATGTGTTCCACGTTTTTATGTAATGCACAAGACTAAAGATCATTTTTAGTCTTTTAAATTGTGTTTTTAGTCTTTTTGGGACGGTTTTTACAAACACCCTTTTCATAGGAGGAGTTTGCCGAAGTAGAAAAAATAAGCCAATGGCCCGACTTTTAAATTTTTAAATCAGGGTAGCAAATATGGCCATTTTCTTGTCCCGTAGAAACAGACTGCAGGAAGGACCTCACTTTGATGCCGTGGCTCTTTGGAAGTGCAACGTTAAAGCCAGAATAAGGATGGAGTTTCACTTCCACAGAGCCACACAGAACACAGAGCATTTTATTCAGTTGTGAGGTTTTAAAAAATGGTATGTACTGTTCAGATGAAGGACGACTACAATTTAACAAGCTCCTCATTTAGTGATTTCTAACTGGCACTTGTTTTACATCAACATTTGATTCTATTGTTTCAATTTTGTAAATTGTAAAGTGTTGTTAAAATCCAAATGTTTTTAAACAACAGATTCAGCTTGCCATTATGTTAATTTTGTTAGGAATCCAGTTTGTTTGTGTTGTGCTTTTATTTGTTTTCCCTCCACCACCAGGTGGCGCCTGGGTCTCGTTGGCCTCCTCACACACCTGCGGATGGTTACCTCATTACCGGAGGACTGTTAAGCTGCTGGCTGCCACTAGCCTCGTGAGACCATCCTGATCTTGCGAGCTTCCAAGATTTCACTCGCTAATCAGTCTAGAGACTCTCTGTGGAAGAAAATTTGGAGGCGTTCACCAAACGAACGTCCAATCAGCGTTGGCTTTGAGGCGGGTTGAGGTGTGACGCAACGAGAAGCGCGACAGTTCACTCTAAAGAACATGGCAGCTTTAGCCGATGAAACTAGCATTAGTGTGGCTATCGACCAAGTTTTATCGGAATTACAGAGTATTTCTTCACTGAAAGAAGAGCAAAACACTGATCTGGAGGCTTTTCTCAGAGGAAAAGATGTTTTTGCTCTTCTCCCGACTGGTTTCGGCAAGAGTTTGATCTATCAATTGGCTCCTCTTCGTCGTCGCTCTGTTAGTACGTCATATGCTTCGTTGATCTGATTGGTTTATTTGGCCCGTCTATCACCAACATAGGCCAATCAGATAACCAATATTTTCGCCCCTTCCCAAAATTACTTCAACGGAAGGTTTCCAGATGGATATGCGGAGCAAATCCATCTGGTGGAGTTAGATTAGGCTGCCACTACCTCGACCCCAGAGTGTTTGCCAGTTTTGGGTACTCTAGCCAAGCTGAGTTTTGCTGAGTAAAACTGAGTTTTGTCACCTGAGATTTAACCTTGTTGTTTTTTGTCTTTGCCTCTCGACAGGACGTCATCCTGCAAACTGGATGTTTTGGACCTTCTCCCCCCTGGAAGGATTCTCTGCGCATCTGAGCTGAGGATTCAAACTGGTGGTTTGGATCTACTTTTCCCCAAGGATTTGTGCTTATCTCTGAACAGGGGATTAATCTCCACAAGAAACCATTCAAGTACCGTAGGAAATCTAAGTGGCAGTCAGCTCCTCCGTTCCTCAAGGAAACGCCTCAACCTGGGTAAACCCTGTCCGCCCTCCAATGAATAAGTCTATTTCTGGATTCAACGAAAGGAAACGTGAGTCCTGTTGCCTTTATTCCCTTCTTCAAATCAAAGACACAAATTTCCCACTGAGCCTGAACTAACCGCATAATCTTCCCTTTCACTTTTCAGTCCTGGTTTGCCAGTTCTCAGAGCAGCACTGGACTCCTCTCTACCAACTCACAATAAACCGGTTAAACCTTTTCCCTGGTCTCTCTGTTTGGCTTTCTGCATGTGGGTCAGATCTTTAGATACTGTAACACTGTCCATAGGAAAGATGCTGCCACTCACTTCCCTATTTGGACATTTTGCAGTTTCTTGTGAAATGTAATTATATTCTTTGACATATATTCAAAAAGTACACATGTAAAAATACATGTATATGTTTGCACTACCACCGCTGACAGGTTGTTGTCCAGCTTTACACCCTGGAGTCTAAGGACACCCCTTGAAAACACACACAAACCTTAGGCCCCTTTATACCTCCCCACCCCAGAACAATCAAAGGCCATATGGCAAACATATTCCTATGCTTCACTGGCTTTTATGGCTGTAGCTGAAAGACTGGATCGCAGCATGGCTGAGGGGTGTTTTTAGGGGCCAGCTTGAAGGGCAGAATAATATACTTTGCCCTCAGTTCATTGGATAACCTTTATTTCTATTAGTCCAACCAGTGGCTTCTCTGGGACCACTGAAATAACCTTGGCTAATTAGGAAAGAAAACATAAGCACATGATGTGTTCCAGAGCAAAGTACACGCTGCACGGCTGCTGATTTTTCCTGCACTAGCTCCTTAGTCTGTTCATGCATCATTTGGTCACTTCACTGCTGCTAATTGAGCTTTACCAATAGAGTCAGCAGTCATTAAACAGCCAAATAAAGTGATTTGATTCTGCTTGAAGTATCTCAAATGTAAATGAAAGTGACTTTGGGCTGCATAAAGGCAACTGACTCCATTTCAAAGCTTAATGGGCCACAATATGCAGGAGCAGCCACAAAAGAACAGTTGGATTTAAGGCACATGGGTGATGCTAACTTGAGAATATTTACAAGGGTGTTTGCCTTCATTGATGAGGAGCAATAACTCAAGTTTTGAAAAATGGTCGTTTGCTACTCGTTTGCTTTCCACTGATCCAGAACAGAACCTCTGATGACAAACCTCAGATACGAGTTTCACCTTTCACAGGAGGTAAGCCGCTTCAGCTTCAGTCCAAACACATAATAACGAGAAACTCTATCTTTAAGGAATTTCATGCATTATTGCCTCATTCTATGAAGGGTAGCATAAAATTTAAGCCTCTCTCCTTTCTTTCCACAGAAGCTTTTTACAGCGTGCTGTAAGTCAGTTGGACAGCATTTTGCACTGTCATTGACCTGCATCTGGACAGCATCTGGGGTCACTAAAGTCATCCTGACAAGCACTAAACCATGTGGAAATTTCCTCCCTCACTTCGAAAGGTTACTGTGGACAGAGGTGACGAAGGAAAAAGAAGTGTTTGGAGAATAAAAAAAAATTGCAGTTTAAAAAGTGATAATGAAACACATCCTGTTAGAAAATGCTAGAGTGAGAAAATAGCGTTAAGATACGGTGATCGCCATGGAATGTGTTCACCAGAATGAGGAATTAGTCTAACACATTGCTTGTCAAAATGCGATTTATCCTCTCTAAAAATAGATAACATGGCCTGGTTAATAAGTGGGAGATAAAATTGTGACATCTCAATTTCTATTCCCAAGTCCTCCGCTAACAGTATTTTTCTCAAAAACACCCACTTTTATCTCTAGTTTTATCAGTCTGCAAAAGATGACTTAAAGTCATAATTATTATTATTATTTTTATTATTTTTTTGCGTTAAGAAATGCAGACAGCTTCTGGTCAAAGTTGAGAAGGCCTTGCATGCTGAACTGGGTTGTGAGACTGAAATATATGGACGTCATCGTAAAAATTCTGCTTTGAGTGTACTTGTCTGTGAGACACTGCGCTGGCGTCCACATACATGTCTGTCCATGTATGGAGGGGCTTTAGGCAGGACTACTAAATTTTATTTTGGTTTTACATAAAGATTCTTGATTGATTTGTGCTTTTTAGAGTATCGCCTACATGTTGACTTCGAGGCCAAAACATGAGTGACTGAAATCTGGTAAAAGATAAACTCAATCATGACTTGATTCAACAATTGTTGTGGTTATTGGACTTATTTGCCTTCTTCACACGACAATGTCTACAGACTACTTTTGTGCTGACATATGAGCTGAAAATAGATTCACAAACGATAGCCCCATTTACACTACCCTCTGAAAACCGATCAATGCCGAGCTTAAAACAGTTAACCATGCAGAGCTTGGGTTCCTACGACAATTTACATATCATGCTAGCACAGTTTCTCGCCTCCTAGTGACGATCTATGGTACTACTGGTCTCCAGAGGGAAACAAGCAAATCAACATGGCGGCGCAAGTAAAAAAATCAGGAAGTTTGGTTACTATTGTGATATTTTTTTGTTTGCGGAGAGTCAGGCAAAACAGGGAAGTCAGGCTAGTCAGGCTTTTGGGATGTGGATACGACAAACGATAGTCTGACCAGGCTCTTGCAGACGCAAGAAACGACATTGAGATTCATTACAATGCTAAGCAAACTCATCTTTGGAAATCGTGTGGCACGGTGGGGAACCTAGTATTTTTATGAATGTCTGAAATTTCTTGATTATGGAGGCTGGCTGTTATGCTACATTCACACCGGACGCAGCAGGCGAGTTTACATGCAATGTCAATGGTTGACGTGCGTCAAGGCGCAGCAAAAGCTCCCGCAGCGCATTTTGAGCAGCAGGCGCAGTGCGTCTGAACAGCTGAAGCTCGAGATGGAAAAATTTTACTTTTGCTGCTCGATGCGCCGCATTAACCAATCAGAGACGCCGATCTGGGAGCTGGCAGGAAGAGAGACACAACACTGATGATACAGAGCGCTGTGATCACTCATCTGAAACAGTTTATTGACGCATAAATTAACTTAAAATGCTGAAACCTGCCGGCAGAACATGTTCGCTTTTATTATCCTGGTGCCTGCAGTTTAACTGAGCTAGAACTGAACTGCGCCAAGCCCTACTTATGAGCTAGTACCAGTTTAGCGCGGTTCGGTTGTATCTGGCACGGTCTGATTCAGTTTTGTGTGCCATTTACACTCAACAGTTATCTCGGTCACTGTGCACGGAGCAACCTCGGCACGGTTTCAGAATGGTAGTGTAAATGGGGTTTGTATCCACCATGATTTTTAAGTTTAATAGATAGTAAGTCGATTACCTTTCATTAAACCTTCTCCCAGTATTTTACAAATTCTGATGATCAGCATATTTTCTGAAGCTCATGAAAGCAAACATAATCTATTTTTGAACCCCCTATTCTGCTTATTGTTATACTTACAGACATTTTATGCAGCTGGCTAATACATCAGCCTTGCTCACCTTGTCAAGTTTGCATTTTGTATTCATACATAAAAACCTTTTGAAGTTTAGAATCTAAATATGCTACTGGATGACAAGCGCAACGCTAACTTCAAACAATTTTAACAAGCTATTAAGCATCCACACGGATAGTTTAAACTCTGTTTAAACCTAAGAATCACTTTACAGTAGAAGGATAAAAAAATGTAATAAAGCAACAACAAAATGAAGCCCTTTAATCAGGAAGCTTTATTTGCCAATAGGGAATGCAGGAGCTGAGTGAGGAATAAATGTCAGCAAATAACAGAGAGGTTATTTTCAACTGCAAGCTGTTGAAGACAGTATGGATGTAGTGTCCAGTGCTAATTGCACCATGGGAGGTGCAGTCACAGTGGGCTATTGTTCATTTTTGTAATTAAAGAAATCATTAAGATCCAGACAGATGGGGGTTTGGGGGGGTTATCAGATAGTGAATATTACATCATTGTTCATTGTCAGAAGGAAAGATGATAATTTTAGTTATTTCAGGAGAAAGGTCTTTATAGCATGATATTCACTGCAATTTGTTTTTAGTTTCAATAATATTTTTGCTGAAAGGAAAGTATTAACAAATAAAAGAAGATCCAAGCTGTACAACAAAGAGAACAGTAACGAAATATCCTCGGGACAATATGTCTAAATCAAAAGCATTAGAACAAATTAAACAATAAATGCATTACATTTCGTTATTCTAGTAGTATCAGAAATTGTTGATAGGACTCATGTGCTTTATTAGCCAAAAATCAATGAGGGCTAATTTTCTATCGAGCTATTGGTAAATGCATTGGGGACCCTGCATTTTAACCACTTTTCATTAACAGAAACTAGCTTTTAATGATGTCTTGTCTCATTAAGACTGATGGGGTGAATTGATCTTGCACAACTGTTTGACCACCCCACCCTCAGATTGCAGTAGTTACACTGTAAGGGAGGCAACAAAGTCTGCTTCTGTCACTGGAGGCCAACACAAGTGCTGGGAGTAGATCTGGATAATGACTGACGAGGGACAATGGACATTACCTTAATGTCTTAAGGATGTCGAAGGCTTTATAAGTACCAATGCTATACACCGGGAAATATCCCAGCTGATCCCAGAGACCCTGTCTTTGCTCCTGTTGGAGGTAGTCTATCCTGCCTCTTCTGAAAGCCTGCAAATGAGTGACACAGAAGCTACTGTCTTGTCTGTACTCAGATACCCTGTTAAGTTACTCAAAGGTCATTTGAATGACCTAAAACACTGCAGGGGATGCTCCGAAAGATTGGGCCCAAGAGCCCTGAGCTCACCTCTTTATATGTTAATGACTTATTGTGGCTGTCCCATGTGCTAATTTGGAACAGCTTGGCCAATCAGTTGGGAACTCACTGGTTACCATGGTGCAGCCCAGCAGGAATGCCCTGGTACCAGAATGAGTTCTAAGGAAGACAGGTGGACAGCAGGGATCTTTGGTTTCTCCACTGCCTGCTCATCTTTGTGAACACCAGCTGTGTTCAACTCTGTGTCATGACCCCAAGACAACCACCAGGGACAGGGCAATTATTTCAGCTTTAGTTACCTGGCTCCCAATTTGCAACTAAACATGGAACAATTGTAATGGTTAAAATAGTGTTGTACATTAAATCAAATCACAAAAGCCATTAAAATGAATATTCGAGTGATAATGCTATTGCAGTCCATTAATTGGATGCAATATTCTATCAGTTATTACTTTTCACGTACCATGAATTGATTGTTAGAATAATATTTTGATTGAATATTACTTTATTTTTAATCTGCTATGAGATCAGAGTGTCCAAGGTTCTAAAACTCAAGAGAGGACTGTCCACTAAACAGGTTCCTTTGATCAAACACAGCTGGAATGCCTGTAATGGATAATCGCTCATAAAGACATTGAACCAACAATTTTCCTTTTTCTTATTTGTCCTGCTTCTTTACTTATAACACCTCAATAATACTGGAAACAGATAACCTGACTTTGAAAAATCATTTTAGTACAATTTTGACATAAATGACAGGGCTTATTGGTTGGGGATCACCTTATGTCAGTGGTGGGCAATTCCAGTTCCTGAGGGCCGGTGTCCTGCAACATTTAGATGTGCCTTTGGATTGAAATACCTGAATAAAGTAATTTGATGATTGAAAGGACTCAGGAACTAAGTGCATGCTGAGGAGGTAACTCCGCCATTTGATTCAGAGATGGATCTAAATGTTGCAGGATACCGGCCCTCAGGATATGGAATTGCCCACCTCTGTCATAGCTTTATTCAGAAGATTCTTTAAGAAGACATAAGTAAATGTAAAAACAATCTATACATTTTTAAAATCTGCCTTATCATTAGGGATGCACGATATAATCGTCCCCCCTATCGGTATCAGCCTGTATCGGCCTTAAAACTGAATATCGGACATCGGCCACCCCACCGATATTTAACCNCTACTTATCATGTCATAAAACATTGACATCTAAGACAAAGATGTTAAATATTCTTCATTTTGGGCATTTTTAATAATATTGGATTAAAGGTTATTCAATTAATTTTAAAATATTATTTAAAATTACATTACTTTTGCTGTAATCTTTTGCTGCTGCTGTAACACCCACAATTTCCGCATTTTGGACCAGTAAAGGGATTTTCTCTTCTATTCTAAGAAAAGGTCATGTTTTGTACTTGTTTGAGAGATGAAATACAAACCAGTTTTATGTGAAAGCGGTGGGCAATCTAGAAGGTTTCTTTAAATCTTCAATTATTAAGTTTTTTATCAATACGAGTATTTGTTAATTTGGTGTAGAGTCAAATGCAAACTATAGTTTATATCTTAGGTAGTAAATTACTTAAGTATATTTGGTTGCTAATGTGAGTAAGTAGAAAGAAAGAAGGTTAATCCCCAATTGTGAAAGACTACAAAATCCCTAATCCCACAATAAGCTCTTCAAAATAAACCAAGCCTCTACTGGAGAAAATAATTTGACAAGGAGGTTTAGCTTCCGTTAAAAGAGCCATGAAATCACCCCTTCTAACATTAATGAGCTGTAATAAAAACATATTGTCTTTGCCAGTGGGAATGAAGAGTGGTGGGGGTCAGGGGAGGAGAAACTCCCCCTTCACAGGAAACTTTCACTGTAAAGACCCCTTGTTCACATCAGATTCTTTCCGCCTCCTTCTCTCCAGGACTATACCCACGCAGCCATCTGAGTCACTGTCTAATTAGGGCAGGCAAGATGAAAAATAATTGAGCTGTTTGGCTATTAAGGGGTGATCCAATAGAAACTCACGGGAATCTGGATCCTTTTAGGGCTGGTGGAAACATAAAAGAGAAAGAAACTGTGGCACCACAGGTCCTATCCAGTCTGAAACATATCATTACTAGATTTCCCCTCCGAAAAAAGATAGTCAATTAAAGGAGACTGATTGTTCGATCCTAATGCTTCATCTACTTCCATGACCAAGGGTCAAGATACTTTCTTTTTTTATTCAATCAGATGCTAAATTCACCCGTTTCATCAACCATTATGATTGTATTATTAAAGCATTCTTGAGCAAGCTCTAAAACAATCAAGCATTATTCGTCATTAGAAGATTAGGCACATAAATCACATGGATTACTTTTAAAGCCAGAATTGTACAGTTGAGAGGTGATGGATTGGGAGTGCTTGTCACCTCTTCCTCAACCCACAGACATTTAAACATTACTAGGCCTTGCTTAGATTAGCTTGCTGTTTGAGCAGAAAGAGCCCCATAAATCTTTGTTGCAAAATGCTATAAACTTGGCATGACTCTGAAAAACTACAAATAATTTCCACTCATTGGAAATTAAAGGTTACAGCTTGAGAAGTCATGAGATGTCTGCACACTGGTTGTGGGCAGGGAAAGCCAAATGTGGGTATCAACCTTCTGCAAGTGGGTACACTACACAAAGGGCACTTCTTAAAGCATGTTAGCTTTTTGATAGCTTTACCTTAAGATGAAAAGATATGGGGTTAAAACTAGAGCAAAACAACTTTTTTTTCTGCTCTATTTATATTGCAGTGTCCATATAAACTAACTACTATGTAAAACTCCCTGCATAATTATTAGGGGTGTGCATTGGACCTGCCCTCACGATTCGATTCGATCACGATTAACCAGGTAACGATTCGACTCAATTCG
>NW_015150503.1:1333729-1336258 GCF_000732505.1 Cyprinodon variegatus
GCTTTCCAAGCTTTTGGTGTGTTTTTAATTAGGCCTACCCGTCTATCGCGGTCATCTCCCTCCGCCTCAGCCATCTTGATTGTTGTTGCTATGCCCCCGGAAGTAATTGAAACTTCACAACTTGTCCATTTGAGGCCAGAAAATAAACAGTGACATAATCGATTATGGCACGTTGTGGTATCGATGCTGAATCGTGTATGCCCCGCATTGCAATGCATCGCTGAATCGATTATTGTTGACACCCCTAATAATTATAATAAAGCAATTTATATGCATGAAACAATTGCAATTGCCATAGTGCTCCACTTGTGAAAGTAAAATCTGTTGGGCTCTTTTTGGCATCAAGACAATTATTCTGATTTGCCACATTGCCAGACAGGACACTGTAAAAAAATAAAATAAAACCCTAACCCAATAACTGTACCATTCCCTAAAAAAAAAGACCTAAATCTGCGTTACAAGACTTGAGATGCATCTTTTTGACAAAGTGAAACCCAGTTATTCAGTAAATGACCTTCGATGTACAGTTTATCCCTACATAATTTATTTAATTTCTGCTTAGTCTGTGGATTAACCCTTATTTTTAAGTTTAAGCATTAATATTACTCATTTTCTTAACCTTGACGGAGGTGCCATGGAAACACTGAAAAGATACTGGAGCAATGATAGAGGTTTACAGGCGTGCAATTGATGGTCAGCTGTGTTCGGCGTTTAAGATTGATGCCTGTCCTAATCCCTGTCTCCTCCCATATGTGCACCCACTTTTTACTCCTTTTGTCCTTGCAACCCACAGCAGAATCAAAGAGCGCATTGACTGAACCTTGAGTGCCAGCACACCCCATTGCACATGAAAACTGAGGTAAGCCCTAAACTTTGAGGTTCTCATTGTCCGTGCGCTCTTTGACACAAGGCAAGAAAGGAAGCTCTACTTCGACCTATAACACAAGCTCAGAAGAAGGGCTAGCAACGCATTCATCCTGTCATTAACCCTTTGGCCTGGCTTTGCAACTAGGAGAATAGGGTAGTTCCACCGTAACACTCTGCCCCTTACACCTCACACAACACCTTCCTCAATAGACAAACCACCCTCCAGCAGTTCAGCCTCCCTTTGTCCTCATATGCCATGAGTGATGGATTCTGGAGGCTGGGAAGAAAATGAGGACCGCAGAGAATTTCCTAGGCTTGATTGGCAACTTTAGATATGCAAACTGTCAAGATGGAGGGCCGGGATAACTAGGGTACATCAAAAATTGTCTGAACCCAAAAGAAAAAAAAAAGGGCAAAGGGCATGGTTTTGACACTAAGTCAGAAAGAGAAATCCCTGCAGGAAACCCTGAAAAGGTGGTTGGCCTCGTCTCTGGTGGGTTAACTTGATCTTTTGTGAATGGTGATGCTGATGATGGTTGCTTCTACAGAGGGCTGACAGTGGTTTCCAGTGGCCTCTTAAAACACAGGGGATTAGGAATGCTAAACTCAGAGCCAGACCCAGCTGATCACCATGGCCTGCGGCAGTCGATACGTGAATGGAGACCAGGTGGTAACGGTGCCTTTCAAAAAGGAAAGGAGGCGGCATCAGATTTGACCACAACTGAATATAAAACGGAGGTTTTAACTTGGAGATCATCAAAGTCAGGAGAGGCTGAAACACACAAGTGGTAAAGCTTTAAATATGCACAAACCAAGGGGGCACAGGATTAATGCATGTGTGAAGGATCTTGAGCCCCTGGGGGGGGATGGGGATACGTATGTAGATCCTGAAACATTGCTGACTAATGTTGGAGGTATTTCTATGATTATTTTGCAATTACAATTCAATTACTTTATAATTTCTACCATGTGGAGCAATCTGCTTTGTTTGATTTCCTCACCCTTGTTCAGTTGCAGCCTCAAAAAATTGGCAAATTTATTTAAAATCCAAATGTTTGTTTAATATTTCTGTTTTTCTTAGTTTTTTAAGCTTGGCAGTTGAAATCACATGCAGGGGGAATTCCCACAATGTGGGAATTATAACATTTTATCTAACCCAGTATAATCTTTGAAAAGAAGAAAAGGAATGTTAAATTTCACTCCTGTGCTGTTTAGAATCATACAGTCTTTCTCTGCAGAGTTAGATAAACCTTTTCTTTAATTGTGTTAAATATGCACCTAGGTAGAAGTTTTTTCTACAAGCAGAAATAAAAAAAAGTCATATTTTATTCTGTGAACCGTTCAACTGATGGATTTGTTGATTTTTTGTGTGGAATAAAATGCTAATATACAGGTTCCTGAAGCAATCCGGTGGATTTTATCCGTGCTTTGCTGTGGTAAATACACACATTGGACCTTATAAGTGTTTATCTGAAAATATAAAATGCTTATTAAATAAATAAGTTAAATGTTTTCACAAATGTAAACAAAATTTGAATTCAACGAGCCTTGGTTTGCAACCATCTTTCTTTCTCTACTTCAGGCATGTCCAAAGTCAGTCCACGAGGGCCACTGTCCTGCAGATTTTAAAGGTTTCTCTGCTTTAGCACAGCTGATTCTGAT
>NW_015150503.1:1337401-1337741 GCF_000732505.1 Cyprinodon variegatus
ATCAGAATCAGCTGTGCTAAAGCAGAGAAACCCCTAAAAGCTGCAGGACAGTGGACCTTGAGAAATGCCTTTGAACATGCTTGCCCTTAACATGAACAACTAAAAAAGTAAAGTCTTAGTAATTCCTGCAATACTTTTATGTGTTTCTGTTAGGGGCTTGTCAATCTCCTGGACATATTTTCAACGTGTCTTTCTCTCAACCGTTGAGAAATAGCCAGTTTGAACTCATATCCCTTTTGTTCCAACATTTATAGATTACCATTGCTGGTTTGAACTATTTTTCGGTAATGTGCTCCATGGCTTCTGTTCCAAACGGGCTTTTTCCACTCACTCTCACTAG
>NW_015150503.1:1339861-1349992 GCF_000732505.1 Cyprinodon variegatus
CTCCAGCTTCGGTACTTTAATATCACTTCAACTGAGAAAAAAAAAGTATCATTTAATATTGTTGATAAAATAAAAACCTATTTCTGTTATATCCAGATTTATGGATCTGTTTCTGCATAATAAGGAAACTGAAATGAAAAAGCCACAAGGTAAATATTAATCTCTCATAAAGAAAATTTAATTTGCATCAAAACAGCAACAGAATGATAAACAAAAAAAACTCTAACATAACTGAAGGCATGAAATTGCTTTTAATCCAAGGTTTTTTAATCCATTTGCTTAAATTAGAATCCCCTGATTGAGCTTTAAACTCCTCCAAGAGTCACCTGTGAGCAACATGTTGGAGTTGTTTTAATTGGAACTCTTTAACGATAAAAATGCAGCACCTGCTCTTTAAACTGAATATTTTAATGACTCATCTTGGCACATGTAGTTATCCCAGCTGCCAGGCCGTGTCTAATGTGATCCAGGTACGCCTTCAGCCCTTACTTAACTCTAATCCCTTCACACTTAATACTTTTTAATGTGCGACTGTAATGCAAACATCATGTAGAGGGTTTCAGAGCCGCTTAATGTGATTGCACCAAAAGAGGAGGTGGCAAACATTTAATGACAGGCTTCACCTGAAAAAAGCGTATATACGAGCCAGCTGGATTTCATGGAAAGAAGATATTTAAATAGTCTATTTACTGGGGAACAATAGGAACCAGTAAACTCAAGTGTTTTTTTATTTGTCGTTTAGAGTTAATGTGTTTTTAATTGCTGAAACAGAGCACCACCACAAGATGAGAGTCTGGATCTTCTTTCTTGTATGATAAATCGTCAGAGCAAAAAAGCTGCTAAATTATTCAAACTACATTGAAGAAAATAAAGAGAAGGAAGATTTCTAGAAAGTGATTTTTCTGCGACCATTTATAAAGCAACACTACATTAAGAATAAAAATATCAAATTTCTTCTGTGATATGTAAGCTACCTTCCTTGTGTATTTTTTATTATCTCTACATTTTAAAATCTTCATATTACATTTAATTAATCCTTTCTAAGTGATCTTAGTCATTGTTAGACAGTACAGGGTAATAATATGCTGCGCTTCTTTCTTTGATTATCTTAAAATTGCAAGCTGTTGCCTTAATGAACGTCATTAATTAAAGTTTCTAAGAATCATTTTGTCTCAGCTAAAGCTGGGAGAGCTCCTAATATAAAAGGGAAATGTCTAAAACCAAGCAATTATACCGGTATGTTTGGAGTTCATTAATTGTTTAGTAATGTGCTGTCTTAAGTTCTATGAGCAAAAGAGTTGTTATATCTGGTAAATAGTAGTGTTGTATTAAGTACTGACATTTCGGAGTCAAGTAAAAGTATAAGTACCTCTCCAAAATATGACTTTGGTAAAAGTCCAAGTCACTGACTGAAATGTTACTTGAGTAAAAGTCTTAAAGTATCTGAAATGGCTTGTACTTAAGTATAAGAATTACTGTAAAAATAGATGTACTCAAGTAATGTAGCGAAAAGTATAAGTAAAACGTAAGTGCAGTTTAAATGACTTTTTTTTTACATTTTGGTAAACTTTGAAAGTTAAATTCACTTAAAATAATATAAACAACCAAGTGTAGGATAAATTTAGACTGGCTTTGCGAAACAGGCGTATCCTATTGGTGTTGATGAACAAGCCCAGGCAAGACCCGACTCTGTAGTCAGTAGTTGGGGTCAAAACTCTCGCTCTCTCGCTGAAAATGTATCGGAGTAAAAGTATGCAATTAAGTTCGTAAATGTAGTGAAATAAAAGTGAAAGTTCTCAAAAAAATGTATACTCTTGGAAAATATAAAGTACTCCAAAATATACTTAAGTGCAGTAGTGAAGTATTTTTACCTCGTTACTATACAACACTGGTAAATAGTGTCAGAACTGAAGGACTTTGGCTTTTTTCATCACCAAAAGAAGGTGAAAGTTCATGCCCTGTCATGGTAGGGCAAAGACAGAGATCTAAAGCCTTTCCCGATACACAACATCACCATTTCCCTCAAATATTGTTCACAAACGGGGGTGGATTTAGGAAAGTTGGGGCCCTAGGCAAAAACAGGCAGGGGGGAGCTCTGAATTGAGAAGAGAACACATAAAACAGACCAATTATAGAGATACAGACATTTTTACAGAATACACATACATTATTTGATCAAGTTTTTGTCCCTCTCTTCTCGTCCCCCTTTTTTTTCTTTTGTTTTCCTCTCTATGTTTTGTACTCAGCTGACTTTTCATGCTGTCTCTAAAGGAATGAAAGATTTTCCTTCCTGTGTTTCCAAAAAGGCGACGGCAAAAGTTCTTTTCATTGCAGACAAGCCATGATCTGTTGAGATAAACTTATATTTAGCAAAAAATTTTTTTTTTAATCAAAAACATAATTATTGTTCACAAATAAGGAATAATTTTATTAAGCATACATGTAAGCAGATGCTTATGGGGCCCCCAGGAACTTGAGGCCCTAGGCAACTGCCTAGTATTGCCTAATGGTAAATCCCCCCCCAGATCACAAACCAACTAAATCTGTGACAGTGAGCCCTTCTTTGCTGAGATAATCCATCTCACCTTACAGGTGTTCCCTATCAAGATGCTGATTAGACATCTTGGTTAGTGCACAGGTGTGCCGTACACTGCCCCCCATTAAAGGCCCCTCTGACAGGTGTAGTTTTATCACACAGCACAATGCCACAGATGTCGCAAGATTTGAGGGAACATGCAATTGTCATGCTGAGAGCAGGAATGTCAACCAGGTTTCTTTTTGCAGAGAAAGGCCTAATAGCCCCCGGGGCTGTGTAGAATCACTTTCCTCCGACTTAGGTTAATTTGAAACAGTATATTGATTAAAAAAAAAGGTCATGCTTGTTCAAAAATACACTTTCACCATACATTTTTTTATCTAAACAAACCAGCATTAACATTCTGACATTGGCATTTTTTGTTATCTTTAAACCTAACTACATATTATATTATTTAAAGCTTCAATTAATTGAATAAAGTATATTTACACTGGAAAAACGATCTAGTAAGTAAAAATGTGTTAAATTAAGTGTATTTACCCTTAATTTGAGTAGTTAAATGAGATATTTTGCCAGTGGAATGAGTATTTTTACTCTTAAAATAAGATATTTAGATAAAATGCACTTGAAATAAGACAATGCAATTGTGTTTTCTTATTTTTAGAGTAAATTGCCTTGTTCCATTGGCAAAATGTCTCTTTTACCTCCTTAAATTCAAGAGCAAATGCACTTATTTAAAAAAAAAAATGACTTATCTAGATTTCAATTTTTTCCAGTGTAGTCCTACATTGTTTTACAGCAAAAACACAAATGATTACATTTTTTTTATACAACTGGGTACATAGTTAGATTGTGCTTTGTATGGATTTTGAAATGCAACAAAAGTAATACTCTAAAAAAAATAGTATTTATTTCTAATATTCTTATTTCACCAAAGTTGTCGTCCTTCTATCTCATCACCCATCATTTAACCATCCACCCGTTCACTGAGCCCTGAGAGCCTTTATCGTTATCTGTTGAATGTTTGCTTCATTTGCCTGCTCAGCCCTGTCTTGTTTGAGCGGATTTGAGAGGTGAGATTGTTAATCCCAACTTTGAACATGAATCAGCATCCAGAGGGAAGGCCTCCTGGATTCTCAGCCTCTTTCTTATGATAATGTTCCAATCAGTATGGCCGGAATGATGAAAATGCCAGTCGGCTTATCTCAGTGGGACAGCTTGCCGCTGGTATGGGAGGCCTGTCAGGAAAACAAGAAGCCCTTTTAGAAATAAGGAGGATCCAGCTCTAGTTTTCTCCAGATAATTACAAATGTATCAGTGTGTTATTTTCACATCCATGGATCTGTGCACATTTCTGAGGAAAACCAAACGGATCTTTCATATCTGTAGAAATAAGAATATAGTGCATCACCTCATGCATGAGGGAATGTTTATGAGTTTGTGGTGTTTATGATGAGTAAATGATGAGTTCAGCCATAGTAGGTTTAATGTTTTAATGAGTATTGACCCATGTTCAACATTTAACTTTTGAGAACTGAATGTGAACCTTAAAAAAGCACTTTTCTGTTCCTCCCCCAGGCTCTACCATTTACGCAGTTTGCAGACTAATACAAGCAGGTTCAGAAACCACTTCTTTCCTACAGCGGTCACCTTATTGAACTCTTCCCAAAGACCAGTCTTTCCTTCCCCTCTATCCATACCTTACTGTACCATCCCAACATTTGTACAGTGTTCCTCTTCAATTCGCACCTGTACAGCCCTATCTACAGTGGCTCTGCACATACATGCATTTCCCTAGGGGTATTTTATTTATTCTGCTGCACATATCTATCAACCATCTTTCCTCACCCAAGCTGTGAATAACTGCATTTTATCTCTAAATACTGCATGCTGTACGGCGATACAGGGCGCGAAGCAATAAAAATATCATTACATATTTCGCAAAGGTATCTCTTTATATTTTTTAAAAAATGTAACTAAATTTGTAATTCTTAATATTTTCGGAAGTAACTGTAACTGAATTACATATTTTCTCATTGTTACTGCAACTAATTACAGATACTCTTTTTTTGTAATTAGATTACGTAACGCCGTTACATGTAATCCGTTACTCCCCAACACTGGTCGCAGTTAACTTGTCGCAGTTATGATGGAGATATTGTTGATTTATGCCCTATAGTTAGGCATGGTCTGCACTATGTTATTCCATGCTACAAGGCAAGAGGGACAATTATGAACTAGCTAGGATTGTGGGTGTTCGTGTGTCGGTTTGACAAGCTTGTTTACTGTCTACAACCCCGGCAATGCTGGACGACATACAGTTCCCCCGTGAGTGTTCCCCAAAGACTGCCCGTGGCGCTGCCTTTTTTTTGGCTTTGGGTGCAAACCAATAGACCGTTGCATGGAGCTACAAGCTAGCGTCCTGCACGGTGTCTGGGATAGTGTCCGAGGTATGCCTGGCGTTGTGGTTGGCACTACAGCCAGAGTTTCTGCCATTAGGTACCAAACAGGAAATACGCATAATGTAGAGCAGATGTAGAACTGACCAATCAGAGGCCTCCTTTTTCTCCTCCCTGTGACGCAATCTAGAGCACTGTCTGCGATCGCCTACAGTTTTGGGGAGGTGCACCAGAGTGTCTGCTGAAGGGGCGGTATATCTGCAGACGACCTGGTTTCTGAGCATAAACCAGGCTTAACTCTTTATCAGAGTGCTGTTATGGGACCATATTGAAACAGAAAGCCTGTGTGATTAAAAAGCATCTTGCTCTTTATCCATATCTTGTATCTGCATGTTGTGAGTGAGCTTTCTGTGTGTCTCAACAGCCAAGCAAATCCAATGCTTCTAACAACAGGTGACCATAACCAGTGTGGGTTCAAGGCCTCAGTCACATGCTGGTTACATTCAGTGGAACTATGGCATCTAGCTTGGATATGTGTTAACCGCAGGTCAGGTGGAGGTTCTTGGCAGAGAAGCTTCTCTCTATACTAAGGCTCTTCAATTACAGTAAAAGCAATATTCCATACAGAGTGAATAAGCAGGTTGGAAGCTCTGTCTGGTGGCAGAAGTCTCAGCTGCTCTGCAATGGATACTTCTGCATCCAATAAAACGTGGTTTTATGTGTTTTTGTATCTATAAACAAGTTCCCTCTATCCCCTCACTCTCAAAATAACACTGTAAGAGACATGAGATCACAACTCCTGATTTAGTACGCAAGCCTTACAAATAAGCAGAGGTTTAGCAATTAAAATGTTGTTTCTCCTTTCAAAAATCAATTTTAGACAATCAATTTAGTCAAGAACCCAATTAGCCTATAGGAAAAAGGAAGAATTTAGAAAATATTTTTCTAGACTCCTGCTTGATTTATTTTGTTTCCATCTGTTCATGTTTCTTCCTTTGATCTTCTCCAGTTACAAGCATCTTCTTGCTTCAAAACAGACATTTCCGAGGTATATTTGCTCGCCTCCTGTCACACTCATATCAGCTTGAGTGACATCCCGTTCTTAATCTATGGGGCTCAATATGATGCTGGACCATCATCTTTAGCTCACTGAAGAAGGCTTACCATAAGGTTTAGGAGAATATTTTGAACATTCTTTGAGGAGAGCATTCAGATGCTAATGTTGGATAAACCAATGTGATTTACAGTGTCCTCTCTGATTTAACCAAAACGTTTTTAACTGATTGAAGCAACGATTCTCCAAGTTTTTTCACAAACACTCAGTAATCCACATCTTTTTGGTGTCACGTTTTGGTTGGTGTTTGTGGACCCAAATGCAGAAGCAGGGAGGCAGAGGTGAGTTCTTGCAGATTTAATCAAAGGAAACAGTTTAACAAAGGCAGGAATCCAAAAATCCAACTAAAAAAGTAATGCAAACCAGAACCATGGAGACATCAGGGGAAACCAAACACGAGGAGCCAGGGAGAAACGAGGTATGAAGACAACAACATGAGAAGCCGGCAACGACAACGAACCAACAAGGAGTGACTGCAGAGGGGGAGTATATGTAGCTGACTGAGACAAAGGCAGGGCTAACGAGCTGACAAGGAGCAGGTGTGAGGAGACAACGAGGGAGCAAAGGGGAAAGGAACAAACACAAGAGGGCAACAGAGGAAAACAACAGAAAAACCTGAGAACTAACATAAATCTAGAAACTACAACAAAATAGGAATTAAACCAATAAAACTAGGAAACATGGAGCAAAGTAAAGCACAACATAACCAAACATTTGACATTTGGCCTTTGATAATAATAATAATAACTGAACTTTATTGATATCAAACTGGAGAAATTCATTTCTGCATTTAACCCATTCTCTTGGGGAGCAGTGGGTTGTCATTGTGGCAGTGTGGGCTTAAGGATCTTTGAAGGACAGAACAGCCGCCCTTAGTTAAGACACTGATTTAATCCACTGCATCTGATGCTTTCCTTGCACTTGGTAGGTCTTGAAACCAGCTGCTTAACCATGCTAATCCAGTCCATGATGCCATCTATGACCTCTTCTGCAGCTAATCTGAAGGCCAAACAAAGTTTGGAGGGTCGGTATTGACCATTGGCACTGGTGAAAGTTGGGAAATCTAACTTTTGAGATTTGAGATTTTGCGTGACCTACCACTTCATTTCAAGGTTGCTGTTGCTCCACATACTGTAACTTGTACTCTGCTGTAATAGCACATTTAATGAAATGTGTATAATGTATATAACAGTATAATACTTGTACTTATTGTCATGATCTGGCCTGTTTGCTCTCCCTTAATTAGTCATTCCTTTCACCTGTCGTTTTCCCTCCCTGCCTCAATTATAATTTATTCCTCTCACCTGTTTCCTCCTGGTTATATTCAGTTCAGCCTGAGCATTCAGGACCAGACCATTATTTGTTTTCTGTGAGTCTGTCTGTTCAGCTTTATTTCATGGTTCATGTCCTGGATCCTGGCGACCAGTGGAAAGAGGTTTTTGTGTTTGTCTCGTCTCCTGTTTGTCCACTGTTTCTCCCTGGCGGAGTCCTCTGGGTTTTTGGCTCTATATGTGGGGAGGTTCAGCTTTTATCTCAGTAAGTCTGGCTCCAGGGCGGAGACCAGTTTAAAGTCCTGCATCAAGTTCTGGTTCCACGTCCTATCTCGGCTACCCTCTTCCACTGAGCTTCCCCGTCTGCACCTGATCCTGTCTGCTCCTATGCGTGACCACCTGGTCACGCTTTCGGACCCTGTCAGACTCTGAACCCTCCTGGGAGCTTGTGGATGCCTTGAAGTCTGGATCCTGCCACCTGTTTCTGTTCCTGCCTGAACTGGATCCTGTTTATGTCTGTTCTGGATCCCTGACCAAGATCGACTTCCAGCATGTCCTCTGGGACTGCAGCACTTGGGGGCATTCTTGGACTGGACTGTTAAACCAGAATGTCTGTGATTGGGCGGTGCCCTGCTCCCCATCCTGCAGTGTCCGCAAGCCACAGCTCCACTTTAGTTTTTGTTTTATTTAATAAACCTTTTGAACTTTCCTACTGACTGTCTCCCCTTGAATACTGGGTCCATCTGTCTTCGGTTCATGACACTTATTTTACAATGGGCATCCTATGATGCTGGCTAGCTCCAGTGGTAAGTTACCTTTCCTGCAAACAGGAAGCCTGGGTTCGTATCCCAGCTGGGGGGGAATGAGCTTCCATTGTGGGACCTTAGGCAAGACCCTTCACCCTAATGCCTGCTTTGGGGGGTGGGGGCCTAGTGGTTAGGGCATTGAGCTTGGAATCCTGAGGTTCTGCGTTCAAGCCTGACTCCCACAGACTGGCACTCTGGGTCTCTGAGTAAAGACCCTTAACCGCACACTTCTCCCCGGGCGCCGCACAATGGCAGCCCACTGCTCCCCAAGGGGATGGGTTATAATGCAGAGAGTTAATTTCGTTGCTCTGTACTTGTCACAATGGGGGGGGAATGATTGAATGATGCTGGATTTCACTTAAACCTCTGGTTTATGGAGGTTGATTGAATCCTCCTGGAGGAGCAATGTGTAAAAATACTCCTCCTCTTATCCACTTCTTCACTGTGAGGTGTTGACTAGTGCTAGTTGCTGTTCCCATGGCTCTATAGTACTGCAGCTTGGTAATTAGAGGCTGTTATCACTGCAGAGTATGCTGTAACAGATAAAAGCAGGGTATGTTCCCAATCACCACTCTGGAATAGCAAACTGACACTTGAATCGTCAGTTTAAAATCTCAGCTGATGTCTTTCTTTATGGTTCATATGACCTGAAACACTCTTGGCTGCTTAACCTTGTGTTTTTATTTCCTCCTCTCAAGAATTTCAGTTCAAAGCAACACCTTGAGATTGAGAGGGAGGAACTTGTTGGCAGTGGAAGAGGACAAGTGAGAAAATGAGACGACCCCCTTTAAATAAATCCCACTTCCTCAGAGGATAGGAATGGCATGAGGAGAGTGCCAGCAGAGCCTCGACCCATGAGCTCATTCTGTGCAACTGCAGAGCAGCGATGGTCACTGAGGCCAGGTATGTTTGTCATCTTTGGCTTGATCAAGTAACGTTTGGGATTTCTCAGTGAGATCATGTGCAGAATCCTTGGTATGAGGCAACTTAATGCGACAAGCTTTACTACTAAAACTTTAAAAGTTTTGACAATAAAAAACTAAAATAAACTTAAGAAGCTTGAGCTCTAAGATATCTGTGTGTTAACTTCCCACTGAGTTTGCTCTTCAGAAAAATTCTCAGAAACACAAATCCTTTTCCAATGACAGGCTTAGAGAGGAGAAGATCTGCTTCTGCTGACTTCTACTCGCCCTAGTCCATTTGCATATGGTGACTCGCACACAACCAATACATAGCAGCTGATTGAAAAGTATGAACTTGCAAAGTGGATTTAAAAGAGAGAGAAACGCTTTGACTGCAAAGAAGTCGAGTCCTTCAAGTTTGGAGCTTCCTATCAGCTCTGCTCACAAAGCAAAGCCTCAACACTCTGGAAACCACGAGATGTAGAGAACCAGAGGCAAATGTGGACACACAGGCCTGCAGACTTTAAACAACAAGCACACATGTGATGGTAATGTGTATGTTAAAGCTGACATGTTAGTTTTAACAGGAGAAAACAGTGAAGTGGTTTAGCTTTATTTACTGAATCATTTCTCTGAAGTTATTATGCTAAACAGCAGGAAATGAGACGGTTGGACGCGGCATTCTGCAGCTTTTATACACATGCAGCTTTTGTACCTAATATTCTCACCAACTCTAGGACTGCAAGCTTACAACACCACACAACACGTACAAGTAGAAAACAGTTTACAACTTTTTTAAAAGCTCTTTATGCCATCCAAGAGCAACAGTGAGTCATTTCCAAAAGTTTTTATTTCTTCACAATCTGTGATATTTATAGGTCAAACTGTAAGATTTCTCTAGATGGTTTATATTGTGAAAGCTTGTCCAGTAGGAGCCGTCACTTGTCCACCATTTTATTCTCTGTGGAGCTGTTTGCATAGTCAATCATTTTTCTTGGTGTTAAAATGACATCATTTAGCTGTGAGGACCTCCTGGACAAGTCAAGCATAAACCAAGATTTATGCTGACTTGCAGAGGTGGAAAGTAACGAAATACATTTACT
>NW_015150503.1:1351509-1355399 GCF_000732505.1 Cyprinodon variegatus
ACTATGATATTTTAGAACTTTTTCCACCTCTGCTGACTTGTCTCCGAATAAGGATTTTTTCAGCCTGGATTTAACTCCAAATTTCATATTCACTACTGCTTTTCAGCACCTAATATGTTGTAAAATCTAAATAAACCTGAAGTTGTCATGATGGGTTTCGGATTCAAGCCCATATGCAGAAACACCACTAGGAGGCAGGGAAAAAGTTCAAAGGTTTAATTAAAGATGATGTACAAAAACAGGTAAGGGGGTGGGTTATGAGGTCCAGGGCTGGTCACGGCTGGGTACAATGTTCAGAGGTTGAGCTGAGCAGGCAGAAGGGGGAACCATGAGGGCTCAGAGGCTGACGGCAGGCTGAGGTTTGAGCTGAGCAGGCAGAAGGGGGGAAACAGGAGGATCCAGAGGGTGTCAGCAGGCTGAAGACTTGGAGGTAGCTGAGTTTGGTTGAACTGGTTGATCTCCTGGTTCCAGTTTTAATTTCCCTTCCTGATTCTTCTGGGAGCTGGCTGGTAGATCCTTGACAGGTTTGGTTCTCCAGGGTTCCGCTGAGATTAGACAAACCGGTTTCCAACAGAGGAAACTCTTCAGGGGGTTTCAGGTTTCAGAGCTGGTTCAACCTGGAAAACAGAGAAGACAAAATGGTTCAGGTTCATGTTCTGGTTTCTTAGTCAGGAGACTAGACAGGCAGTTTGGCTCAGGGTTTGCTGTACCGAGACTGACTAACACTCTGGCACCGGAGTGTGGTCCTCAGCTCACATAAGTACTGGTCTCCTGATAAGCAGATGAAGAACAGCTGGTGAAGTCAGCTCCAGCCTCAGGAGATCCAGTACGCCCTCTGGTGGAGAAAGGTAGACGGAAAACCCCAGATCCCAACAGTAACAGAAAAATCCCCAGGAAGGGATCCTCGGCACCCTCTGGTGGGCAAGCCTCAGGATCCCAACAGAGGTAGTCATAGGCAGATAGTTTATGTTTACAATCCTTACAAAATTGACTTTAAATCCATGTTTTTATCATTTTTAGAAGAACATTTTTAATAGAGTTCTTTGAAATTGTGGCCGTTGTTGGATGCCAAATTGAAGAGATAGGATTTGTTCACATCGCTATCATGAATAAAAGGGCATTGTGACAAACACCAGATACAGCACTGGGACTTCATCAACAGCCAATACCACACTGTGACGTCACAAACCAGTAGGTGGCAGTAGTGTTCTTTGCCAAACATGGATGCCTCCACTAAAGCAAATTTAAATGGAAATGAATCTTAATTAAAAACACTTATCATTTATTGAACAGTATTTAATAATTTAATATTATTACTTTCAAAAGTTTCTATTATAATGTAACTGGAATTTAAAGAGATTTTAACACTCTTGGCATTCTGGACTCCTCACTGTTTTTGGGGTGAAAATTTGAGACACGATGAAGAAGAGGAAAAGCCACTTAGAATCAGAGGAAGTAAATGACAGAAACAGCCCAGTTTTTTGATCCCTCAAAACCTAGATAAAAGTATTTCCAAGACGTTCAGGTCAAGGAATTTTTAGGAACATTTCATTTTTTTTTTAAATGCGCCTAGAGTCGTAACTCAGGAGCAGCTGCAGAAATCAACTGTTAAGGAGGGTTGATTGGTTGCATTAAATCAAGAGTAAATTTCACAAATCTGATGTGGAAGATGTTAACTGCTAATTCCTAAGACATCATGTTTAAAGTTTGCCAAAAAGCAAAGATATGAGACAATGATTAAAGTTTTCAGCCAAAGCAAAGCATGATTGGTTTTACATCTATTTCTTATCTTCAATTTAGAGCAAAGCTACACAAAACACAGGAAATCAAATACTTTTTAAAAGCATATCTAACTGCAGATGAGTTGCATTATTATTGATGCAACCATCAAAATGAGCATCCACTCAACTCTTGGTTGTGAAGCAGAAGAAGTTTCTAGGTCCCCTTCAGAACATGCAGTCATCACATTGCAATGTTAGGTTTTGTGAATACCAGAGATCATCCATCACTGATTCGTTCACGTCTTCATTTGTCAAGTCAAACACAAACATTCGAAGACTTTGCTCTGTTGCATTTCCAAGCCCCCTATTTTTCCTCTCCCATTGCCCGCTGATTATCCGTGGTGCCGCCCAGCTTTAGCATGGTGCAGATGCACAGCTCGCAGAAAGAGCTGACTTTGAGAGCTGCAAGCAGGTGTAAAAACAAGCAAATGGAAAGGAGGATATAGGAAGAAAAGGAGAGAGAGGTGAGGTATTCTACGCTCCAGTTAAAGCTGCTGGGTTTAGTTTGCGGCTCATTCATGTGGCAGAGGCACATTAATCATTTCTGTTCTTTGACAGGACCTCTGCAAGTCTCAGACACATGCACTCGCACCCATCCACCCACACGTACACACACGTCTATGCATCCGCCCATACACACATGAGCACGCCCTAATTTTACAAAAACATGACCAATAATGATCTACCCCCCACGCCCATCCATCCCATCAAAATGTCAAGCCATCTATCCAGCCATCCTCTCATTTTAATAAGTGCCTGCACCCACTAATGACTCATCAAATGTGTACTTAAAGAGAGCTCAGTTTCACCATAGAAAAATGGTCTAAGGGTGAAATGCTGAAAAGCGAACAGATTTGATTGAAAAAACAAATTAAACTAAAATTTCAGAGCATTTATGAATTTGATTTCACTTTTTTTAATGGCAGTTAATAAAGCTATAATAGAACTTGTGTGACAGAAGGGTAAACTAATCCAGGATCTAAAATAAAAAAAGGGCAATATGTGTTAAATGTCACTCCTCGATTAGGTGTATTTTAATAAGCAGATGCTTCAGGGTTTCACCCTGATGCAATTTATTTATTGGAAAGGAGAAATGTATGAGATATAACTAAGAATATACAGTTATATCTTCATGAAATGCATCCAAAATTACTTTTCTGAAAACAAATGAAAAGGGTGCAGGTCTGAAAGCCACCACTAGGGGCTATCAACTCCACAGCTTTATTCAGTTGACAGCAGCTGTGCTTTCCAAAGCTTTAGTCTTATCATGCAAGATCACAGATAAAGGACATTTCTGCAGAAAAGTAAAAGTGTGAACTCACATCAAGTAAGGAATAAATAAATTATTACTGCTTGCATGTTTCTCTGAATATAAAAATCTATTTAAAACAGTTGGATCAAGTCACTGTCTGTGATTTATTGCAAGATTTGCAAGAAAGTTTGTTACATAATTTGCAGACAATTTAAAAAAGTGATTTTTTCTGGATGTTTAAAAGGAACTTTAGTTGTTTTTTTTAGTGATCCCATCCCCTTTGTTTACCTCAGGAGCAGCATAAACCTGCAGAAAGATCTTTAATCTACAAGGTGTTTACAGTTGGTGCTTTATTAAGAAACTGCTAAACCTAAAGGAAAGGAAATTGCAAACTACCTACCTGTTTTCCCCTTTCCTGTGCAATCCAGACCCTCTGTGACCTTTAAGGAAAGAAAAAAATTTTCTGGATAGTTTGTGCCAATTTAACCTAAAATATTTCAGAACCAAAACCTGCAACAAGCAATTAAGACCCGCTTGAGCAGCTCCATTTACTCTCCAGAGAGATTTACCCTCAATTCATCTATATTTTTGTTTGTTTTGCAATTAAATCACATTATCTAACATAACAAGAAAACAGAGGATTGGACCTCTTTACTGTTATAAAGGAACAGCGAGGTATACCATTGTTTTTATGGGAACCAAAACAAAGAAAAGCAAAAAAAAAAAGATAAAGAGTGACTGTAGACTGTAGCTTGAAAATTAAATAATCATTAAATTTTTACCCCTCTCCAACCTATTTCTGCTCATTAGTTAATAAGCTGGATGAAAGCATGATGCTACACTTTATCCCACAAACG
>NW_015150503.1:1356809-1360045 GCF_000732505.1 Cyprinodon variegatus
AAGTAATATTATTAAGTCTGACATGTACTCTGTGTTACCTGAAGATTATTACTTTTCTGGTTTAAAGGAGATGTCAGATCATGTCAAACATTTTTTTTAAATGTTGCCCAAAATACTGTGAACTCTGTTGGAGGAGACGGCCCCAGTAGATCTCCTTTGGATGTGGGAGAAGAGAAAATGATGCAGAGCAGTTGGCAAACCACTCTACATCCATGGGTCACAAGGCTTTCTATAATGCAGTGGTGAGTTTTTCTGCAAAGGTCTTCATTGTACTCAGGAGTAAAACAAGTTTACAAGTATCCTCTGAGATGTTCAGTCTGAAAAACGGGAGTTTGTCTTCTGCTGCACTTTGTCTCCATTGAAGTTCAGACCTGGGTGCATTTTGGTCCTCTGCTTCAGGACCTCAGTGATGATTGCTTTTGTCTGCTTGGTATTGAACTTCAGGGGATTGTCATTGCAGCAGGTCCTCAGTGCTTGGATTGCGTTTGACCCTTGAACCGGAAGTCATTCTGCCTGCTGCGGCTTTTGAAAACATGGATATTGTCGGCGCCCCAAACATAGCTGCCGTTATCCAGGAATATTTTGAATCAGGACATACGTACGAGGTGATACTGGATATGCTCAAGACTAATCACGAAATTTCAGTTAGTTTACGTACACTGAAGACACACTTAAAAGAAGCTGGACTATTCAGACGATGCAACTTCCGGTTCAAGGGTCAAACGGCGCCGTCGTCCAATCAGCAATGTCTCATGTTTCCCACTGGTACCTACCTTTTCCGGTAGGTTAATGTAATTGTTTTTTCCTGAATGTAGTTGCGCTTTGCTTTATGTAGTTGCGATTTCCTTAATGTAGTTGCGCTTTTAGATTTGTAGTTGCAGTTTGCACTTCAGGGCCACCGCACTGATGAGATGTTAGCATCAAATGTTGGACAAATCAAACAGGTTACATCAGTGCATGCTGTGGACCGCTACAGAAACTGTAAAAAAGATTTGATTAAATTCTTCAGAAGAACAATGAACGATCAGTGGATTGAGTTAAAAGGCTGGTTTGAATGTTAAAAAGAGATGTTTTAATTCTAAGATGTGGCAAATCCTTTTACTTACTGATGTCTGCATTTCAAGATAAGTGTCCTGAATATTAGAATATTATTTAATAAAAGATCTTGTTAACTTTCATGTAAAGTAATAGTCTGAAGGCATCAGTACTGCACTCCATACTCTATGAACTGGTACACTGGAAAAAGGATCTAGAAATAAGTGAAAATTTCTGAAATTAAGTGTATTTACCCTTAATTTGAGAAGGTAAATTAAATAGTTTGCCAATGAAATTAGTATTTTTTCTTTAAAATAAGATAATTAGATTATATGCACTTGAAATAAGACAATGCAATTGTGTTTTCTTATTTTAAGTATAAATTATCTTGTTCCATTGGTAAAATGTCTCTTTTATCTCCTCAATCCAAGAACAAATGCACTCATTTTAAGAAAAAATTACTTATCTTGATTTCGATTTTTTCCAGTTTCTTACAAAACAGAAGAATCAGAGCTGAAATAGCTATACAAATATATTGATAACTCTAACGACAGAGGAATTTGAAGATGACTGTGGTTTAAAGGGGTCTTTTTTTTTTGTTAGCGTTAATACAAATGCAATAGACACCATCAAACTGGATTAGGGGAATAGGATTGCAATGCCAGCCTTTGATCTGCCAGATTACAGTAAATCTTCCACAGCACAGAATGAAAAGTTACCTCAAGAGGGACAAACGGAGACGGGAGAGGGTGGGGGGTGGAGGGGGTCTGAAGGGGCCCCAATATCCATGCTGTCTCTTTCGGCTAAGCCGAATTCTTCCCATCTTCTCCTCATGCCTCCTAGAGCTGTGTCGTTGTTGTGATGTCTTGAGTCCAAAGAGAAACAAAATCAGGCCTTTTACTTATATGACATCTCAAGGAAGGAGGGAAATAAAGAGAAATCTACTTTAATAATGAGGTTTTTGTAAAGTCCAGTCCCGTTAAGTATCATGTATTAGAAAATAGAATATGATAAGAAATTATCTCTAATCCAAGATACGCTTGTATGATGAAGAGCGTCTGCAGATATTTTGCAGGCTACCCGACTAATCTGATATATTAGATACCAAGACTACGTCAGAGTATGGTTAGATTAGAGCGACTGTCTGTTCATCTGTATGGATGAAAAAAGGCTGGATAATAGCCCCGCTAATTAACTCCAGACTGCAGTGGAGGAGAAGAGATCTACTTCCTGCCTGATCGCAGAACAAATGTCTCCCTCCCTTTACCATCGTCTCCAAGCCTACATCATCCCACCCTCTTTGCCACCTTGACAGCAAGTTCACTTAATCAAGGAGAGGAGATTTACCGAAAAAGAGTCTCTTTCCCCAGTTCCCCCTCCTGAGGACCTTTGACATGATCAGCTCATCTCTTTGAATGCTGAGAATCCTAAGATCTTTCCATAATCTCAATAAAAAACCTTCCTCTAAGTACAGCTGGGAATGAATAAGAACAGAGGGGAGTGAGAGCAGTCACAGAGGAGGAAGAGGAGGAGGAGAGAACAGGGAAATGATAGAGGAGGAGGTGTAACTGCGCTGTAAATGAGATAACATGCTCTCAAGGTTTTATTAAGAAACAGGAAGCAAAGCTTGCATGGCTTAACAGTAATTGCTGAGAAAACCTTTGAATGTAAAGTTCTCCTTTAACAATAATCTGCAGAGCGAGCAGAGCTGCATGCTACCAGCACCACACAGGCTGGTAATAACATCAGTAGCTCAGGTCAGGCTAACCGTCGATGATACTCCAGAGATCAGAGACTGAATCTTCACATTTAAAGGTCAAAGTCTGATCTTTGAATAAGGTCTAAAAAAAAAAAAAGCTAAGAGCAGGTTTGTTTGATTTAAACTGTTTACAACTTATTAGCAAAAGAAATGGGATTGCGGGTCAATAGACAATTACTTGTTTTGGACACTAAGGCATTTAGCTTTTTTGGTAAAATAAGATTAAAGTCATTACTTTTTATGATTGACCAGTTGTTTTTCTTCATCCAAATATAAACAAACAAGCTGAAATGGCAGTAAATGAGATATTGTAACATTAAAAGAACATTATACAGATATAATTAGGGCTGGGTATTGTTCAAAAATTTTCGGTGCCGGTACCAATACCGATACCTTCACTTCGATACCGGTTCCTGAACGATACTTTTTTCGATACCAGTTT